>NC_142164.1:82629323-82961465 GCF_024610735.1 Ursus americanus
CTGGGCTTGTGAAAAGCATACAAGACACCAGAGAAACCCTGGCTGCAGAGATAAAAGACCTAAAAACTAGTCAGGCCAAAATAAAAAATGCTATAACTGGTGAGATGTGAAATGGATTGGATGTAATGACCACAAGGATGGAAGAAGCAGAGGCATAAGTAAGTGATACAGAAGATAAAATTATGGAAAATAATGAAGCTGAAAAGAAGAGGGAACAAAAAATACTGGATCACAAATGTAGAATTAGGAACTCAGCAACTCCATAAAGTGTAATAACATTCATATTATAGGAGTCCCAGAGAAGAAAAGAGGGAAAATGGCGTGGAGGTTTATTTGAGGAAATTATAGCTGGAAATGTCCCTAATCTGGGGAAGGAAACAGACATCCAAATCCAGGAGGCACAGAGAACTCCATCAAAATCAACAAAAGCAGGCCAACACCAAGATACATTGTAGTACAATTTGCAAAATACAGAGAAAAGGAAAAAATCCTAAAAGCAGCAAGGGAAAAGAAGTCCCTAACTTATAAGGGAAGACAAGAAAGGTTAGCAGCAGATTTTGCCACAGAAACCTGGCAGTCCAGAAGAGAGGGGCAGGATATATTCAATGTGCTAAATGGGAAAAATATGCAGCCAAGAATACTTTATCCAGCAATGCTTTCATTCAGAATAGAAGGAGAAGTAAGAGTTTCCCAGACAAACAACAACTAAAGGAGTTCAAGACCACTAAACCAGCCCTGCAAGAAATATTAAAGGGGACTCTTTGCATGGGAAAGAAAGACCAAAAGCAACAAAGACTAGAAAGGAACAGAGAAAAGCTCCAGAAACAACCACTTAACAAATAATACAATGGCAACAAATTCATATCTATCAATAATCACTCTGAATGTAAATGGACTACACGCCCTGATCAAGAGACATGGGGTACCAAAATGGATTGAAAAAACCAAGACAGTCATTTTAGACCCAAAGACACCACCAGATTAAAAGGGAGGGAGTGGAGCACCATCTATCATGCTAATGGACATCAAAAGAAAGCCGGAGTAGCAATACTTACATCAAACAAATTGGATTTTAAAACAAAGACTGTAACAAGAGATGAAGAAGGGCATTATATCAGAATTAAGGGGTCTATCCATCAAGAAGATCTAACAACTGTAAATATTTATGCCCCAACTTGGGAGCATCCAAATATATAAATCAATTAATAACAAACACAAAGAAGCTCATTGCGGGGCGCCTGGGTGGCTCAGTCGTTAAAGCGTCTGCCTTCGGCTCAGGGCATGATCCCGGCATTATAGGATCGAGCCCCACATCAGGCTCCTCCGCTATGAGCCTGCTTCTTCCTCTCCCACTCCCCCTGCTTGTGTTCCCTCTCTCGCTGGCTGTCTCTATCTCTGTTGAATAAATAAATAAAATCTTAAAAAAAAAAGCAGCTCATTGCTAGTAATACAATAATCATAGGGGACGTCAACACCCCACTTACAGCAACGGACAGATCATCTAAGCAGAAGATCAACAAGGAAACAACGGCTTTGAATAACACACTGGACCAAATGGATACATTCAAAACACTTCATCCTAAAGCCACCAAATATACATTCTTTTCGAGTGTACATGAGACGTTCTCCAAAACAGATCACATACCGGGTCACAAATTAGGCCTCAACCAGTACCAAAGACACTGAGATCGTACCATGCATATTTTCAGACCACGACGTTGTGAAACTTCAAGTCAACCACAAGAAAAAATGTGGAAAGACCACAAATACATGGAGGTTAAAGAACATCCTACTAAAGAGTGAATGAGTTAACTGGGAAATTAAAGAAGAATTTTAAAAATACATGGAACCAAATGAAAACGAAAACACAACAGTCCAAAATCTCTGCAGCAAAAGCAGTCCTAAGAGGGAAGTATACAGCAGTACAGGCCTACCTCAAGAAGCAAGAAAAATCTCAAACATACAACCTAACCTTATACCTAAAGGAGCTAGAAAAAGAACAGCAAATGAAGTCTAAAGCCAGCTGAAGAAGGGAAGTAATAAAGATTAGAGCAGAAATAAATAATATAGAAACAAAAAAAAGTAGAATAGATCAATGAAACTAGGATCTGGCTCTTTCAAAGAATTAACAAAATTGATAAACCCCTACCCAGACTTATCAAAAAGAAGAGAACAGACTCAAATAAATAAAATCACAAATGACAGAGAAGAGATCACAACAAATACCACAGAAATACAAACAATTATAAGAGAATATTATGAAAAATTATATTCCTAGAAACTTACAAACTACCAAAGCTGAAACAGGAAAAAAGAGAAAATTTGAACAGACTGATAACCAGCAAACAAATTGAATCAGAAATCAAAAGTCTCCCAATAAACAAAAACAAGGGCCAGATGGCTTCCCCGGAAAATTCTACCAGACATTTAAAGAAGAGTTAATACCTATTCTCCAAAAACTATCCCAAAAAATATAAATGGAAGGAAAACTTCCAAACTTATTCTACAAGGCCAGTATTACCTTGATTCCAAAACCAAAGACCCCACTAAAAAGGAGAATTACAGGCCAATATCCCTGATGAACATGGATGCAAAAATGCTCAACAACATACCAGCAAATGAACCCAACAGAACTTTAAAGGACTCATCCACCACAATCAAGTGGGATTGATTCCTGGGCTGCAGGGGTGGGTCGATGACCACAAAGCAATCAACATGATACACCACATTAATAAAAGAAAGGATAAGAACCATATGATCCTGTCAATAGATGCAGAAAAATCATTTGACAAAATACAGCACCCTATCTTGATAAAAACACTCAAGAAAGTAGGGTAGAAGGAACATATCTCAACATCATAAAGGTCGTATACGAAAGACCTACAGCTAACATCATCCTCAGTGGGTAAAACTGAAAGCTTTTTCCCTACGGTAAGAAACAACACAGGGATGCCCACTCTCACCAATGTTATTTAACAGAGTACTGGAAGTTCTAGTCTCAGCAATCAGACAACAAAAAGAAATAGCAGGCATCCAAATCGGCAAGGAAGAAGTCAGACTTTCACTATTTGCAGATGACACGATACTGTATGTAGAATACCTGAAAGACTCCACCAAAAAATTGCTAGAACTGATACACAAATTCAGTAAAGTCACAGGAGACAAAACCAACACACAGAAATCTGTTGCATTTTTATATACCAATAATGAAGCAGCAGAAAGAGAAAGTCAAGAAATCGACCCCATTTACAATTGTACAAAAAACATAAGATACCTAGGAATGAACCTAACCAAAGAGGTAAAGGATCTGTACTCTGAAAACCACAGAACACTTATGAAGGAAATTGAAGAGGACACAAAGAAATGGGAAAGCATTCCACACTCATGGATTGGAAGAACAAACATTATTAAAATGTCTTTACTATCCAAAGCAATCTACACATTTAATGCAATCCCTATCAAAATAACACCAGCATTTTTCACAGAGCTAGAACAAACAATTCTGAAATTTGTATGGAACCAGAAAAGACCCCGAATACACAAAGCAATCCTGAAAAAGAAAAACAAAACTGGAGGCATCACAATTCCAGACTTCAAGCTCTATTACAAAGCTGTAATGGTCAAGGCAGTATGGTACTGGCACAAAACCAGATACACACATCAATGGAACAGAATACAGAACCCAGAAATGGACCCACGACTATATAGTCAATTAATCTTTGACAAAGCAGGAAAGACTATCCAGTGGAAAAAAGACAGTCTCTTCAACAAATGATGCTGGGAAAACTGGACACCAACATGCAAAAGAATGAAACTGGACCCCTTTCTTACACCATCCACAAAAATAAATTCAAAATGGATGAAAGACCTAAATGTGAGACAGGAATCCATGAAAATCCTAGAGGAGAACACAGGCAGCAACCTCTGCGACCTTGGCCGCAGCAACTTCTTGCTAGACACGTCTCTGAAGGCAAGGGAAACAAAAGCAAAAATGAACTATTGGGACTTCATCAAGATAAAAAGCTTCTGCACAACAAAACAATCAACAAAACTAAAAGGCAACCTACAGAATGGGAGAAGATATTGCAAAGGACATAACAGATAAAGGGCTTGTATCCAAGATCTATAAAGAACTTATCAAACTCAACACCCATAAAACAAATATCCAGTTAAGAAATGGGCAGAAACAGGAATAGACATTTCTCCAAAGAAGACATCCAGATGGCCAACAGACACATGAAAAGAGGCTCAACATCACTCATTATCAGGGAAATACAAATCAAAACGACAGTGAGATACCACCTCTATATATAGATATAGACATAGATACAGATACAGATATAGATATAGATATATAGGGGCGCCTGGGTGGCACAGCAGTTAAGCGTCTGCCTTTGGCTCAGGGCGTGATCCCGGCGTTATGGGATCGAGCCCCACATCAGGCTCTTCTGCTATGAGCCTGCTTCTTCCTCTCCCATTCCCCCTGCTTGTGTTCCCTCTCTCGCTGGCTGTCTCTATCTCTGTTGAATAAATAAATAAAATCTTTAAAAAAAAAAAGATATAGATATATATCATGGACTATTACTGAGCCATAAAAAAGAATGAAATCTTGCCATTGACAATGGTGTGGACAGAGCTAGAGAGTATCATGCTAAGCGAAATAAGTCAGAGAAAGTCAAATACCATATGATTTCACATATATGCGGAATCTGAAAAATAAAACAAACAAATCAAAAAACCAAAAACAAACAGATTCCTAAATACAGAGAACTGGTGGTTGCCAGAAGAGAGGTCGATGGGGTAACGGCAAAATAGATAATGGGGAGTAAGAGTACAAACTTCCAGGTGTAAAATAAGTAAGTCATAGGAGTGAAAGGTAAGGCATAATAATACTGTAATAACATTGAATGGTGACAGACAGCGATTACACGTATTGTGGTATTTAGTAATGCATAAAACTTTCCAATCAATATGTTGTACATCTGAGGGGCGCCTGGGTGGCTCAGTCGGTTAAGCGTCTGACTCTTGATTTCGCCTCAGGTCACGATCTCAGGGTTGTAAGATTGAGCTCTGCATCGGGCTCCGCACTGGGCGTGGAGCCTGCTTAAGATTCTCTCTCTCCCTCTGCCCCTCTCTGCACCCCCCCTCTAAAAAATATGTTGTATATCTGAGAATAATATAACACGGTCTGTTAATTATCCTTCAATAAAAAAATCCATAAGCTAAGATAAATAAAGCAGCAATTGACAAGAGAAGAAAATTCACACAAGGGAAATGAACGAGCAATAAAAATTCCCTGATTATGTTGCTTGCTTAAGGAACAAGTCATACAGATTAAAATAATGAGATACTATCTTTCATTCTGGATGAATTCCTGGCCCTGGGCACCTCTCCCTCCTCACCTCACAGGAGTTGTCACATCTCCCCACAGCTAGAGCCAGGGACGGCCCGGGAGAGCTCCGGTTGGCTGGCATATTCCTGCTGGGCCTCAGCCCTCCAGCTCTCTTGCTGCTGCTCCTTCCACGAGCCTGAAGCCAAGTGGGGTCCGTGGACTCAGATCAGAGCTGCTGGAGCCAGAAGGAAGTTCCTGCAGTCTCCACTATGGGGTCTGGCCCACAGGCTCAACAGAGACTCCAAGAAACCTGGAAACACAGTGTCCACATGGTCCGTCATTCAGCATTCACCCCACAAATGCTTCCTGGGGGCACCAAGATACAGTTCCTGGCCTTCGAAACTGCGGGGTAGACAAAGTCCAGTCAATACCTATTCTCATCATTCATCAAAATGAAATATGAGAAAGGCCATGAGATTTAGACGAACATTATTAAAGCCTTAAATTCTCGCTTGGCCAACTTTTAGCTATGAGAATATAAAAATGTTTCTACAGTTTTCTTTTCAAAATGAGTCAAAACTATTCACCTCAAGGGGTTTGCGAAAATTAAATGAGATGATTTGTAAGGCACTTGGCAGCAGGCTGGCCCCAGGAAACATTTAATTCACATTAGCAAGTATTGTCATTACAAGGGATCAGGTAACATGCAGAAGGGGGTACCTCACTTAATTTGCACAATGATCCTCTCACCCACGTGTTGCCGTAATTATTATTATTTCATTTTCTGCACACAGAAACAGAGGCTTAGTGATATTAAGTCAAACCCGGTCTACCCGGCTTCAAAATTTACATTCTCAACACTATAACACACAGTACCTTTTGTGTGGTAGGCTTAAAATAAACATGGCTCTGTTTAACAGATGTTGAAAACATGACTGTGATTTGGAACCAAAAAAAAGAGAACAGAGTTTCTTAAAACAAAAGAGATATGCCGTAAGGAAAATGCTAATAGCCTGGGCCTATAAATGTTTTAACTACCTCAAAATATTCAGAGGTAAAACTGTTTCTCCTTTTACAGGATCTAGGGAGGAGAGGGGGTCTCTGTGTCTATGCTGCAGAACAATTTTATTATGATCGACTAATAGAAGCACCATGGACTTAGTTTTTCTTATTGGGAAAGGGAAAGTATCCTTTATAAAATGAAGAGGACCTTAAGAAAACAAAAGTAAGAAATGAGATAAAGAGGACACAAGAAAGTAAATAAGGAATAAAATAAAAAGCATGAACAAGTTGAATTTTAAACACATAAACATGTTATATCAAAGAAAGAGAGACTATGCTTTCCTTCCTTATGCCCACGGAACTTGTACAAAATTCCAATAAATAACTTAACCATGAAGAAAATTTGGTAGGGGCACCCGGGCAGCTCAGTTGGTTAAGTAAAGCAACTGACTCTTGGTTCCGGCTCAGGTCATGATCTCATGGGTCTTGGGATCGAGCCCCATGTAGGGCTCTGTGCTCAGCGGGGAGTCTGCTTGAAAGAGTCTCTCCCTCTGACCCTCCCCCCTCGCTCACTGACTCTCTCTCTAATAAATAAATCTTTTTAAAAAAGAAAATCTGGTAGATGTTTTAATGTTGGGAATTGACAGGCTACATGGTCTGATGATAAGATGTTCAACATCATTAGTCATTAAGGAAATGCAAAGCAAAACCAAAGTATTCCATTCATTAGGGGACCGCTTCATATCCACGAGGATGGCTAAAATAAGGGGGAGGGGGAGACAATAACAGGTATTGGTGAGATGTGAATAAGTTGGAGCTCTCATATATTGCTGGTAGAACTGTGAAATGGTATAGCCACTCAGACAAACAGTTTGGCAGTTTCTCAAAATGTTACACATAGAGTCACCATATGATCTGGCAATTCTACTTGTAGGTACCTCACCAAGACAAATGGAAACACATGTCCACTCCAAAACTTATATATACAACCATTCACAGCAGTATTATTCGTAATAGTCAAAAAGTGGAAACCACCTAAATGTCCACCAATTGAAAATGGATAAACAAAATTTATATATCCATACAATGGAATATTATTTGGCAATTAAAAAGAACTATTGATACATGCTATAACACGAATAAACCTTGAAGTCATTATCTTATGTGAAAGAAGCCACAAAAGGCCACATATTTTATGATTCCATTTATGTGAAATATTCAGAATAGACAAATACATAAACACAGAAAATTGGTTAGTAGTTGCCCAGTCAGGGGGTGTGGGGTGGCATGAATGGTGAATGTCTGCTAATGTGTACAAGGTTTCTTTCCAGGGGTATTGAAAATATCCTGAAATTAGATTGTGGTGATGATTGTACAACTCTGTGAATGTACTAATAACCTCTGAACTGTATGCTCTAAATGGATGAATTTTATGGTACTGGAAAATATCTAAATCTATTTTGTATACCTAAATAAATCTGTTTTAAAAGAAAAGGAAGACTTAACTAAATAACCCAGGATCAAAGTGGGAAGTCAATACCGAAGCTACACAATTTTTACCAGAAGTCATGGAACACACTAAAGCCATATAGAGTGAAATTTAGAGCTTTAAATGGCTTGATTTTAATTAAAAATAAATATAACAAAAAAGAGCTATGTATTCAACCTAAAACATTAGAATTAGAAAAAACAAAACTAGGCAAAGCCCCCCCAAAATAAACTAGTCATTAATAAAAATAAAATCTTAAATAATTCAAATAAATATAATAGGGGGTTTAAAGAAAACAAAGAGCTGGTCCTTTGAAATGACCAATGTCATAGATAATCCCCTAGCAAACCAGATAAAGGAGAAGAGTTGTTTGTTTGTTTGTTTAAGATTTTATTCATTTATTTGAGAGAGAGTGTGTGTGTGAGAGAGAGAGCACAAGCAGGGAAAGCTGCAGAGGGAAAGAGAGAAGCAGGCTTCCCACTGAGGAGGGAACCTGACACGGGGCTCAATCCCAGGACCCCGAGCCCATGACCTGAGCCAAGGCAGATGCCCAACCGACTGAGCCACCCAGGCGCCCCAAGAAGACTTTGAAAAAAAAAATATATATATATATATACACACACACACAATATGGAAATATATACATGGAAAATCTTTCTCAGACAGGGCATTGTTTCAAAGTAGTTATTATGGGAGATTATGCATAACTGTATAGCAACATATTTTGATACTGATGTGAAACAGGTGCTTCTCTAGCAAGGTGTAAATTATACAAAGTTAATACAGGAAAAAACAGAAGAGAACAATAAATGTAAAAGAGACCAGGAAAAAAATGACATAAGACAACAAATACAAATAGTACGACTCTGACATGTAGAAAGGAAAGGCAAATAGCCCATGGATCTCAGGGCCTGAGGAACAACACACTGGTGAGTTCCCTAGGTTTCCTTCTCCTCCCATATATCACAAACGGGACACTGGAGAACCTTATAACTCAGAACTGTCAACAGGCACAGACGAAAAAGCTCTGAGAAATGCCTACTTCCCTTAATCACAGGACCAAGAAGAGGGTGGCCTAACTAAACATACCACCCCACTCCAGCCAAATACTAACAGAATACACATTCTCTTCAAGCACCCATGCAACATTACCCAAGACATATCACACCCAGGGTCATAAAACCAACCTCAATAAATTGAAATCTTATGGTAAATGTCCTCTAATATCATCAAACTAGAAATCAATAATAGAAAGATAACAGGAAAGTCTCCAAACACTTGAAAATTAGACAATACATTTCTATATCATCCATGGACCAAAGAGATGGTCTCAAGCCAAATTAAAAAGTAACGAATGAAAATAAAAATACAACACATCAAAATTTGGGGGATGCAGATAAAGCAGTGTCGAGAGGGAAATTTATAGTACTAAATGTTTATATAAGAAAAGAATGAAGGTCTTAACTCTTAAGACCTCAAGAATTCACGATGTCAAATCAATAATTTAAGCACCCATCTCAAGAAACTAGAAAAAAGAACAAAGTAAACCCAAAGCAAGCAGAAGGAAGGAAATAAGAGCATGAATCAATGAAACTGAAAACACTTACCAATTGTTGAATCATTTCTGTTGTACACCTGAAACAAACAAAAAGAGTTGAGATGAAATATATATGTAAATACAGGAAAGAAAGAAAGAAACTGAAAACAGAAAATACACACAATCACTGAAACCAAAAGCTGGTTCTTTGAAAAGATTGATAAAATTGGTAATCCTCTAGCAAGACAGATAAAGATGAAAAGAAACAAGATACAAATTACCAATATCAGAACTGAAACACAAGACAGAACTACAAATGCTGCAGCCATTAAAACGAAAGTAAGGGAATACCACAAACAACTTAAATGCACATAAATTCAACAACTGGGATGAAATAGTCCAATTCTCCACAAAACACAAACTCCTACAACTCACCCACTATTAAATATATACTCTGAAAAAAATTAAATAATCTGAAGTCATATAACTACTACAGAAGTTGAGGCCATCATCAAAAAGCTTCCAAAAGGAAATGTCCAGGCCCAGATGGTTTCAATGGAGGATTCTACCAAATGGTTAAAGGAAAAATTAGCATAATTCTACATAATCTCTTCCAGAAAATACAAAAGGAGAGAATATTTCCTACCTCATCCTATGAGGCCAGTACTACCCTAATGCTAAAACCAGACACAAACCATATGGAAAACTCAAATTGTTGACCATTATCTTTCATAAACCAAGTCGCAGAAAATCCTCAAGAAACAAACAAAAAATAAAGGCAATAGCTAAAGCATTCCTGCAACATAAAAAAAGAATTATACACCACAACCAAATGAGATTTATTCCAGGAATGTAAGGCTGGTTCAACTCAGAAATCAATCAGTGCATTCTCCCAGATTAACAAGCTAAAGAAGAAAAATCATAAGATCATATAAATTCATACAGTACTGACAAATTTCAACACCCATTCATGATAAAACTAGATAGACACATAGATCAATGGAACAGAATAAAGAACCTAAAAATAGCCCCACTCAAGTATGTGCAATTTATTTTTCACAAAGGTGCAAAACAAGTAAAGAAAGGAAGGATAGTCTTCAACAGATGGTGCTTGAGTAATTGGACACTCAAACAGACGAGCTTAAATCTAATTCTCACACTTTATACAAAACTGAACTCAAAATGCATCATGAACAGCAGGAAGGAGAAACGGACCAATCACCAACACACTGGAGAATTTCTCTCTCCTCTGTAACAGGAGAAAAGGACAACAAAGAGTGTAAATTTTGTATGACACAGTTGGCAACTAAACAACTACATATTAGTTTTGATTAAAATATGGAACATTTATAAAAATTCACCGTGGCCTAGGCCATTAGTCTCCTCCTGTTTCAAGGAATGAGCTTCACGTACACATTTTTCTGACCACAGAAAACTAAGGCTAGAAATCTATTAAAAAGATAAACTTTTGGAAACTAAAAACGCACTTCTAAGTAACTCGTGGGCAGAAGAAAAATCGACTCTTAGGGAACACTTAGAACATAATGCACCGAACCTTGTGGGTCTTAGAGTGAACTTCAGGACCTTAACGTTGAGAGAAGAGGAAAACCTGCAAAATAATGATCAAATCACCCAACTCAGTTAGACAACCGATTCCACCACTGACCACACAGAATTCCCCAACACTCACGCTCCCCGGGGCCCCATCACCTCCACATCCCTTCGACACAGAGCACTGAGATCCTTCTGACAACTATTAAACCACTGCTGAGAACCGTAGCCGCTTCCGGTCACCACCCCTAGCACCGCCCCTTCTCAGGGTTTGGGGCGACGAACGAAGGGGGCGTGGTCCTGCACACGCGCAAAACCACATTCGAAGCCGCTATCAGCCCAGAGTCAACATGGGGCTGTTACGGGATCGGTGCTTTGGAGCTTTCCGTGCCCCTCGGCCGCGTTGTCAGGCGGGGAACATGGCCGCGCCCAGGTTGCGCTTCCCCGTGGGGTGCGCCATGTTGGAGGAGTGATCATTCCGTAACGAGGATAAGGAAGCCTCTAAACTCACAGAGCAGAGCAGTGGAGCTGCCCCAGTGGCGGGGAGCATGGGTGGCGACGTTCTTTTGGGCGGTCTTCCTGGAGGAGGGGTCTTTGGATCTGCACTCTGGATCTGTGCAATAATGTTCAGAGAAGCTGAAGGGCCTCTGGAAAGACGCAGAGGTGCCAGTGGCTGTTCTCTCCTGGCATATACCACACGATGTGAAAGGGGGGGGGGGAGTCAGACTGGTTTACAGTCCTCTCCTGGAACATACCACGAGCGAAGAAGGGGAAGAAATTGAGGGTGTGCAAGCCTCCTAGGCTATAGCACTGACATCTAACAGATTCCCCTCTGTTGTGCTTGTAGGGGTTGGCTGCGGGGTCTGAATGCTCACATAGTCTACATTATCTCCCATTCCAGCAACCCCAGATGAAATAAAATATGTACCAATAATACTTGTTGATTTTTTCCTTAATCTAAAGCAATATGTCAGTAAAAACATCTTTAGGAAACTATTATTTTTATTTCCACATAAAATAAAATCTGCATAGTGATAGTGCCCTTTGAAAATATAGCTTTAAGACAAGACTGATTGCCCTTCAACCAGTTTGCTGCCGCTAATATTACTTCTAATACAGAAATTCTGGAGATGCCCATACCCTTCTAGGAGATGTCACTGGGGTAGAAAGAGAAGAAGTCCTGTTGCCCTTTCTTGGGAATGCCTACTTTTCCTTCAAAACCAAGTTCAAATATCTTCTCCTCCAGGGAGTCCTCCTGACTGAGGTAGAAGGCTCTGTACCCCGCTGAAGGCTTTTCTAAATCCTCAGGTGAGGAAGGTATTTTGAGGGGACCTGACACGGGCTCAGGTATGGACTTACTGGATGCTCTCAGTCGTCACATCCCCTCTGGGGCTCAGTTTCACAATCTGGAATGTAAGGGTGTCCTACTCAGCCTGAGACCATCTGGGACTAATCTGTAGTCTGACAGATCCATCCATCAATGAGGGAGACCACACACCAGAGGAACCATGGAACCACTAAACAAAAGAAAAGATAGAGTTACAGGATTCTGAGGAATGGTGAAGTTCAGATGAAATAGAAATGAAGCAGTGTTTTGGTGACAGTAAAGCAAGTGTGAACCGCAAAGTGAACTGAGTCCTGTTTTCCTGAAAACAATAAAGTTATGATAGATGTAGAATGTTGTGTCTAGATACCCCTCAGCGTTGGAAATCCTGGCTGCTTCTTTGTGTCTAAATGACTAAGGGTCTCCGGCAAAAGTAGGATGTTTCATTTGTACTGATACTGTTTCAAAAGGCAGCTTTCTGGGGCGCCTGGGTGGCTTAGTCGTTGAGCGTCTGCCTTTGGCTCAGGGCGTGATCCCAGGGTACTGGGATTGAGCCCCACATCAGGCTCCCTGCTCTGCTGGAAGCCTGCTTCTTCCTCTCCCACTCCCCCTGCTTGTGTTCCCTCTCTCGCTGGCTGTCTCTTTGTCAAATAAATAAATAAAATCTTTTAAAAAAAAAAACGAAAAAAAGCAAAAGGCAGCTTTCTGATAGTACATGATTGTAGAGAAGGAAGTTTCCCAGTTACGAAGAAAGCAGTAGTCAAAGTAGACTTCTTTACGGCATTACAGGGGCAGCACATCCTTGGGAGAAATAATGTTTCCTGCTAACTTTGCATCTGAGTTTACCTGTGATTGTTATCCCAGCCTGAAGAAGGGCAGGGCAGAATTTATAGTCTGAGCTAATTTTTGCTCAGAGGGTTGAACTCGAATTATGCCCAATTCTCTTTCTACACATAAAACCCTGATCCGATCGTTTACTGAATGAAGAAACGAAGAAGGAATTGAATCAGTGGTAGCAGGTCTGGCACACCTCTACGTAGAGTTCCAAGAATCATTGTTCTTGTTGTCGGGCATCCTAACAGTACTACGGTTATCTTTTTTTTACAATAATTTTTTATTACGTTATGTTAGTCACCATACAGTATATCCTTAGTTTTTGATGTAATGTTCCATGATTCGTTATACGGTTATATTTTTAAAAATAATAGATCCGTTAGACCATTTCAGAGAAGAAGGAGAGACAGAGCCAATAAACATACAAGGAGATGTTCCAAGTCATTAGCTGTCAGGGAAATACAAATCAAGACATGAGATGACATTTTTATACCCATTCAATTTATAATAATTTCAGTCTGACAATACCAAGTGTG
Organism: Ursus americanus; assembly: GCF_024610735.1. Taxonomy (NCBI): domain Eukaryota; kingdom Metazoa; phylum Chordata; class Mammalia; order Carnivora; family Ursidae; genus Ursus; species Ursus americanus. The sequence continues at coordinate 82,642,929 of NC_142164.1, forward strand.
GAAGAGGATGTGCACCTGCGGGATCGTTTGGCCCCGTTGAAGGAACGTGAATCAGTGTAACCGCTCCTAGAGAGCAAAATGGAGTCTCTCACGTCAAGCAGGGGCCTGTGTCGAGCAATGACGCAAGTCGGTAAAGGTACTGCAGCTAAGAGATATCACCCGGACGAACGTCAGCCGACACCCCAGAACTGATAACGAACAGAACCAGACGAGGTCTGCAGGGGCCCAAGGCCGATTAAATCCCTTTAAAAGGGGGAGGATTTTGGCAGTGAGCTGTCAGACTCTTCAGAGGTGACCCCTCTACGTCTGACCACTTAAAAAAAGGCAACCACTGCCAAAGGCTCTGCCCGACTCACCTCCGAACAGAACAGAACAGAGATCCTTCACTGCTCGAACAGCAGAAGCAGGAAGTGCCAAGAGCTGCCCCAGACGCGACCGAGGCCTTGTCTCAACTGCGCCCCAAGGACTGACTGTGTGTTCATTTCGTTAACTTCCTACACCCTTCTGTTATCTTGTTTGTTGTGTGGTTTGTCTCATGTCCTGCTCCGTGTGCTGTGTAAAAAGCCAAGTTTAATCACACGGTGAAATGTCACTGGGTTTGGAATCCCGAACCTGCTTTAAAAGGGTGATTTAACTTTGCTTTAGGACTGAATAAAGCTGCCATTGTGGAAAGACACAACTCGTGTGTGCGCCGTCATAGCGTGCTCATGGCACCGCTTTAGAAAATAGGCATTCCCTCCTGCGGTGAATACTTAACATACCTCACAATCCAGCCAGTCCACTCTTAGGAATAGACCCAGAAGAGGGCAGGGCGCCTGGGTGGCTCAGTCGGTGAAACGTCTGCCTTCGGCTGAGGTCATGATCTTGGAGTCCTGGGATCGAGCCCTCACATCGGGCTCCCTGCTCAGTGGGGAGTCTGCTTCTCCTTCTCCCTCTGCCCTTCCCCCCTGCTCTTTCTCTCTCTCTTTCAAATAAATAAATAAGATCTTTAAAATAAATAAAAATAAATAAATAAAAACCATTTAAATTATTGGGAAAATTATGCTGTTAGATAAATATCTAAATGTAAAAAAAAAAGTAAAAAAAAATCTAAATGTAAAAAGACAAAGTCTGCAGGGAGAAAAGTTCTGTCCCTTCCTTGAATAGGGCAAGAAAATCGTTGGCCCCAGCCCAAAGATGCCATCCAGTGGTGGGATGAGCAGAGGCAGGAGCCCTATGACCTTGACGCCTACTGACACCCCTGCCCAAGGTGCTCCGGCTCCATGGCTTACTTCATCACACCTGCTCAAATGTCTTTTCTTTAGCTGTCTTCCTTCCCTGACCTACCCCCACCACTCTCTAGCTCCCCACCATGCCTTAGTTTTCTTTGTAGCCTTCTGTTTTATCAGAATGATCTGATTCATTTACTGTTCCCTCATTTACTTGTTCATGCTGATCCCGAAGTGATTTCTGCTTCTCCTATATGTGACATAATTGACCGCTTTATTTTTGGTAGCTTTATCACACATGTAGAGAGCAGTAAAACACACACAACCAGGGTCATTGTCTTAAAAGATTAATTACTCCCTCCAAAAGACTCTGTAGGCATCCTTGGATGACACAACTAATTATAAAATTGATTTGGTAGCAGTAATGCAGGAAATGCTAAAGAGATGGAGAACTTACAAGTATTTAAGACCCTATTTGTTCATCCATCAAATATTTATTGATCCCCAGTCACTGTTCTTGGTACTTGATATTGGGTAAAACCAAACAGACCCCAGACTCCTAGCTTCATGAGCCCAACATCCTAGTAGGGAAGAGGGCAATAAACACTGTTTGTCAAAAGTTGATAACCTCTAAAGGGGGTGCATGGGGCAGTAATGTAAATTAGAAATGTTGGGGGAGGGGGGCTGCCACTTCAGATAGAAAGATCAGAGTTTCCTTCTAAACTCTATGACGGACTGTCCTGAATCCTGGAGCAGGCCAGTTGTGAATCTTCACATTTATGCTGGCAACCAGTTGAAAACAAGGAAGAATGCAAGGTCAGAATATTTACATATCTACAGCTGAAGACATAACGATGAGCCCCTTTTTTTTCCTGTGGTAAATGCAAAGAGTGATATCCATGGTCTTCTGATCAACCTTGTCTTGTGTGCCTTCTTCCTTTAGTAGATGAAAAATATCTTACAATATGGTAAAATATTATCTGTCTTCCACTGACAGAGGTAGAGGAAAACCTCATAAAAGTATCAGGTTCTGGGGCGCCTGGGTGGCACAGCGGTTAAGCGTCTGCCTTCGGCTCGGGGCGTGATCCCGGCGTTATGGGATCGAGCCCCACATCAGGCTCCTCCGCTGGGAGCCTGCTTCTTCCTCTCCCACTCCTCCTGCTTGTGTTCCCTCTCTCGCTGGCTGTCTCTATCTCTGTCGAATAAATAAATAAAATCTTTTAAAAAAAAGTATCAAGTTCAATGGGTAAGCAGGGACCTCTGAACCAACAGCCACAACCATTTACACATGTCGGGAGAGAGCAGGCAATGACAGCTTATTTATTTTACACTCAACTTTTTTTATTATTTTTTTAAGGTTGTATTTATTAAAGAGAGAGAGCACAAGCAGGGGGAGGGACAGAGGAAGCAGCAGACTCCCCGCTGAGCAGGGAGCCCAATGTGGGCCTTCATCCCCGGACCCTGAGTCATGACCTAAGCTGAAGGCAGACGCTTATCCGACTGAGCCACCCAGGCACCCCTTACACCCACCTTTTTAATGGAAAATTTTTACACTACACGGAAGTTGAAAGAATTGTACTACGAACCTCCAAGTGCCCTCCACCTGGATATAACAACTGTTAACTTCTGCCACGTTTGCCTTATCCCTTTCTGTGCATACATGCAGGCCCCATCATTTAAAAATAATGTCTTAAATAAATAAATAAATAAATAAATAAATAAATAAATAAACAAACAAACAAACAAACAAATAAATATAATGTTCAAAGAAAATTATTTAAGTCACTGAAGTAGAGGTTAAAGGCTGTATTCAACTGATGGGCATCAGGGAACCCCAGCCCCACCTCCGACCCCCGACTGAAGTGGGATTAGGTTTTTTACAGGGGAAAGTTGGACGTGTGTCTTTAGTTTGGGCTTAGGTGATAGGTGGGTTTTTTTGTTTGTTCGTTTGTTTTTTACCTTAAGGGAAACTCACAGTTAAGGGGTTGTTCTAGTTTTTGAGTCTCTCTCTCGATCAGAGCCCCATACCGTCAGATCAGTACTTCCTGTAAGTTCACGCAGGAGGGGGAAGGATAGACAGCAACAGGAAGAAAGAAAGGAGTCCAGCATGTTTCTCTTATAATACCTTTCTACAGTAAACCGCAGACATCATGCTCCCTAAAAGCTCAGCATGCCTCTCCAGAGGGACTGAATATACAAACGGACAACGGCCAGACCATACACAGTTGGTCCTCAAACAAAGAAGTTTTAACGGCATAGGTCCGCTTATAGGCAGAATTTTTTGGATACAGTACAGTGTTGTAAACGTATTTTCTCTTATGATTTTATTTTATTTTTTTAAAGATTTTATTTATTTATTTGACAGAGAGAGAGACAGCGAGAGAGGGAACACAAGCAGGGGGAGTGGGAGAGGAAGAAGCAGGCTCCTAGCGGAGGAGTCTGATGTGGGGCTCGATCCTGTAACGCCGGGATCACGCCCTGAGCCGAAGGCAGATGCTTAACGACTGAGCCACCCAGGCGCCCCCTCTTATGATTTTAATACCATTCTTTTCTCTAGCTGACTTCATTGTAAGAATACAGTATATAATACATAAAACATACAAAATATGTGTTTGATCAACTATTTATGTTGTCAGTAAGGCTTCTAGTCAACGGTAGGCTATTAGCAGTTAAATCTGGGGGGCATCAAAAGGTATTCCACTGTGAGGGGGGCAGTGCCCCAAGCCCGGCATTGTAAAGGGTCAACTATATATGGCAATAGAACTCTGACCTACAACTTCTGTCAACAATCTTGGGAAGCCAAACCAGCACCTTTGCAGCAATGGGTCTAGATGGCCAGGACTTGGTCAATGACCAGCAAACTCCTCATTTTTTGCCCCCACTCTCCTCTTCCAGCTCAGGTCAAACCAGAGAAAACCAAATGTGCTCCCCAAACCAATCACCTAGGATGCCCAGCTTCTCGTTATTAGCCTGCCTACAGCTTCCCCATGCCAACAGCTTTCCAATTAGGGCACACCTGAAGCCTTCCCTCTTTTTTTTTTTTTTACCGTAAAGCTTTCCCACTCCTCTGTCTGCCTTTGTGTCTCTGCCAAAAGGCAAGTGACAATGTCTGACTTCCTTGCTGTAGCAAGCTTGGAATGAATGGCCTTTGCTTTTCTCATTTGGTTTGTCTTCACTGGTTTCCACAGGGCACACCTGAAGTCTTTCCTTTTCTCCCTATAAAGATTTCTTATGTGATGCTGATGGCCTCCCTTGCTAGAGAAAGCTCTGTAGTCTCTGTCCCTATTTGGGTCATCTTTGTATATTTCCACACTCCTAGGAACAAGGACTTTTTTTTTTTTTTTTGCATAGCCACAAGCCCATTCCCACATCTAAGAAATTCGAGATATGACTTTCAATTTTTTAAAAGATTTTATTTTATTTTATTTATCTGAGAGAGAGAGAGCGCACACGCAAGCGTGCATGAGTGGGGGGAGGGGCAGAGGGAGAGGGACAAGCGGACTTCCCCCCTGAGCACAGAGCCCGATGCCAGGGCTCCATCCAAGACCCTGAGATTATGACCTGAGCCAAAGTCAGACGCTTAACTGACTGAGCCACCCAGATGCTCCAACTTTCAATTTTATTTACAGATTATCATGTAGTAAAATTAACTTCTTGGTGTACGGCTCATTAATTGGAATACAAGTATAGCTTTGTAACCACCATCAGGTTACAGACACTTCCATTACGTCCCCCAACTCCTCCCAAAAATCTCATCACACGTAAGAAATTTCACAACGATAAAATAATAGTATGCATCCCAAATTCAAATGTTTCTAATTATCCTCAAATTTCTTTACAACTTTAAAAAATCCCAAATACAAGTAGGGTTCATGCCTGGCATTTGGCATCGTTCATGGCATTACACCTCTTTAGTCTCTAATCTCTTTTTAATCTAAGTGTATTTTCCCAGCCTGTTTTGTCTATCACGACCTTGATATTTTTGAAGAGAGTTTGCCCATTGTGTTGTAGATGGTTCTGCATTTCTGATTGTTTCCTCATGAATAGATTCAGGTCAAACAGCTTGGGAAAGAAATCTGCATGGGTGATTTGTCCCTCTCAGTGAGTCATGTCTGGAAACATGTTTCCATGCGTCCTATATTTGGTAATTGGTAAGTTTAATTTCTTCATTGTAAAGAAATATTTTTTCTTTTCTTTTTTTAAAAAAGATTTGTTTATTTGAGAGAGAGAGAGAGAGTGTGTGTGTGTGTGTGTGTGTGCGGGGAGGGGCAGAGGGAGAGGGAGAGAGAATCTTCAGCAGACTCCTGGCTAGGCTCAGAGCCCTCAGCGGGGCTTGATCTCACGACCCTGAGATCATGACCTGAGCCAAAATCAAGAGTCAGACACTTAACTGACTGAGCTGCCCAAGTGCCCCAGAAATCTTTTTTCTTTTGTATTTAATTACTTATCTGCAGAGTAATTCTTGGGGGACCCTATGATTAATCTATTCCCCCAATGTATGCACGTGCTAGAGCCGCCAAAGCCTGATGCCATAAACGGGGTGGCTTAACAGAAATCCATTTAGTCACAGTTCTGGAGGCTAGAAGTCCAAGATCAAGGCATTGGCAGGTTTGGTTTTTCCTGAGGCCTCTCTCCTTGGCTTGTGTATGGCCCCTCCCCTGCTGCATTTTCACATGATTGCTCTGCTATGTATGTCCTGTGTCTGTTTGTAAATCCTAATCTCTTCTTATTAAGACACCAGTCACATTGGATCAGTGCCTACCCTAAAGGTATCATTTTAACTTAATCACCTCTTTAAAGGCCCTATCTCCAAATATGTCACATTCTCAGATAACTGAGGGTTAGGGCTTCACATATGAATTTGGGGGAACACAATTCAGCCCATAACACTCAGTGAGCATTCACAAAATCGTTTTTATCATCCATTGATGATCTTTGCCTAAAACAATGATTAACTTGAGGTTTACAAATGGGGGTTTTCTATTTCTATGTCTTTCTGTACTTATTAGTTGACATTGTTCTGTAAAGAGCTTTCCTTCCTCTTGTATGTTTCTTTTGCTTGTTGAGAATTATTATATTCATGTGCTGGCACCATCGTGTATTTGCGGATACATTACATAACACACAATTAGTGACTAAGAAATACCGGTGCAGGGGCGCCTGGGTGGCACAGCGGTTAAGCGTCTGCCTTCGGCTCAGGGCGTGATCCCGGCGTTATGGGATCGAGTCCCACATCAGGCTCCTCTGCTGTGAGCCTGCTTCTTCCTCTCCCACTCCCCCTGCTTGTGTTCCCTCTCTCACTGGCTGTCTCTATCTCTGTCGAATAAATAAATAAAATCTTTAAAAAAAAAAAAAAAGAAATACCGGTGCAATTAACAAAGAGTAAGTACTATCATAACATCCTACTAGAACTCCTAGACACGATCTGTACTCATTGGCCCCGTTTCCTTCCCCAACTACAACTTGTCATATATACTGGTCCCCAGGTCTTTCTTTGTCTTGCTCTGAAACCAGGTTTATTCTTACTTCTAATGATACATCTTGGTGCTTCTTGATTCTACCAACTGGAATCATGCTGATGATTCGATTTCATTGATTTCTTTGAGTCCTGCTGATGAACACTTGGATTTTCCTATATTTTTCTATTTCAAACGATGCCACAATGAGCCACCTTGTAATATACCTTCCAAACATGCATAGGTGTGTTCCTAGAATAGAGTCCCAGAAGCGTAGTTTCCGAGTTGTAATTAAATGCATTTGTAATTTGCTAAATATTTTCACATTCACCTCCATAGGATCCTATCACTTTGACTACACCCAACAATAGAGGAGAGTGTCAGTTTTCCCACAACTTAACCAACAGAGTGGGTTGTTAAACTTTTAGATTTTTGCCAGTCTTGCTAGGTGAGAAATGATATCCCAAATGTAGTTTCAATTTTCGTTTCTCTTAGCAGGAGGGGGATTGAGCATCTTTTTATATGTTTAAAATCATCTCTATTAGTTTTTCTTTTAATGATTTTTGCCCATGTTTAGTTCAATTAATACAATGATTCATACTAATATTCTTCAAAATTTTTAAACTCCCTTGTAATCCTCCTTTAGTCTTATTTGGTTATAACATAATTATTATTTATTTTTTAAAAGATTTTATTCATTTATTTGTGAGAGAGAGACAGAGCATGAGCAGGGAGGTGGAGGAAGAGGGAGAAGCAGACTCTCTGCTGAGCAGGGAGCCTGATGTGGGGCTCGGTCCCCAGGATCCTGAGATCATGACCTGAGCCAAAGGCAGATGCTTAACCAACTGGGCCACCCAGGCGCCCCTTGTTTACTTCTGTTCTCTTTTACTTCCTTTGTGGATATTTTGTTTTCCTTTCCTACAGTTTGTACTAAAAACTTAAATAATTGGTTTCAGTCTTTCTCGTTTACTAATAAATGCACTTTATGATATAAACCATCTTAAGTATATCACTTTACGTGTCACATAGATGCTATGTGTAATGCCTTCACGCTTTCATAGTTCTAAGTAGTTGGTCATCTGTTTTAATTTCCTCCTTAACCTAACTATTAATTACGTGTGAGTGCTTTTACTGTTCAGGCATTTGAGTTTTTTGCTGTCTCTTTGTCTTTATCTCCATTTTTATTGCATTATAGCCTGTGAATATGGCCTGTGTGATATAATTTGTTAAGATTTGTTATATCCTGGGGCGCCTGGGTGGCACAGTCGTTAAACGTCTGCCTTCGGCTCAGGGCATGATCCCAGGGTCCTGGGATCGAGCCCCACATCAGGCTCCTCCGCTATGAGCCTGCTTCTTCCTCTCCCACTCCCCCTGCTTGTGTTCCCTCTCTCGCTGGCTGTCTCTCTCTGTGTCAAATGAATAAATAAAATCTTTAAAAAAAAAAAGATTTGTTATATCCTGCGTGGCCTAGTGCAAGGAGAAATTTTTCAGAATGTTTTATTTATGTGTGAAACATGTGCCTTCTCTGTTGAGTACGAAAAAAAGATGAATGTAGACGTATAAAATATCAAGTTTTTAAGTTACATTATTGCAATCTGAATACCTTGGACATTTCACCCTTTGACTTGTCTATTTCTGAGATATAATATTCTTACACTGTGATTGAATATTTGCAAAAATTTCCCTGTTGTATCTGTTTTTATTTTACATATTTCAAAAGCATACATACACACACACATAAATGCTCATGACTGGTGCATTTTCTCAGTGGCTGCATGCTTTATTTCTCTTAAAATTCTTCATTTTGAAATCTATTTTGTCTAATATTAATATTGTTAGTTGCAAATATTTCCATCCATTTCTTGTCCTCATTCAGAAAAACATTTCATGATGAACTTTATACATATATAATGCAGTAGAACCAAAAGCACGCCAAATCCTCATGTGCCCATCACTCAGTTGCAACAGTTATCAACATTGTTTCTTGCTTCATCGCTCCTCCACCCCTCCTCCTGTCCTCCCTTGTTTGAGTATTCTAAAGCTAATACCAGACTTCGTATCGTTTCACCCATATACTTCAGCATAAATCTCGCACATCTAAGGATGTTTTGCTTTCATTTTCTTTTTATTCATCTCCTCCCCCTCCCTCTTCTTTCTTTTTTTGAAGTTTTTATTTAAGTGATCTCTACACCCAACTTGGGGCTTGAACTCATGACCCCAAGATCAAGAGTCACATGCTCTTCTGACTGAGCCAACCGGGTGCCCCTCTTCTTTTAACATAATCACAGTACCATCATCACACCTAAAAAAATTGACATTAATGCTGGGAACGTTTTTAGGCATGTCTGTGTGCTAGCAAGCTTCTACAGATTCAATTTCCTCTTTTATTTGTTCACTCAACAAACAATTATCCAATCCAGGGCTGTGGGAGAGATAGAGGACTATTTGGTAATCAGAGAGTCCAGTCCTCTACTGTCCAGAAAGTTGAACTGGGGTCCAAAAAGGATGTGACTGGTCTGAGGGCACAAAGATAGGGGATACTAGAGCTCAGGTCCAAGCCCTTTCAAATGCTTTCTTCTCTTTCTTTCTTTCTTTCTTTCTTTCTTTCTTTCTTTCGTAGGCTCCACACCCAGCATGGAACCCAATGTGGAACTTGAACTCAGAGCGCTGACATCAAGAGCCAGACACTTAACTGACCAAGCCACCCATGCACCCTGACCCAGGCCATTTCAAAAAGCTATCCCCAGCTGCAGAAGCTCCTTCGGCTGGCATGGACTCTCCTACCACAGTCAGGAAGGGCTTCCCATAAGAAGTATGTGAGCTGGATTTTGAAAAATGAGTAGCAGTTCATGCATTGAAGAGATATGATGGATTCTCCTCACCTCTGCACCGGGGGGGGGGCAATGTTATCTTCATAATTTCCACATTTGAGGTGGTACGGGACAGCAAACTCATTGTGGGGCAATGTTGGAAATTTGCGGTAATGCTGCACAGGAATAATTATTGCTTAGACTTAATTTTATAAAGACCTATGAATAATAGAGTGATCTAGAAGATGCTTTTATTGACATGTTACATTAGATAAAGAAAACCACCATTGACATATCAGTGTAAAACTTATTTTTATTGATACCCTATTTTTATTTTAGTTGATGCAGCTTGGCTAGCGTGGGGGCTGATTGAGATTATGGGCACTTTTAGGCCCTCACTCCCCTGTGCTCGCTTCCACAGCACGAAATAGGCACTCACTCACCTGCCCAAGGTGGTGGGACTGGATGCTACCACTCAGACTTTTCTCCCCTCTCTCCTGGTATTGGGGGGGGGGGGTAGGGGACTATACCGCTCTTACTGCATCCTTTCTAGCACACTCTGTATAGTATCCAGGGGAAGGTACTATTGTGACATTTCTCCCCTCTCCTCCAGTGTTATCTCTCAGAATCACTTAGGGTTCTCACTCTTTCATTAGTAATGACTCCTCTCTCCTATTGTTGCAGGGTTGCAGGGTTCTTGTCTCATCAAGTCAAAGAATGAATTTCAGGGATGATGGGGTGAAGTGAAGTGAAAGTTTAGTAATGGATGGTGAAAAAAGAAAGGAAAGCTCTCTAGAGGGAGAGGGGTCCCAAATGGGTTGCTGAACAGGGAGCTTGGTAAATTTCTCATCAATACCATGGTGGATTTGTCAATATCATGTCTATATTTAGAACAAACATGGTGGACTTACAACTATCACCAGAACAAACAAGGTGTTCTTGTAAATATCATGTATATGCCTCTCCATCTGGGATTTCTGAGAGTCTGGTTACATAGCTCCTGCATGAACCTAATCACGTCGCCCCCTAACGGTCTCTCCCTACCTGGTCTTGCCTGTCCCTTACTCATTCCTCCCCCTGAAATGGTAACTCTAACTGCCTTTAGAGAATTGGGACAATGACCACTCTGGCTGCTTCCTGCTGAAATGGGTCCAGGAGCTGGTGGTATGGCTCCAGGGAGGTCGCGATCAACAGCTAATGGTGCATGCGTCGGCAGATACAAAATAAACATAAAGCAAGTGTTAGGTCTCCAAATGTTGATCACATCTCTTAGGTAAGATCCCCAATTACCAATTCCATCAAATAGACTAGTAGATACCTTGACAAATGTCCCCTGTTAATTGGGACACCTTGTGGGAGTTATCTGTAATGTTAAAACAACACATGTAAGGAAACTTCTCACACTCCAATTGGTGTAGCAATAGCAGATAGTCAATAGTGGCCCAGTTTTCAAGAAGTCCCTATCTGACTTCACTTAATTCTTGGTTGAGGGCATCTAGTGCCTGGGAAGTATCATTTAGAGTCCTTCTGAGCAAACATACTGTTTTGCTTATTTCATGTTGCAGTCCTAACATAAGTCCTGGAAGTCCCATAGTGAGCTTTGAGGCTCCTATTACCAGGAGGGCTATTGTATGTTTGCCTAAAGCCTTTGTTTGCAATTGTACATCAATAGAAGTGGCTTCTAGGATAAATATGACTAAGGGATAAAACCATCAAGAAGCCCTTTTTGTTTGAGGTCCAGCTTTAACAATATCCTAATGACAAGGGATGACTGGCAAGTGGGAGAAGACTTGTCTCAAGAGATAAGGGCATCCCCTGCCCACTCTCGCCACTATTATTCAACATAGTACTAGAAGTCCTTGCAACAGCAATCAGACAACAAAAAGGGATCAAAGGTATCCAAATCGGCAAAGAAGTCAAAATGTCTCTCTTCGCAGATGACATGATACTCTATATGGAAAACCCAAAAGAATCCACGCCCAAACTATTAGAAGTTATAGAGCAATTCAGTAATGTGGCGGGATACAAAATCAATGCTCAGAAATCGGTTGCATTTCTATACATGAATAATGAGACTGAAGAAAGAGAAATTAGCAAATCCATCCCATTTACAATAGCACCAAAAACCATACGCTACCTTGGAATTAACTTAACCAGAGATGTAAAGGATCTATATTCTAGAAACTATAAATCACTCTTGAAAGACATTGAGGAAGACACAAAAAGATGGAAAAATATTCCATGCTCATGAATCGGAAGAATTAACATAGTTAAAATGTCCATGCTACCCAGAGCAATCTACACTTTCAATGCTATCCCGATCAAAATACCGAGGACATTTTTCAAAGAACTGGAACAAATAGTCTTTAAATTTGTATGGAAACAGAAAAGGCCCCGAATCACCAAGGAACTGTTGAAAAGGAAAAACAAAGCTGGGGGCATCACAATGCCGGATTTCGAGCTGTACTACAAAGCTGTGATCATAAAGACAGCATGGTACTGGCACAAAAACAGACACATAGACCAATGGAACAGAACAGAGAGCCCAGAAATGGACCCTCGGCTCTTTGGGCAACTAATCTTTGATAAAGCAGGAAAAAACATCCAGTGGAAAAAAGACAGTCTCTTCAATAAATGGTGCTGGGAAAATTGGACACCTACATGCAAAAGAATGAAACTTGACCACTCTCTCACACCATACACAAAGATAAACTCCAAATGGACGAAAGACCTCGATGTGAGACAGGAATCCATCAAAATCCTAGAGGAGAACATAGGCAACAACCTCTACGACACTGGCCAAAGCAAACTTTCATGACACATCTCCAAAGGCAAGAGAAACAAAAGATAAAATGAACTTATGGGACTTCATCAAGATAAAAAGCTTCTGCACAGCCAAGGAAACAGTCAAAAAAAACTAAGAGGCAGCCCACGGAATGGGAGAATATATTTGCAAATGATGCTACAGATAAAAGACTGGTATCCAAGATCTACAAAGAACTTCTCAAACTCAATACACAAGAAACAAATAAACAAATCATAAAATGGGCAGAAGATATGAACAGACACTTTTCCAATGATGACATACAAATGGCTAACAGACACATGAAAAAATGTTCAAAATCATTAGCCATCAGGGAAATTCAAATCAAAACCACACTGAGATACCACCTTACGCCAGTTAGAATGGCAAAAATCGACAAGGCAAGAAACAACAATTGCTGGAGAGGATGTGGAGAAAGGGGATCCCTCCTACATTGTTGGTGGGAATGCAAGTTGATACAGCCACTCTGGAAAACAGTGTGGAGGTCCCTTAAAAAGTTAAAAATTGAGCTACCCTATGACCCAGCCATTGCACTACTGGGTATTTACCCCAATGATACAGACGTAGTGAAGAGAAGGGCCATATGCACCCCAATGTTCATAGCAGCATTGTCCACAATAGCCAAATCGTGGAAGGAACCGAGATGCCCTTCAACAGATGACTGGATTAAGAAGATGTGGTCCATATATACAATGGAATATTACTCAGCTTTCAAAAAGAATGAGTTCTCAACATTTGCTGCAACATGGACAGCACTGGAGGAGATAATGCTAAGTGAAATAAGTCAAGCAGAGAAAGACAATTATCATATGATTTCTCTCATCTATGGAATATAAGAACTAGGAAGATCGGTAGGGGAAGAAAGGGATAAAGAAAAGGGGGGCTAATCAGAAGAGGGAATGAAACATGAGAGACTATGGACTCTAAGAAACAAACTGAGGGCTTCAGAGGGGAGGGGGGTGGGGGAGTGGGATGGACTGGTGATGGGTAGTAAGGAGGGCACGTATTGCATGGTGCACTGGCTGTTTTACTCAACTAATGAAGCATCGAGCTGTACATCCGAAACCGGGTATGTACTGTATGGTGACTAACATAATAAAAAAACATTAAAATTAAAAAAAAGAGATAAGAGCATCCCCAAGCGCATCATCCAATCCAATCATAAAGAAAGTGGAGTCATCCGTTACCTCTACAAGTCCATAGTTAGCCCCATGTAGTGGGACAGGTTCTGGTTTTTAAGGAGCGATTTTGTCTTCCCAGCCACACAGAATTGGTCAAGGTACTAGTTGAGTTATACAATTGTTGGGGAATCAATCCCCATTTTCTAGTTGTTTAAATAACCATATGTCCGTGGGGTCCTTTATTATCCTCACAGAATAACAAGCAAGAAGATTGTCTATATATGAGCGATTGTGGCAATTTCTCTGAAATTTACCTCAAGTTGTCTAGCTTAAGCAAACAACATTCAAAGACAATCAGAATGAGGACTTAACATTCACAAATGTGGGTTACTGAAACATAATTTATCTCTATAATAACCCTCATTTTTAATCAGAAGTAGCCAAATCAGGACTAATTTGTCTGCAAAACTAGTCCAATTTTAACAAACTTTTTCTAATTATTTACATAAGCTCAGGAAGAATGGTGATTGAGCATACAGATCTTTTAAATTTTGCTTTGCTGGAACCTTTTTTAAGGAATCTCTAGGTTGAACTTTTAGTACCCTTTCCAGGCCAGAAGCCACGCCAAGTGCTTGCCATCAGACATGCCTGCAATATTTGTAGATTTGGGTGAATTCCTCTGAGGTTCCTGCACCTGCCAGGAAGTGACATTCTTTATTCACCTGGTGAGGCTGCTGGGAACTCTGTAAGCAAGATGTCAGGCCAACAGTTCCAAGGGGCTTTATGGCTCCACCTTTCATAAAGTCAACCTCAGTTCCTTAAAGCTGTTTGGTCATATCTGAGTCTATGCATGTGTCTCAAATACGACATTCCAGTCAAAGCCTTGGTAAAATAACCAGTGTTTCCAATGGTGTCCTGTTACAAGGAAAACAGATTCTTTTTTTTATTTTAAAGATTTTATTTATTTATTTGACAGAGACAGCCAGCGAGAGAGGGAACACAAGCAGGGGGAGTGGGAGAGGAAGAAGCAGGCTCCTAGCGGAGGAGCCTGATGTGGGGCTCGATCCCAGAACACCGGTATCACGCCCTGAGCCGAAGGCAGACGCTTAACAACTGCGCCACCCAGGCGCCCCAGGAAAACAGATTCTTATTAAACCTTTGCAAATGACTATGATTGCCATGAAAAAAAGAATATTCACTGAGACCTTTTGAATTCAGAAGCTTCAGGTAGAGAGAAAAGTTAAATGCTTCAGTCTCTTTACAAATGCATACTTTATCACATTTCTGTAAGTCATCGATATCTTAAGAGAAAGTTCCCTTAATCTGGAAGAGTAAACATTAGAGAACCAGCAATGTTTTAAACAAGAGTCACAGAACTATAATCAAATTTCCCAATTTACTTAGTCTCATGTTACTAATTTTTGTTCAGTTAGAATAACAGCCTTTTAGTTAGTTCTGGAAATTTTTGCCCGCTTTAGTTTTAGGATTTTAAAGATATCAAAAACATGTATTTGTCCTACAGTTCTTTTTAAGAATTTCCTTGAAGACAAAACATGTTTTGCAAGAGGATTATGAACAATTACAAATGACAAAAAAGTTCAAAAATGGACATGGTTAAAGATCTGATGAGAGGTTACAATATAGCTGGCAAGGAAATCTGGGTATTTCTAAGACACATAACACTTCAATAATCAGAATATCGAGTGATGATGACCTCATGCCAGAATGTAATATACCAAATAAAAAGGCCTAGTTGGTCCAAAAGAGTTCATTTATGACTTAAATCTTGGGAAGTTTGTAAAACAAGACAAAACAAAACAAAAAAACCTTAGAAAGTTATAAAGCACATACCTAAATAGGATTACAGATCATCGCAAAACTCAAACCTTCATTATTTATTTGGCCCAAGTGACAATAAGATTCCCAAGGCAAATACGTAGAGTCAAAACTCAGCTTCTTTAATGCTGAGAAGTTTTAACTAAGTAAGTAATCAAAGACCTGAAAAGAGAAAATATAGAAACTGGTTTTCCTGGGTAGATAAAGAAAAGAGAAAACAACTTTGTTTACACGTTCTTATCAAGAGCGGACCATCAGTTCAAGAAAACTTTGTTGTTGGTTTTTAACTGAGAAAGCGGGATTTCAATCTTATACCAGTGTACCTTTAAAATCCATTCATTTCAATCTTAGTCCATCCTGACCACATATAAAATTCCTTTCCAAAGATTTCCCTTCACAAACCCTCTACAACTTTCCCAACGTTGCACTCAGATTTTGTCCCAAGCCATTGCTTTTCAAACCACCAGTCTTCTCTAGGAGGAAACTACCTTCTTTGACCTTCAACAAAAATGTATTCACATTCCTTACATCTTTCCTACATATCTCCTACTTTTCTACAGAGTTGCTTCCCTTATTTCCATCGGTCTTAATTCCATTCCTTAATTCCAGAATTTTGCACTCTTAGAAACCTTAGTCTCCAGTGAAGACTAAGTAGTAACCGATTGTAAACTGTTACACCAGGATTTTTTTGACGGCAACTTAATGCATCAGTTAAGCACAAAGCATGTTTACCAACAGACTCAAATATCCCTAGTCTCTTTGCACTAAGAAACAAAAAGCACACCCTACATTCAGTGATCAGTGCTTTAGTATTTTATCCTGTTTGGAGAAGGCCTAAGATGTCCAATGAATTCCAATTTATCACCCAAGCAAAACTTTGAAGTTTCAGGTAATCAAAGGCGTTGAAAGCTATCTTAACAATTAGGCATGAAGACTTGGAGACAGACCAAATTAACCATCATTTTCAGCCATCTTTTTGCAGACACACTGCAACAGGGAGCATGAGCTTACTCGACCTCCAGTAAATCTAGGTAAAATAAAAGTTCCGCATTTAATATTGATAACTTTAAAGATAGGTCTATCTTAATTAAGCCAATCAATTTAAATTAAATATCGAATTATATTCCACCTGGATTCTCTTTTAGAAGTCTGTTAGTTTGCTCCCCATTGTCCATTTTTACCTGAGACACCGGCGGGGAAATCTGAAGTGAGCGGTACAGGCCGCAGGCCGCACCCAAGGTGGTGCAGAAGCAGGAGGGGGACGCGAAGGGGGAGGCAGAAGAGGCAGAGGGTTGCGAGAAAGCAGAGAAAGAAGGTTCCCCGGTCTAAAGCCTGTCAGCTTGGATGGATGAGCAGATGCAGGATTTTGTTGGTTGGTTCTTCCACCAAAGTGGAATGAGGCAGTCCACGTCTGGCGGGAGAAGACAGGGAACTTCCCAGAAACAAAGGGAGTTTTGGCAGCCGCTTGGGAATATTCCATAAAGTCCTCTTCCCAAGGTAGACTAACCAGAGACCGTTGGTTCCCATTATAGTCATTAACCCGGGAAACAAGGGAGAAGCCCCCACATCTGTTAGGAGGAACAGTGAGTGAGAGCGAGTTAGTGTCCCCTTCATTAGGGAGGGCCTGTGTTGCCTCCAGCGACCTGAGTTTATTCTGAGGAGGCCTACTGAGATAATTACCATTCAGTATGTCAGGGGGGAATTTACTAGCCACACACATTCTGACAAACACCTTCCACAAGAAGCCCTTAGGTCGGGGTCCTGCTGTAGAGCCCTGTTTTCTACAGAAGAGATCTACCGGATAGATCCCGCTTGAGGCCATGCCAGGTTACAGAAGCTCAGTCCTTTCTACATTTGGCAATCCAAATTGTTTCCAGCGGGTTAAAAGGCACCCCAAGGGGGGTGCCTGGGTGGCGCAGTCGTTAAGCGTCTGCCTTCAGCTCAGGGCGTGAGCCTAGCGTTCTGGGATCGAGCCCCACATCGGGCTCCTCCGCTAGGAGCCTGCTTCTTCCTCTCCCACTTCCCCTGCTTGTGTTCCCTCTCTCGCTGGCTGTCTCTGTCAAATAAATAAATAAAATCTTTAAAAAATATATTTAAAAAAAGGCACCCCAAGGGAGAGGCCTTGGGAACCGAAGAAGACACTGTGCCTTGGAGGTGGTGCCGCAAAGGTCACGCCTTATTTGACCTTGCCTTGAAGAACCAGCCGTTGTTAACCCATGGAAAACACCAGCAAAGTTTTACAAGGGGAAATTACCCAGTGTTGCAGTACACGGCCCAGAGGAGTCCCTGCGAGGACGGCCTATTTCCCATCTCTCGATTCTGGTACTATCCAGCACCTGTTACAGAGAGGTGCCTATGAAGGCATCCCTTCGGATCAGCTCTCCGTCCCTTGGCCACCAGTCCAAGAACGAGAGAATGGACTAATACCCTAAGACGCCTAAAGTGGGGCCGGCAGGAATAGCCACTCTGAACTGCACCCGGCACCTGACCCTCCCCCTCTTCCGGACTATCACTGAATGACATACGTTATCATCCTTTAGGTAGCTTAACCATAGTCAAGGGTGCAAACTGGTATCTAGGGATTTGTGGGCAGCTGTGTGCTGCTCGTGCAGGAGGCTTCCCTGGGCTCTGACCTCCAGGCTGGGTCTGCATCCGTTTGTGTGTCTCGGACACGCCATGCTTATTTGTGATGTCCAGGGGCGGGCTCGGAGCACCGGATGGCCAGTCCTTCGTGCGCTCCCCGGAGGAGGCCTGAAATTCATCAGGGGGGAATTCTGTCACCTGTATCTTCGGAGTTCTCAAATGGAACCCTCATTCATTTTGTTTGCACGCAAGACTCTGGCCAGCAGAAGCCTAATTAAATGTTTACTTTCGGCGGTAAAGCGTCCAGGCATCCCTTCTCCCATACACTTGATGACCTGTCCTCAAGTGAGTTCTCACCGAAGGGTGTATACGCCTAGCTTTAGCATTTTTACAGCTCCACACCTTCGGCTCCTGAAACAGGAGATCGTTCCCTATCTGAACCACAACCCCAGCTACAGCTTAAATGGAACCTGGGTAGTTGGGGGCCCCCAACCCCTTCTTAGTTTTAATGTCAAGGGACCCCAAGGCAGATAGAAGCCCACTAAGTAGTGAATGACTTCCGGGCAGTCATATGAAGAGATTAATTGGATTTTATCCTCATTTTATCCTCACGGTGTTTCTGCATCTGTACCTGATAATAGAAAAGGTGCTTCCCCGGGCAGTAAAAACAGATAGACCTCCATCGGGGCCCAGATCAGAGTAAAAGGGGCTCCTAAGGGGAAAAACTTCATAACGGTACATAAAGCAACTATGCACCATGAAAGGAAACCTGTCAGACCACTCCTGACACGGCTGGACTGAAGAAAGGCCAAGACCCCTTGAGAAAGTATTTCAAAGAATGAAAACTGTTTCTCACTCAAAAGAAGAGTCCCATAGTTAAGGTTCATAGTCATGATCAGAAGCTATAAAGGCACTAAGGTAGGAATACACTTCCCATAAAAAGGTAGGCCAGGCCCACCTTTCCCTTCCTGTGCAGGAATGGGGATTGGACAAACCGTTCCAAGAAATCTGTCACCTGAGTCTTAAGATCGGCAGCCCGGCTAGTCACTCTTACGTGGCCACCAGGTGCCCGGTGTTTTACTAGAGAAGAGGGCTAAACAGGGGAGAGAAGTGTTGCAGAACATAAAGACTGGGTCCACATTACACATTACTCACCTTCTGATAAAGGAAGTGGGATGGAGTTTCCCGATGTGTGATGGAGTGTCCTGGCCAAGGCACCAGAAGTTATGCAGGGTTGCAGGGTTCTTGTCTCACATTGTCTAAGAATGAGTCTCATGGACAACAGGACGAAGTGAGGTGATAGAGTGACTTGAAGTGAAAGTTTATTAAGGGAGAACAGAAAGGAAAGCTCCCAGAGTGAGAGGGATCTGGAATGGGTAGCCACTGAGGGCTTTTTGGTCGGTCTTGCACAGGAAATTGGCCAGGGAGTTTGGTACATTTCTTGTCAGTATCAAGGTGGATTTGTGACTATAATGTCTATATTTAGAACAAACATGGTGGACTTGTAACTATCATGAGAACAAACAAGGCATTCTTGTAAATATCATGTATATGTCTCCATATCGGAATTTCTTTCAGTCTGGTTACATAGCCCCCTGAGTGACTCTGGTCTCCTCACCTCTCCTCACCTGTCTCTCCCTACCTAACCTCGCCTGTCCATTGCTCACTATGTCCCTTGGAGCCCCTTAGCGTCTCCAGAAGTTGAGATCCAGAGCCTAACTCCAAAGACTCCTGTCTACCAAGAGGTCTACTCAAAGAAAGACGGGCTACTCCTTCCCAGGGCAGCCCCACTGTTTTGCTCAGTGAGGCAGAAGGCAAGTTTTTTCCACCATATGGCAGGGACTCTATTCCAAGATGGCAGTTTCCACGGAGCAGTGCCATCCTATTGCAGCCTTATTCTGAGCCAGACAGAACTGGGGATGGTAAAGAAACTTTCACAGCCGCTCAGTTCACTGTGCCCTGTTGACTGTGGAATGCAGCTTCCCAGGTGCTTTTGAGCATGGGCATGACACACCCACCCACCCCCTTTCCTCCCACAGAGGCCACAGTGTTAGAGGTCAGAACTCGGAAGGGAAGGGATTCTCAGGGGCGTTCGCTGAGGCGGTTTCGCAATAGTTGGCTCTCTGGGTGCTGTGGCCTGAGTGATGTGGGGCATTAGGGTCGGTGATGGGGCTTCTGTGGATTCAGTGTTGGGATCTTTTAGATCGGATGCCCAGCTAATTATTAGTCAGCCTTACTTTTTCTAATTTTAAGCATTAAGGCTGTACATTCTCATCTAAGACCCACAAGATTTGTTAGTAGTATTCTTCATTTCCAAATATTTTAAAATTTTAATTATGATTTCTTTCATTTCACACATGTCATTTTGTTTTGTTTTGTTTTTAAAGATTTTATTTATTTATTCGACAGAGATAGAGACAGCCAGCGAGAGAGGGAACACAAGCAGGGGGAGTGGGAGAGGAAGAAGCAGGCTCATAGCGGAAGAGCCCGATGTGGGGCTCGATCCCAGAACGCCGGGATCACGCCCTGAGCTGAAGGCAGTCGCTTAACCACTGTGCCACCCAGGCACCCCTCACACGTGTCATTTTGAAGCACATTTCTAATTGCAATGAACAGTCAATCTTTGTCACTGATTTCTAACCTAATTTCTCAGGGGTCAGATAATGTGAATTGTGCCATGAATGTTCCTTGAAACCTGCGGAGACTTGCCTTATGGTGAAGTCCTTTGCATCTTTCCATAAATGTTCCATCTATTGCTTTAAAGGAACATGGGTTCTCCAGTTGTTAATTCTGCTGTTCAAAACTTGTATACCCTCTCTGATTTTTTCCCCCTGTTTGCTCTGTAGAGGGCGGTGTGATGGTGATTTTGTGCATGTTTCTGTGCTTGTGTCCATTTTTGTTTATTTGAACCTTATTAGGTACCGGTGTGTGTATTTTTTTAAATGGACTCCAAACCCAGCCTGAGGCTGGAACTCGGGACCCTGAGATCAAGACCAGACCTGAGATCAAGAGTGAGACCCTTAACCTACTGAGCCACCCAGGTGCCCTGAGGTGTGTGTGTTTTTAAATTAGATATTGCCAAAAGACTCTCCAAAGTCTATGTAAGTTATATTACATACATTAATGTATATAATACATGTTACATACTCAATGCATATGTAAAGGCATATGAAATAGTCACACCAGCAATGTATAAACACCCCATTTTCCCAAATCTTCTCTAGCACTGAATGTTGCTCTTTTTCATTTTTTATCATTCTGAGGGATGAATAATTATATCTAGTTCTGTTTTATTTTTTTCACCTATTAATGAGTTGAGCATCTTTTCTAGTTAAACGGGCCTTAGATTCCTTCTGTGCATTCCCGTATCCTTTGTTTATTCCTCTTATCTCCCCCTGGCTTTTATATCATGAACTTTCCTGTACTCCCTCATTTGAACGTCACCGGTGTCCTATCTCTTCCCATATGCATTAAGATCAATGTCTGGACATTTTCCTATATTTTACGCTTATTTATCCTTGTTTTGATTGCATTCATTTTTATTGTAAGTTCTAATATTTGCTAGTCCAAACACCCTCTCAGTATTTCTTTACATAATTTTCTTGGTTTTTTCTTTAAATATTTTATTTATTTATTGGACAGAGAGAAAGAAAGCACAAGCAGGGGGAGTGGCAGAGGGAGAAGCAGGCTCTCCCTAAGAGGGAGGCTGATGCAGGGCTCAATCCCAGGACCCTGGGGATCATGACCTGAGCTGAAGGCAGATGCTTAACCGACTGAGCCACCCAGGCGCCTCATTTTCATACTTTCACGCAGAGTTTGAAATTGTTTTACCAAGTTGGAAAAGAATTGGAATTCTGCTTGGCACTTCATTACTTCAATAGGGTTAATACTGAAACAGTGTTGTTTTTATTTTACCATATTTGTGTCCAGGAATATGGTCATTCTCTCCATGTGTTTAAATTTTGTATTATATTTTAGAATTAAAATATTAGTTTTCTTATTTCGAGTCCAGTACAGCTCTTGTATTTTGTGGGATTTTTAGGTGTTTTGTGTTTGTTGTCATTTCCTTTCCATATGTTTCAAGCCACTGTCCTTATTTTCTTGTACCCCACCACCTTACTAAAATTCCCTATGCTAATTTTCTGAACATACAATGATATGACTTACACATAAAAATGAGTTGCTCTCCCTTCTCAGTATTTAACCAGTTTATTTCATCTTCATATTTAACTAAATTAGCTAGAGCTTTCAAAACACTGTTGTGATAGGAGCAACCCCATCTTGTCACTAGTTTTAATGGCAACGTCCTCAGTGTTTTACCTTTTAGTATTATGCTTCCTGGTGATTTCGAGACTGTGATTTCTGCTGAATTTTCATAGTTTCTTTCTAGTCTTGTTTTAGTTTGAGAATTACTGCTGAATTGTGTCAAATGTCTTTTTTATATCCACTAATACGATTGTGATGTTTTTCCTTTGAATTTGTTGATATAATAAATAAACTGATAAACCTACTGATGGTAACTGTCTTTGCCTTACCTGGAAATCCAATTTGATCATGTGGTAAATTTGTTTTTGATACTTGCTGGATTCAAATTGCTAATTTTTAGAAAACATTTTACTTCTTTATTTGACCGAGAGAGAGCACAAGTAGGCAGAATGGTAGACAGAGGGAGAGGGAGATGCAGGCTCCCCGCCAAGCAGAGAGCCCCATGCGGGGCTCGATCCCAGGACCCTGCGATCATGAACTGAGCCGAAGGCAGACGCTCAACTGACTGAGCCACCCAGGTGGCCTTCTAATTGCTAATATTTTATTTAAGATCTGAGCATCTGTAGGATGAAATTATCTGCAGATAACTGCTTGTTTGTATTAAGACTGTATTTTTTAAGGTAAGGTTATAATGCTTCATAAAATGAATTTGGAATATTCCCAATTCTTTCTATTGTTTGGAAACAGGGATTGGCAAACTTTTCCTGTGTAGGGACAGAGAGCAAATATTTTAGGCTTTGCCAGTCCTACCGTATCTATTGCAACTACTCGACTGTGCTGTTGTAACAAACACAGCCACAGACAATATGTAAACGAATGGACGTCATTGTTTTCCAGTAAAGTGTAATTTACAAATATAGGCTATAGGCCAGATTTGACCTGCAGCCATAATTTGCCGACCCCTAATCTGGAATGGAACTATTTAGAAAGTATAGAAATACTCTTTGGGAAAAAAAAAAAGTTAAATTGCACTCCATACGAAGTCAATTTCATCCTGGTGTCTTTTTGTGTGTGTACTTTATTTTTTACTTTGAAATAATTATAGATTCACAGGACATTGCAAAAAATAGTACAGAGAGCTAGAGTCTTTTAAAATGATGCACGTACAAACCTTTTGATTTCTGTTCACTGATCACTTAGAGTTTCTTTTGTTGTTTCTTTTTTCACAGTAATTTTGTTAACTTGTATTTTGCTGTGGAAGCATGTCCGTATTTATTTATTTATTTTAAAATTTTTTATTTATTTATTTGAGGGAGAGAGAGCACGAGCGGGTGAGAGGCAGAGGGAGAAGGAGAAGCAGACTTCCCGCTGAGTGGGGAGCCCAACTCGGGCTTGATCCCAAGACCTGAACTGAAGTCAGACGTTTAAGCCACTGAGCCCCCCAGGCGCCCCTCACGTCCGTATTTAAATGTTGCTACGGAGTTGCCCATAGTATTCTACTGGAAATAATATTAATAATAATAATATAATAGTAATCATATAATATCTCCTCATTCCTAATATTTTCTTTTTCTTTCTTTCTTTTTCTTTCTTTCTTTCTCTTTTTCTTTCTTTCTTCCTTTCTTTCTCTTTTTCTTTCTTTCTTTCTTTCTTTCTTTCTCTTTTTCTTTCTTTCTTCCTTTCTTTCTCTTTTTCTTTCTTTCTTTCTTTCTTTCTTTCTTTCTTTCTTTCTTTCTTTCTTTCTCTTTCTTTCTTTCTTTCCTTAATCAGATTTGCTAGGAGTTTATTTATGTAACTGGTTATTTCGAAGGATGAGCCCTTCACTTTATTTACTCTCCATGTGCATATAACACACACTTGCACACACACACACACACACACGTATAATGCGCTTGTTTTATTCACATTGATTATCACTATCTGAGGGTTTTATGAATGTATTTTTGTGTTTTTTCTAATTGCTTAGGTTGAGTTCTCTCAGCTTATTTATTTTGAGGTTTTCTCACATCTTAATAACAAAATCATGTAGGACTGGCAATTTTTTTTATAAATATAGCTTTTACCATGTCCAGTAACTTTTCTTATGAAGTATATAGCCATACTGGAGGTGCACCTGGAGTCCAGTTTTTAGTTTTTACTTATTTATGTTTTTAATTATCTTTACTGCGGTAAATACACATACCATAAACTTTACCGTCTTAATCATTTCTTAGTGTACCGTTCAGTAGTGTTAAGTATATTCACATTGCTGTGCAACTCGTCTCCAGAATTTTTTAAAAGATTTTATTTATTTATTTGACAGAGAGAGAGAGACAGCCAGCAAGACAGGGAACACAAGCAGGGGGAGTGGGAGAGGGAGAAGCAGGCTTACCGCTGTGCAGGGAACCTAAGGCGGGACTCGATCCCAGCACCCTGGGATCACGCCCTGAGCCGAAGGCAGATGCTTAACGACTGAGCCACCCAGGCGCCCCTAGTCTCCAGAATTTTTCATCTTGCAAAGCTGAAACTCTATACCCATTAAACAGAAACTCCCTCCGCCCAGTCCCTGGCACCCACCATTCGACCTTCTGTTTTTATGAATTTGATTACTCTAGGTAGCTTATATAGATGGTATCATATACTTGTCTTTCGTGACTGGCTTATCTCACTTAACCTAATGTCTTCAAAGTTCATCCATGATGTAGCATGTCTCAGAATTTTCTTCCTTTTAAAGGCTGGATAATATCCCATTGTATGTATATACTACATTTTATTTATTCATTCAACTCTTGATGGACACTTGGGATTGTTTCCACCTCTTAGCTGTTGTGACTATTGCTACTATGAATATGGGTATGCAAATAACTCTTTGAGATCTGGCTTTCAATTCTTTTGGGTAGATATTCAGAAGTGAGATTATTGGAGCATATGGCAATTCTATTTTTACTTTTTTAATTAACTGCCATACTGTTTTCCATGGTGATGGTACAATTTTATATTCCCAACAGTGCACCAGGGTTCCAATTTCTCCACATCCTCGCTGACACTTGTTATTATCTGTTTTTTGGATAGTAGCCATCCTAATGGGGGTGAGATGATATCTCATTGTGGTGTTGATTTGCATTTACCTAGTGATTAGTGACGTTGAGCATTTTTTCATAAGCTGGTTGGCCATTCGTATGTCATCTGGAAAAATGTCTACTCAAGACCTTTGCCTGTCTTTTCATGAGGTTATTTGGTTTTTGTTGTTGTTATTGAGTTGTAGTGTTTTATATATTCTGGGTATTAGCCCTTTACCAGTACATGATTTGCACATATTTTTCCCATTCTGTAGGTTGTCTTTTCACCGTTGATCGTGTCCTTTGGTGCATAGACTTTTTAAAAATTTTGATGTAGTCCAATTCGTCTATTTTTTGCTTTTGTTTCCTCTGTTTTTGGTGTCATATCCAGGACATCCTTACCTAATCCAATGTCATGAAACTTTCCCCTTATGTTTTCTTCTAATAGTTTTATAGTTTCAGGTCTTATATTAAAGTCTGATCTGTTTGGAGCCAATTTTTGTATATGGTATAAGTAATGCATTTGCATGTGGATATGCAGTTTTCCCAACACCATTTACTGAAGACAATATTCTTTTCCCATTGAACGGTTTTGGCACTTTTGTCAAAAACATTTGACTATATACGCAAGGATTTATTTTTGGACTCCATTCTATTCAATTAGTCGATATGTCTGTCTTTATGCCAGTACGGTACTGTTTTGATTACTGTAGCTTTGTAGTAAGTTTTGAAATCAGGAGGTATGAGACCTCCAACTCTGTTCTTCTTCAAAATTGTTTTGGCTATTTGGGACTGGGTTTAATTTTTGGATCAGGGTTCCTAAATTCATTCTTCCTAAGCTCCTTAGTACACTAATTCTGCCTTTATAGAAAACCCCCTTATGCTGATTGGATGCTTTTCACCTTGAATATCCATTCGATAATTATATCATCAGACAGGCTTCCCTGGACTTGGTGTATTTTTGCCCAACTCTTTATTTTGCAGTGGTGTTGGGAAAACTGGACAGCAACATGCAAAAGAATGAAACTGGACCCCTTTCTTACACCATGCACAAAATAGACTCAAAATGAATGAAAGACCTAGATGTGAGATAGGAATTGATCATAATCCTAGAGAACACAGGCAACAACCTCTTTGGCCTCGGCCACAGCAATTTCTTGCTAGGCACGTCTCCAAAGGCAAGGGAAACAAAAGGAAAAAAGGAACTATTGGGACTTCGTCAAGATAAAAGCTTCTCCAACACCATTTGTTGAGGAGACTGTCTTTTTTCCATTGGGTATTCTTTCCTGCTTTGTTGAGGATTAGTTGACCATATAGCTATGGGTTCATTTCTGGCTGTTCTATTCTGTTCCATTGGTCTATATGTGTATTTTTGTGCCAGTACCATACCGTCTTGACCATTATAGCTTTGTGATGTAAGTTGAAGTCTGGAATTGTAATGCCTCCAGCTTTGTTTTTCTTTTTCAAGATTGTTTTGGCTATTCAGGGTCTTCTTTGGTTCCATACAATTTTAGGATTGTTTGTTCAAGCTCTGTGAAAAATGCTATTGGTATTTTGATAGTGACCGCATTAAATGTGTAGATTGCTTTGGGAGTACAGACATTTTAGTAATGGTTGTTCTTCCAATCCATGAACATGGAATGTCTTTCCATTTCTTTGTGTCTTGTTCAATTTCTTTCATATGTGTTTTATTGCTTTTAGAGTACGGATCTTTTAGCTCTTTGATTAGGTTTATTCCTAGGTATCTTATGATTTTTGGTGCAATTGTAAATGAGATCTATTCCTCGATTTCACTTTCTGCTGTTTCATTATTGGTGTATAGAAATGCAACGTATTTCTGTATATCGACTTTGTATACTGCAACCTTACTGAATTTGTGTATCAAGTCAAGCAATGTTTTGGTGGAGTCTTTCATGTTTTCCATAGAGTACCATGTCGTCTGTGAATAGTGAAAGTCTTACTTCTTTCTTGCTGATTTGGATGACTTTTATTTCTTTCTGTTGTCTGATTGTCGAGGCTAGGATTTCCAGTACTATGTTAAATAAGAGCGGAGAGAGTGGACATCCCTGTCATGTTCCCGACTGTAGAGGAAAAGCTCCCAGTTTTTCCCCATTAAAGACGACTAACAAACTAATAGTTGTGGGTCTTTCATATATGGCGTTTATGAAGTTGAGGTATGTTCCCTCTACCCCTACTTTTTGTTTATTAAGAATGGATGCTTGTACTTTGTCAAATGCTTTTTCTGCATCTATTGAGAGGATCATATTATTGTTTTTAAAAAGATTTTATTTATTTATTTGACACAGAGAGAGGGAGAGAGAGAGCACAAGCAGGGGGAGTGGCAGGGAGTGGGAGAGAGAGAAGCATGCTCCCTGCTGAGCAGAGAGCCCAACATGGGGCCTGATCCCAGGACCCTGGGATCATGACCCCAGCACCCTGGGATCATGACCCCAGCTGAAGGAAGATGCTTAACTGACTGAGCCAGCCAGGCGCCCTGGATCATATGGTTCTTATCCATTCCTTTATTAATGTGGTGTATCATGTTGATTGATTTGCAAATATTGAACCACCCTTGCAAACCAGGAATAAATCCCACTTGATCATGGTTGATGATTTTTTTAATGTATTGTTGGATTCAGTTTGCTAGTATTTTGTTAAGGATTTTTGCATGTATGTTTATCATAAATATTGCCCTGTAGTTCTCCTTTTTTTGTAATGTTTTTATCAGGTTTTGGTATCAGGGTAATTGGCCTCATAGAATGAATTTGGAAATTTTCTGTCCTTTTCTATTTTTTGGAATAGTTTGAGAAGAATATGTATTAACTCTTTTTCGTATGTTTGGTAGAACTCACCTGTGGAACCATCTGGACCTAGACTTTTGTTTGTGGGAAGTTTTTTGATTACTGATTCAATTTCATTGCTGGTTATTGGTCTGTTCAAATTTTCTATTTCTTCCTGATTCAGTTTTGGGAGGTTATAGGTTTCCAGGAATTTATCCATTTCTCCTAGGTTTTCCAATTGGTTGGCATATAATTTTTCATAATATTTTCCTATAATCCTTTGTATTTCTGTGGTGTTGGTTGTTATTCCTCCTCTTTCATTTGTGATTTTGTTTATTTGAGTCCTCTCTCTTTCTCTCTCTTTTTATGAGTCTGACTAAAGGTTTATCAGTTTTGTTAATCTTTTCAAGCAATAAGCTCCTGGTTTCATTGACCTGTTTTATTGCTTTTTTAGTTTCTATTTTGTTTATTTCTGCTCTAATCTTTATTATTTCCTTCCTCCTACTGGTTTTGGGTTTTCTTTGTTCTTCTTTTTCTAATTCCTTTAGGTGTAAGGTTAGACTGTTTGAGATTTTTCTTGCCTCTTGAGTTAGGCCTGTATTGCTATAAATTTCCCTCTGAGAACAGCTTCTGCTGCATCCCAAAGATTTTGGACCATTGTGTTTTCATTTTCATTTGTCTCCATATATTTTTTTATTTCCTTTTTTACTTCTTGGTTGATCCATTCATTGTTGTTAGCATGTCACTGAGTTCTCTAAACCTATTTTCATTTTTGTTCTTCTTTTTTCTCTCTCCTGTTCAGCTTGATTGCTTTCCATTACTCTGTCCTCCAGGTTGCTGGTCTGTTTTTCTGCTTCCTCTAGTCTTCTATTTATTCCTTCTAGTGTATTTTTAATTTTGGTTATTAAATTCTTCATCGCTGATTGGTTCTTTTTTATGTTTTACATCTCTTTGTTGAAAGTCTCACCAAGTCCCTCCACTCTTTTCTCAAGTCCAGTGAGTAACTTTATTCCCATTACTTTAAATTCTCTCTCAGGTGTATTACCTATCTCTGTTTTGTTTAGCTCTCTCGCTGTGATTTTGTCCTGTCCTTTCAATTGGGACATAGTCCTCTATCTCCTCGTTTTGTATAATTCTCAGCATCTGTTTCTATGTGTTAGGAAAATCTGCTACAGCTCTGCTCTTGAAAATAGTGGCCTTATGAAGAAGAGGTCCTGTAGTGCCCTGCAGGGCAATGCCCCCTGTTCACCGGAACCTGGCACTTCAGGGGTGTTTCCTGTGTGTATTGTGTGTTGTGGCTGAGCCGCATTTACCTTCAGTCCAGTCATCTGCAGGGGCTCTCTTTGTCTGTTGTGGGAAGGGCTTGGTCCCTGTGTTGTTAGTGGGCCAGTCCGGAGCTGTCTTGGGCTTAAGTTGAATCAGACCAGGCACTTCCCAAAGCTGCAGTAGCGCCCCACTGCAGGGCACTTTCCCTGTGTGGTCCTCTGAGAGGCTTTCATTGGTTGACCAGGCCTGCAGTCAGACCAGATGTCTGCCCCAGCACACTGGTGATGCTGCCGTTCAACTGGTGTTTGTGATTATTTTCCTCTCGCCCTGGGGCAGGAGTCACTTTGGAGTTCTGCTGGCCCCCCTCTGGGATGCTTGCACACTGCCAGATGTGCAGCACAGCTTGGGATGGACTCCTACCAAGGGCATGTTGGAGTCCAAGTCCACAGGAGAATGTGGGGGTGGGGCACACAGTGCCAGCAAGGTCCCCAGTGGTCTGCCGCCTGAGGGGACCTGCAAGCCACTTGGGAAACTTCTGCTGAGTTCAAGGGGGTTAGAGGGGGTAGATCCCCAGAAATGTGTGGGTGCAGGGCCTGCTGTTAGCAAGCTAGGTGGAGAGTGTCCACACTGGGCTGGTTCCTGCAGGTATCTGTGTATCTAGGCTGGGAGTTGGGAAAGGAAAATGGTGCCTGACAACTCCTTTGCTCTTGGAGAAGTATCCCAAAGATCCCTGCCCCTCCAGCACACATTCTGAGATTATTAAGTGAATCTTCCTCCCGTATACTGAGACATTTTTCAAGCTGCTGCTTCTGTGCTGTATCTCAGTGGGGCTGGTTGTTGTGGTGTCTCTTCAAGTTTGGGACTCAGTTTCCTCTTACTCTATGGCTCTCCCAGAGCGTAGCTGCTGATTTTTAAAGTTTCAGGTGTTAAGCCCCACTGAGTGTAAAAACTCACAAAACCAGGCCCGTCTGGTTTTCAAAGCCAAATACAATGGGGATTTGTCTTCCCAATGTGGGTCTCCCATACCTGGTGTGCCTGGTGTGGGAGTCTACTCCTCCCCCTCTCTGCACCCACAGTATCCCTCCCTCCAGGGACAGTCCTGCAGGTCATTTTTCTCCCAACCATGTCTCCGCCCTTCCTACCCTCTTCGATGTGGCCTCTCTCTCTATTTAGCTGTGGAGAGTCTGTCCTGCCAGTCTCTGGGGGCATTTTCTGGGATATTTACAGTAATGAGGGTATTATCTAGGTGTATCTGGGGAGTGAGGTGAGCCTGGGATTCTCCTACTCCACCAGCTTTCCCAGAAGTCCAGTTCCCTATTCAATTGACTCCTATAGTAATATCTTTTCTCCTTGAATTACAACTGTACTGTAGTACCATATTTTCCTATGTAAAAGGACATTTCTCGCAACTATTCGATTCCCTCATTCTCAGTATAATAACTGGAATCATCATTGCCCAAATCAGAACATTTTCTCCCCTTCTAAATTCTGCACTCTGAAAATCCTACCCTTTTTTCTCTTTCTGAAAGTGCTATTTAAATGTCCCTTCTTTTCAAGTCCCATCTATGTCACCTTAAACCAAGTTTATATTTTACCATGTTTAGACTATTCTGTTCTTAATGGAATTATCTAATTGCAGGGGTTTTTTACAAATTCACTTTAGGTACTGTTGACAGATTTCATTGCCTGAACCATAACATTTATCTTGTACTTGCTTTAGGAAAATAAAATCGCAGTTACTCCCTATTATGCAGCACATAATTAAATTCTCCTCTCAGTGGTAACAGGCCGCATATTTCCAGTTGAACCTTATATCTATACATCTTCCATAACTTATGCTTGACTTCAGTGTTCTGAATGTTTCCTACAGGTGAAATATCTTTCTGCATCTAGGCTCTTGATTATTTAGGGCTCTGACCATTTAGATACAGATTTCACCTGTTCCATAAAACTAGTTCTTAATTAATCCAGCATTTAATATTCTTTTCCTCTCTTCATCCCCATCCCATAGAAACTCAGAACAAATAGAAACTTTCTCCCTTTATTTTATTTTGTAATTTAAAATTTTTGCAGATGTAAT
The DNA here is from genome assembly GCF_024610735.1 of Ursus americanus. Lineage (NCBI taxonomy): Eukaryota > Metazoa > Chordata > Mammalia > Carnivora > Ursidae > Ursus > Ursus americanus. The sequence continues at coordinate 82,674,137 of NC_142164.1, forward strand.
ACATTCACAAGTTTTGACATTCAAGAAGTGTGAAAGAGCACACAGTGAAAAAATCTCACTCCCACCTTTGTCCCCAGTTCCCTTCCCCAGGGATTACCAGTGTTAATAATTTCTTAGGTATCCTTCTGGAAATATTCATATACAAAGAATATGCTTTTAAATTGTGTGGTATATGATCACTTCTTTCCTAGATCCTTTTTTAAATCCTTAAGAATAAGGGGCGCTGGGTGGCTCAGGCGGTTGAGTGTCTGCCTTGGGCTCAGGCCATGCAGGATGAAGCCCTGTGTCGGGCTCCCTGCTCGGCAGGGAGCAAGCTTCTCCCTCTCCCTCTGCTGCTCCCCCTACTTATGTTCTCTTGTGCCCTCTTTCTTTGTCAAATAAATAAAATCTTTATTAAAAGTAAATCCTTAAGAATAAGAGCAATAGGGGCGCCTGGGTGGCTCAGTCAGTTGGGCGTCTGCCTTCGGCTCAGGTCATGATCCAGGGTCCTGGGATTGAGCCCCACGTCGGACTCTCTGCTCAGGAGGGAGCCTGCCTCTCCCTCTGCCTGCTGCCTGCAGCTCTGCCTGCTTGTGCTCTGTCTCTCTCTCTCTCTCTGTCAAATAAATAAAAGTTTTTTTAAAAAAGAATAAGATCAATAGCAGTATTTTATTCTTAAATTTTCTAACAGAAAAATGGAGAAACCAGTTCAAATACTGAAATTACTGGTTTGTGGAGATAGGCAAATCAGAGGGTTTTGTTTCAGTGGCTGTTTTTTGCTGTGTCAAAAAGAATTCAAAGAAGCAGACTATTAGTGGTAAGGGAAACCGTGGCTTGAAAACACAAAAGAATTTAGCCTTTGTTCACTAATTAGTCCAGGGAAGTGAACAACTCTTACTAAAAAGGCATCAAAGTGGATCAAATAGATAGCGTCTGCTTTTATTGTATTTATTTTTTTAATGGTTTTTTATTACATTATGTTAGTCACCATACAGTACATCCCCGGTTTCCGATGTAAGGCTCGATGATTCATTAGTTGTGTATAACACCCAGTGCACCATGCAATACGTGCCCTCCTTACTACCCATCACCGGTCTATCCCATTCCCCCACCCCCTCCCCTCTGAAACCCTCAGTTTGTTTCTCATAGTCCATAGTCTCTCATGCTTCATTCCCCCTTCTGATTACCCCCCCTTTCTTTATCCCTTTCTTCCCCTACCGATCTTCCTACTTCTTATGTGTCTGCTTTTAAAATTCAGAGAAACTAGGGTCTTCCTAGAGGTGGGATGAGGTTGAGTCCATTTTCAGAGATCTACACATACATTTCGAATTGGCACAAAGGAGCAGAAAAGGCAAGATTAATGGAAGAAGAGTGTGAATAATTATTGGATTTAGGAATAAATTGGATTCTTAACTTTTTAAAAGATTTTATTTATTTACTTGAAAGAGAGGGAGAGAGCGCATGAGCACGAGCTGGGGTGGGGGTGGGGTGGGCAGAGGGCAAACACTTAACTAACTGAGCCACTCAGGCACCCCATAAACTGGATTTTTTGAAGAACTGTTCCTTACTAGTAGAATGCAAAGTCACATTCATAGCTCTTTTTTTGAGACTGATGTCTCCATTAATGTGCTGCTTTAAGTCTGTGGCTCGAAGTGTTGAAAATAATTATTTTCAGCATAGGCATGAACTTTTTACATTGAAGGTTGGTAGTTGTAACTAAATATCGTCCACTCTGGTACGTTTTTAAACGTAGTAAAAAGCTGGAAGGAGCTCCCAATCCATGCATACAAATCGGTATGCTTAAGATCTAGAAAATAAAGGAAAAGAGCTTGGGGATATAAAAAAACACAACGTAAGAGTGAAAGAACGGTGAAGTTTGGGGACAGGACAAAGTTCTGGATTCCAGTATTTTAGTCTGACTTTTAAAAAGAGGAAAACAGAGCGGGTGGACTCGTGGACAGCACCTGCGAAACAGCAGATTGAGACCGTGAGCCGGAAGTGCGCCACCAGGCATCTCGCGGAACACCGGAATCCCGGTGCGCTCACGGGATCCAGACTGAGACCGGGAGCTTCCGGAGCGCGCGCGGGGCGGCTGGCGGCTGGCGGCGTTAGAAACACAAAGGACAGAGACGCGCCGGCCCTGGAAGTGAGGGCTGGGACGCCGGGTGTGGGGCGCACATCCCGGGACGCTGCAGGGTTGAGCAGCACCAACAGAAACAGAGTTAAAGTGGCCAGAACAATAGTAGAGAACGGGCCGCAATCCCTCTGTTCTGTGACAGAGGCTGAAATTTGGCCGCTGCTGCTCTGACTCTCAGAAGAGGCACAGCAAACCGCCAGGGAAAGCCGCCAGAGAACAAAAGCCTGGAAATACCGGCTCAGAGAGTGCCCATCCCCATCCCCCCTCGCAGGGGACACGGAGACTCTACCCAAACATGGCTGCCTGAGTATCGGCGCAGCAGGCCCCTCCCCCAGAACACAGAAGGCAGGCTGAAAAATCAAGAAGCCCACAACCCGGGCGCCTGGGTGGCGCAGTCATTGAGCGCCTGCCTTCGGCTTACGGCGTGATCCCGGCGATCCGGAAAGGAGTCCCTCATCGGGCTCCTCCTCTGGGAGCCTGCTTCTTCCTCTCCCACTCCCTTGCTTCTGTTCCCTCTCTCGCTGGTTGTCTCTCTGCCACATATAAATAAATAAAATCTTTAAAGAAGAAGCCCACATCCCCAAGATCCCTATAAAACAAGGGGCACGGCCTGGGACCCAGTCAATAATTTGGGCTCTGGACAACCCCGCAACCTCTACTCATCAGAATGACAAGAAGGAGAAGCCCCCCCCAGCAAAGAAAAGACAGTGAGTCTGTGGCCTCTGCCACAGAAATAATAGATATCGATGTAACCAAATTATCAGAAATGGAATTCAGAGTAACGATGGTCAAAATGATGAGTAGAATTGAAAAAAGTATTAACGAAAAGGTTACTGAGAATATAGAATCCCTAAGGACAGAAATGAGAGCGAATCTGACAGAAATTAAAAATTCTATGAGCCAAATGCAGGCAAAACTAGAGGCTCTGATGGCCAGGGTCACCGAACCAGAGGAACGTGTTAGTGAATTGGAGGACGGGTTAATAGAGGAAAAAACGAAAATAGAAGCTGCTCTTAAAAAAATCCATGCCTGGGGTGCCTGGGTGGCACAGCGGTTAAGCGGCTGCCTTCGGCTCAGGGCATGATCCCGGCGTTATGGGATCGAGCCCCGCATCAGGCTCCTCTGCTTTGAGCCTGCTTCTTCCTCTCCCACTCCCCCCTGCTTGTGTTCCCTCTCTCACTGGCTGTCTCTATCTCTGTCAAAATAAATAAATAAAATCTTTAAAAAAAAAAATCCACGCCCACGAATGTAGGTTACGGGAGATTACTGACTCAATGAAACGATCCAATGTCAGAATCATCGGCATCCCCGAGGGGGTGGAGAAAAACAGAGGTCTAGAAGAGATATTTGAACAAATTGTAGCTGAAAACTTCCCTAATCTAGCGAGGGAAACAGACATTCGTGTCCAAGAGGCACAGAGGACCCCTCCCAAGCTCAACCACGACAAACCTACGCCATGTCACGTCATAGTGCAATTCACAAATATTAGATCCAAGGATACAGTATTGAAAGTGGCCAGGGCAAAGAAATTTCTCACATACCAAGGCAAAGGCATCAGAATTACGTCAGACCTGTCTACACAGCCCTGGAATGAGAGAAAGGGTTGGGGGAGCATTTATAAGCTCTTTCAGAGAAAAACATGTAGCCAAGGATCCCTTATCCAGCAAGGCTGTCATTCAGAATTGATGGAGAAATAAAGACATTTCAGAATCGCCAGTCATTAACCAATTTCGTAACCACGAAACCAGCCCTACAGGAGATATTAAGGGGGGTTCTATAAAGGTAAAAAGGCCCCAAGAGTGATACAGAACAGAAAGTCACAACGGATACAAACAAAGACTTTACTGGCAACATGGCATCATTAAAATTCTATCTCTCAGTTCTTAGTGCCAATGTAAATGGTTTAAACGCTCCCATAAATGACACAGGGTTGCAGATTGGATAAAAAGAAATGACCCATCCATTTGCTGTCTACAAGAGACTCATTTTGAACCCAAAGATGCATTCAGACTGAGAGTAAGGGGATGGAGTACCATCTTTCACGCAAATGGACCTCAAAAGAAAGCTGGGATAACAATTCTCATATCAGATAGATTGGATTTTAAACTAGAGATTATAGTTAGAGACGCAGAAGGGCACTATATTATTCTTAAAGGAAGTATTCAACAAGTGGATATGACAATTATAAATATATATGCCCCAACAGGGGAGCAGCAAGATACACAAGCCAACTCTTAACCAGAATAAAGAGACATATAGATAGAAATACATTAATAGTAGGGGACCTCAACACTCCACTAACAGAAATAGACAGAACACCCTGGCAAAAACTAAGCAAAGAATCAAAGGCTTTGAATGCCATACTCGACGAGTTGGACCTCATAGATATATATAGAACACTATACCCCAGAACCAAAGAATACTCATTCTATTCTAATGCCCATGGAACATTCTCAAGAACAGACCATGTTCTGGGACACAAAACAGGTCTCAACCGATACCAAAAGATTGAAATTATCCCCTGCATATTCTCAGACCACAACGCTCTGAAATTGGAACTCAACCACAAGGAAAAATTTGGAAGAAACTCAAACACTTGGAGACTAAGAACCATCCTGCTCAGGAATGACTCAATAAACCAGGAAATCAAAAATCAACTTAAACAATTTATGGAGACCAATGAGAATGAAAACACAACAGTCCAAAACTTATGGGATACTGCAAAGGCAGTCCTAAGGGGGAAATACATAGCCATCCAAGCCTCACTCAAAAGAATAGAAAAATCTAAAATGCAGTTTTTATATTCTCACCTCAAGAAGCTGGAACAGCAACAGAGGGACAGGCCTAATCCACGCACGAGGAAGCAGTTGACCAAAATTAGAGCTGAAATCAATCAAGCAGAAACCAGAAGTACAGTAGAGCAGATCAACAGGACTAGAAGCTGGTTCTTTGATAGAATCAATAAAATTGACAGACCACTGGCAACACTTATCCAAAAGAAAAGAGAAAGGACCCAGATTATTAAAATTATGAATGAAAAAGGAGAGGTCACGACGAACACCATTGAAATTGGAAGGATTATTAGAAATTTTTATCAACAGCTATATGCCAATAAACTAAGCAATCTGGAAGAGATGGAATCCTTCCTGGAAACCTATAAACTACCAAGATTGAAACCGGAAGAAATTGATTTCTTAAACAGGCCAATTAATTATGAAGAAATTGAGTCAGTGATAAACAACCTTCCAAATAACAAAACTCCAGGCCCGGACGGCTTTCCTGGGGAATTCTACCAAACATTCAAAGAAGAAATAATACCTATTCTCCTAAAGCTATTTCAAAAAATAGAAACAGAAGGAAAGTTACCAAACTCATTCTATGAGGCCAATATTACCTTGATCCCCAAACCAGGCAAAGACCCCATCAAAAAGGAGAATTCCAGACTGATTTCCCTAATGAATATGGACACCAAAATCCTCAACAAGATCCTGGCTAATAGAATCCAACAGTACATTAAAAGGATTATCCTTCATGATCAAGTGGGATTCATCCCTGGGATGCAAGCGTGGTTCAATATTCGCAAATCAATCAGCATGATACATCATATCAACAAGAAAAGACTCAGGAACCATATGATCCTCTCAATTGATGCCGAAAAAGCATTTGACAAAATACAGCATCCTTTCCTGATTAAAACCCTTCAGAGTGTAGGAATAGAGGGTACATTTCTCAATCTCATAAAAGCCATCTATGAAAAGCCTACTGCAAATATTATTCTCAATGGGGAAAAGCTGGAAGCCTTTCCCTTAAGATCAGGAACACGACAAGGATGCCCACTCTCGCCACTATTATTCAACATAGTACTAGAAGTCCTTGCAACAGCAATCAGACAACAAAAAGGGATCAAAGGTATCCAAATCGGCAAAGAAGAAGTCAAAATGTCTCTCTTCACAGATGACATGATACTCTATATGGAAAACCCAAAAGAAGCCACGCCCAAACTATTAGAAGTTATAGAGCAATTCAGTAACGTGGCGGGATACAAAATCAATGCTCAGAAATCAGTTGCATTTCTATACACGAATAACGAGACCGAAGAAAGAGAAATTAGGGAATCCATCCCATTTACAATAGCACCAAAAACCATACGTTACCTTGGAATTAACTTAACCAGAGATGTAAAGGACCTATATGCTAGAAACTATAAATCACTCTTGAAAGACATTGAGGAAGACATAAAAAGATGGAAAGATATTCCATGCTCATGAATCGGAAGAATTAACATAGTTAAAATGTCCATGCTACCCAGAGCAATCTACACTTTCAATGCTATCCCGATCAAAATACCGAGGACATTTTTCAAAGAACTGGAACAAATAGTCCTTAAATTTGTATGGAAACAGAAAAGGCCCCGAATCTCCAAGGAACTGTTGAAAAGGAAAAACAAAGCTGGGGGCATCACAATGCCGGATTTCGAGCTGTACTACAAAGCTGTGATCACAAAGACAGCATGGTACTGGCACAAAAACAGACACATAGACCAATGGAACAGAATAGAGAGCCCAGAAATGGACCCTCGGCTCTTTGGGCAACTAATCTTTGATAAAGCAGGAAAAAACATCCGGTGGAAAAAAGACAGTCTCTTCAGTAATGGTGCTGGGAAAATTGGACAGCTACATGCAAAAGAATGAAACTTGACCACTCTCTCACACCATACACAAAAATAAACTCCAAATGGATGAAAGACCTCAATGTGAGACAGGAATCCATCAAAATTCTAGAGGAGAACATAGGCAGCAACCTCTACAACATCGGCCAAAGCAAACTTTTTCATGACACATCCCCAAAGGCAAGAGAAACAAAAGATAAAATGAACTTATGGGACTTCATCAAGGTAAAAAGTTTTTGCACAGCCAAGGAAACAGTCAAAAAAACTAAGAGGCAGCCCACGGAATGGGAGAATATATTTGCAAATGACACTACAGATAAAGGACTGGTATCCAAGATCTACAAAGAACTTCTCAAACTCAATACACAAGAAACAAATAAACAAATCATAAAATGGGCAGAAGATATGAACAGACACTTTTCCAATGATGACATACAAATGGCTAACAGACACATGAAAAAATGTTCAAAATCATTAGCCATCAGGGAAATTCAAATCAAAACCACACTGAGATACCACCTTACGCCAGTTAGAATGGCAAAAATCGACAAGGCAAGAGACAACAATTGTTGGAGAGGATGTGGAGAAAGGGGATCCCTCCTACATTGTTGGTGGGAATGCAAGTTGATACAGCCACTCTGGAAAACAGTGTGGAGGTCCCTTAAAAAGTTAAAAATTGAGCTACCCTATGACCCAGCCATTGCACTACTGGGTGTTTTCCCCAAAGATACAGACATAGTGAAGAGAAGGGCCATATGCACCCCAATGTTCATAGCAGCATTGTCCACAATAGCCAAATCATGGAAGGAGCCGAGATGCCCTTCAACAGATGACTGGATTAAGAAGTTGTGGTCCATATATGCAATGGAATATTACTCAGCTATCAGAAAGAATGATTTCTCAACATTTGCTGCAACATGGACGGCACTGGAGGAGATAATGCTAAGTGAAATAAGTCAAGCAGAGAAAGACAACTATCATATGATTTCTCTCATCTATGGAACATAAGAACTAAGATGATCGGTAGGGGAAGAAAGGGATAAAGAAAGGGGGGTAATCAGAAGGGGGAATGAAGCATGAGAGACTATGGACTATGAGAAACAAACTGAGGGCCTCAGAGGGGAGGGGGGTGGGGGAATGGGATAGACCGGTGATGGGTAGTAAGGAGGGCACGTATTGCATGGTGCACTGGGTGTTATACACAACTAATGAATCATCGAGCCTTACATGGGAAACCGGGGATGTACTGTATGGTGACTAACATAATATAATAAAAAATCATTAAAAAATAAACAAACAAACAAATAAATAAATAAAAAGAGGAAAACAAAACTGGATTTTGTGAGCCAATCATGCTCAAAATCTTAAAATTTGGTAGAATTGGATAATAGTATAATTTATTAATTCTATTAATAGTAAAGACGTACTATATTTCATCTTCTATACAAATCATTGAAATATTAGTTATTTCCCCTTCCAGGTAACTTGATGTATTACTTAGGGTAAGGCTGAGCCTTCGTTTAAATCTAACCTCTCCTATATATTACCCATGTTATCTTGGGACAATGATTTCCTCATTTTGAGCTTTAGTTTCTTTTAAAAACATGTATAATAGTATGTAACATAGATGATTGCTGTGAGGATTAAATGAGTTTAAAGGTATGTGCGTAGGGGCGCCTGGGTGGCTCAGTCGTTAAGCGTCTGCCTTCAGCTCAGGGCGTGATCCTGGCGTTCTGGGATCGAGCCCCACATCAGACTCCTGCACTATGAGCCTGCTTCTTCCTCTCCCACTCCCCCTGCTTGTGTTCCCTCTCTCGCTGGCTGTGTCTCTCTCTGTCCAATAAATAAATAAAATCTTTAAAAAAAAAACAAACTAAAGGTATGTATGTATGTGCCTATACATCTGTATCACTGAAAACAGTGCCTGGCAGGTCCTAAGTGCTGTATAAGTACATAGCATATAGCAAGAACCATAGGAGTGTTTCCTATGACTGTCGTCGTCATCATCACCATCGTCATCATCATCTGATGTCCCTCTGTCCAACCTGGGTTCGTTACATGTAGCTCACCTATATTTGGTTAATTACTCAATGTTTCAATTTCATGTTCTTTTTTCTCTTTTTAGGAGGGAAGTGTAGGATTGAAACCCTATAACAGAGAATTTCCTTAAAAGCTTATTTCACAATGAAATAGTGGGCAAATTCAAGAGGAACTATTCATTGTTTCCATTATTTTTTTAAAAGATTTTATTTATTTATTTGACAGAGAGAAACAGCCAGCGAGAGAGGGAACACAAGCAGGGGGAGTGGGAGAGGAAGAAGCAGGCTCATAGTGGAGGAGCCTGATGTGGGGCTCGATCCCACAACGCCGGGATCATGCCCTGAGCCGAAGGCAGACGCTTAACCGCTGTGCCACCCAGGCGCCCCCGTAGGCAGGTTTTTATCCAAAAGACTCACTTGGCTTCACATCAAAGAATTCATCGTGGTGAGAAACCTTATGACTGTAGTGACTGTGTGAAATCTTTCACTTCCAAATAACAACTCCATGAACATAGGAAAACTCACCCAGGAGGAAAACCCTATGTATGCACAAAATCAAAGCTTCCCCAAAAGATCAAAGCTCCTTGCACACCGGAAGACTCATGCTGGAGAGAGAGGTTGTGTTTGTCCTGAATGTGGAAAGGCGTTCACTTACAAGTAAGTCTTGATGACACATCAGGGAATTCATACTGGCGGAAAAACCTTATGAAGGCAGTGACTGTAGAAAAACCTTTACCCAGAAGTCTCACCTCAACGTACATCTGAATTTTCTTACTGGAGAGAAACCCTATGGATGTCCTGAATGTGGACAGGCCTTCAACCGGAAGTCAAACTTAAGTACACCTCAGAAAGGTCACGTTAGAGAAAAACTCTATGAACGCAGTGGTCGTGGAAATCCTTTCACTTTCAAGTCACAGCTCCATGAGCATCAACAAAGTCACGCACAAGACAGACCCTACATATGCAATAAATGTGGGAAGGCTTTCACCAAAAAAATCCAATCTCCTCGCATACCAGAAAATTCACGCTGGAGAGAAATCCCGTATATGTCCTGAATGTGGGAAGACTTTCACGTAGAAGTCAGTTTTGATTACACATCAGAGACTTCATACTGGGGTGAAACCTTATGAATGTGATGACTGTGGGAAACCTACAGCTCCCACACCATCAGCAAATTGACACAGGAGAAAAACCCTATGTAGGTACTGAGCGTGACAAGGCCATCGCGAAGCAGTCAAGTTGGAGTAAGAACCAGAGTACTCATCCTCAAACTAAGCCTTAGAAATGCGGTGACTGTGGCAAAGGCTGCATCCGGAAATCAGCTTTTGGTATGCACCCAAGTAATCCTGTATAAAAGCAAATCTGTTTCTTCAGTCTGAGAAAACCTTGGGATTCCTGAAGCAGAAGAACCACATGAGGAGATTCATGAGAGAAGCTGAGGATGACGCTTCTAAGAACCCTTCCGAGCAGCATTTTCCCTCTTTGCACATCCTCATTAGATGGACTAGACACTGTTGGGGCCCCACCCAGATCCTCTTTCCTGGCCAGAGCCCCCATCTCTATCTGTTGCAAGTGCCGCAACAAAGAGCTTATACCTGGGGCGCCTGGGTGGCTCAGTCGCTAAGCGTCTGCCTTCTGCTCAGGTCATGATCCCAAGGTCCTGGGATCGAGTCCCGCTCCCTGGTCAGTGGGAAGCCTGCTTCTCCCTCTCCCGCTCCCACTCCCCCTGCTTGTGTTCCCTCTCTCGCTGTGTCTCTGTCAAATAAATAAAATCTTTAAAAAAAATAGCTTATACCTGTGACTTTCTCCAGAGACTTGCCCTTGGCTGACCATAGTGCCAACAGGCATTGAGATGCCTAGGAAGCTACACGACCCTCCTGGGAAGTGGCCAACGATTGACTTCTATAGGACTACAAGAGCCTATGTTCCTGCGTCAAAGTAGGGAAACTTCGCACGCAATTGGTGCTGCAGACACTCCTCTCCTTCCCCACACAGCTTTCCCGTGTGTCAGGACAGGGCTGAGTAAATAAGAATGTACCCCCTGATGCCTTTCTTCGAGTGTACATATATAAGGAAACCTAACCTAGTATCATAGAATTCATGGAAAGAGACAGAAAAAAACTGTTCAAGTTGGCTGCTTTAGGAAAAGACTTCCCATAAAAAAGTATTATAATATAAGGTGATACCAACTGATCCACCTATCCTTTTAAACATAATCCTTTGTCTGTCTGGGCTTCTGCTGCAAGGGCTGAGAAGCATCCTAGAGGCTCTCTGGGTCGGTGGAGAGGATCTGGGAAACACACTTAGACTCTTGAAGCAGAGCCCTTTGTGGGAATGATATTCTGGCATTTCAGCTTCCTCAGGTGGTAGTAAAAGTATGTCCAGTCACACCCTCGGCCTTTTTTATTGAGCTTCCGTCTTTGACACCGACTCTCTTCATTTTAGTGTCTGTTGCCATCTAGATAGGCTGAGAATGTTTTTTCTCTTTTAAGATTAGACTAGATTTTAATTTTGCTTTAAAGTAAAATAACAGGGGCGCCTGGGTGGCACAGTGGTTAAGCGTCTGCCTTCGGCTCAGGGCGTGATCCCGGCGTTCTGGGATCGAGCCCCACATCAGGCTCCTCTGCTGTGAGCCTGCTTCTTCCTCTCCCACTCCCCTGCTTGTGTTCCCTCTCTCGCTGGCTGTCTCTCTCTCTGTCAAATAAATAAATCTTAAAATAAATAAATAAATAAATAAATAAATAAATAAATAAATAAAGTACAATAACAGTATTAAGTGACACTTTCAAAAGAGAATTTACTCACAAATTAAGGATTTCTTTATCAAAATGTTCTCTCGTCCTTGTCCTATACATACATATTTCAATACTTACGTAATACGAAACACGTTATTTTTTGTCCTTCCATGTTCGATTTTATTCGACATCATTTTCTGATTGACCCAAGCTTTTGTTATTATTATTACAACTGCATACCATGTGGGAGTTGATTACATGATCAACAGTGATATATTATTAAAGGGAAATTGGCCTATTTTTATTCAACACAATGTTTCCTGATTTGTCAAGATAAATACAAACACACTTCCGTTGCTCAACAGCAACTCTTACTGCATACCTATATACAAGTACAAATTTATTTATTTTTTTAAAGATCTCTTTATTTGAGAAAGATTAAGTGGGGGGAAGGGCAGAGGGAGAGGGAGAGAGAGAATCTCAAGCAGACTCCCCACTCAGCAGGGAGCCCAATGCAGGGTTCGCTCTAATGACCCCAAGATCATGACCTGAACCAAAATCAAGAGTCAGATACTTAACTGACTGAGCCACCCAGGTGCCCCATAAGTTAATATACTAAACGTTTATGCACCTAAACACCAGAGCACATACCCAGAAGAAATACCAGGAAGCAAATAAATCAAAAGGTTAATAGAATTTATATGTAGATAGAGGTTAAAGGTCATTTTAACTTTCTTCTTTCGACCGATTTATAGTGTATAAGCTTCCGTCATGAATATCATTATTTCTATAATAAAAAAAACTAAAATAATGGAGTTTTGGAATATATGCAGTCTTACTGACCACATGACCCTGAGCTCCTTTGAGAAGGAGGCTGTCCAGAAGTGACAGCATCCACAGGAAGGTCTGAAGAAGGGAGCTGTCGGGCAGGGTCTGGCTCTCTCATCATCTTCCCCTGTTTACAGATTCTCAAGGGGAACTTTAGCGGGCAACTTGGTCTTAGCTAGAGTGTGGCGAGGGTGGAGGACACATTCAGGAGACCTGGCTCCAGTCCCGTGCTATCACTCACCATCTGAGAGGCCTGGGAAAGTCGTGTTTTTTTCTCAGGCCATTTTATTATCTTTGAAAGGAGGACACACTGGAAGGACCCTGGAGACTGTTGTCACCTTATTACCCTGCCACCCTCTCAGTTCCAAAGAAAAGGGATTTTTCTGCCCTAGATCAGGACAGAGGAGAAATCGGCGAATTCCCGGAGATAGGGGAGCGGGGGGCCGGGGAGGTTCCGATGGGGATTGGCTGAGCATCTGCAAAGAGGCAATGGACAATTCTGGGCCTGTGCTGGGGCTTGGGAGTAAGGTAGTATCTCCCCGCCTAGGGCTACCCTCCACCTGGAACTATCCAGTAGACACCCTGCAGGGAACCATCCCCCTACTCCAGCAGGCGTGGGGCTGACCCTCCCATCCCACCTCTCCTCCATCAGCTGCATCACGCCTTCCACTGAAACAAGGCTCTGGATATGGGACATCAGCCACATGGTGCTCATTCTCAGCAGGAGGATGATGAGCTGTCCCAGGGGCAGCAAGTCCAGATCTGCTGCTTCTGCAACTCACCTGCCCCTGCCCTAAGGCCCTGGGGACCGATACTAAGTATTGCATTCAATTTTCCCTGCAACCCTGTTGGCTGGAGGACAACGATTACCCTTAGGCATATGTGACAGTACAAGCAGCTCAAGTTCAGCAATGCTAGGTCACCTGCCCCAAGGTCACGCTGCTAGCAAATGGAAGGATAAGGACATATTTAAGCCAAGGCCAGCTGACTGCAAAGCGTCCACACTCTGTGATACTGAATCCCATACAGACTCAGTTCCCAATATACAATATTCCTATTTTCTGTTGTCTTCAAAGCACTCAGGCTGAGGCGTGACAACATCTCATGTGCATAAACTGAGCTTTGCATATTTCAGTGCACATCCGGGGCCATGTACGTGGCCCTCCCTCTTCTGACAGAGATGAAAACTCAAACTCACCCCCACCCCCTTCTTGGCCGCTGGAAACCAGGCGTGGATCAGGTCCCCCAGTGACTGACCAACTCAGGACTGTTGATCTTTGGTCACCTTGGGACCCAATCCCTGGGACCATGCTCCTGATTCCTCTTGCTGCCAATCATTTACCGACCAGCAGAAGCCACCCATGGCTGGACTGCCAGGACTGCCCGAGGACGCTTCAAAGTCCCCAATTGCTGGCACGTCTCAGGCTCCTCACAGCATTAATCCAGTGATGATAGCGAATTACTACATTCAAGAGACGGCCCTTATCTGCTTTCCACAGGAACTTCAAACAATGCCCAACACAGGCGTGCCTGTGCCACACCCCCATCAGGTTTCCAATCATCAGTCCTCCCAGGCTGCCCATCACTGACCTACACGGTTTCTGAAACTGACTTAGGGATAGATCAAACACTGACCATTCCTGAAGGATGTTATGGCTCCCACTCCAGAAATCAAACCAGTGTCCTTCACGAATGTTCATAGCAACTTTATTCTTTTTTTTTTAAAGATTTTATTTATTTATTTGACAGAGATAGAGACAGCCAGCGAGAGAGGGAGCACAAGCAGGGGGAGTGGGAGAGGGAGAAGCAGGCTTCCAGCGGAGGAGCCCGATGTGGGGCTCGATCCCAGAACGCCGGGATCACGCTCTGAGCCAAAGGCAGATGCTTAACGACTGAGCCTCACAGACGCCCCCTAAGTTTTGTTTGTTAACTTTTCTTTTATTGAGAGAAATATACACAGTAAAGTAAATAATATGCTCAAATATTGAGTGTAAGGTTTGATGAGTTTTTGACAACTCACTCAAATCAAGACATAGAATATTCTCCAGAGGTCTCCCTCATGACACCTCTGGTCTGTATACTGCCTCCCACCCAGGGTAACCACTGACCTTCTTCCTGTCAACATAGACTAGATTGACCTGTTCTAGGGGCACCTGGGGGGCTCCGTCGGTTAATTGTCTACCTTCAGCTCAGGTCATCATCCCAGGGTCCTGGGATCGAGTTCCACGTCGGGCTCCCTGCTCAGCAGAGAGCCTGCTTTTCCTTCTCCCTCTGCCTGCCGTTCTGCCTGCTTGTGCTCTCTATCTCTCCGTCAAATAAATGAAGAAAATCTGTTAAAAAAATAGATTGACTTGTTCTAGAGTTTCAGGTAATCACACAATACGGAGTCTTGCATATAGAGTCATAGAGTCATACGGAATCCATGTATCTGGGGTCATATTTTATGGAGTCTTTTGTGTCTGGTTTCTTTCACTCAGCATAAGGCTTTTGAAATTCATCCATGTTGTATCAGTCAGTACTTTTGTTTCTTTTCTTTGCTGAATAATATTCCATTGTATGGATATACCAAAATTTTTGTCTACCCATTCACAAGTTGTTGGAAATTTGGACTGTTTCCTGTGTTTCCCGATTATGAATGAATTCTCAGATTTCCTAGATTCACTATAATTCCATCTTCGACTTCGTTCTTGTGGCAAAGGAGGGAAAACAGGAAGCCTGAAGTCACTGAAAGAGAAAGAAAGCGCAGCCTGAGAAGGAAGTGGCTGTGAAGCTAGGCTTGGTCTTTGTGTCTACTATAGCGGACATAGCAAAATAAACAGATAAACAAGGTTTAACAAGTTGTTTTTTGTTTTTTCATTTTTAAAAAGTTTATTACTTTATGGTAGTCACCATACAGTATATCATTAACCAGGAAAGCAGAGTGGAGGCTTTCCAGAATAAACCCCCCAAATGGGGTGCAAAAGTGAAGGGACCTCTTCACCCCCCAGAGCTAGGGCTTCTCTGTGATTTGCTATCACGTGGGTTGCACAGGAAGAGATCTTAAGCCCAGTTTCTTGTTCATCTTATGAGAATGGAAAACGTTAGAAAACAGCAAAGAGGCCAAGGATGTTGGGGTGAGTACTCCAGGACCCAATTAGGACATGATCCTGTCCAGGCTTTCCCAGGGCTTATGGGGCACAGCTCACGGGGGTGGCAATGAGGAGGAGAGAAAAAGCTTGGAGTGCCTCACCCTAGATAATTGGCCACAAGTGAGCATCCCGTCCACATTGTGCTATGATAAATATGTCATCCCTGTTGTACATAGTCATGAGACAGCCCTGTTGTCCATGACCCAGGACACTCATAAATCCCCCATAGAAGAAGAGCACCTAGAAGGGTAATGGAACGGAGATACCCCTGAACATTGGCATTTCACACGGGCAGAACAACCTAGGGAAATGATAGGCAGAAAAAACCTTTTCAAAACATGCACTATTTAATTTATTCCCCCACTAAAGCCTCAAAAAATAGGGATTATTATTGCCATTTTACTGTTCCAAAAAGTATAGCTTAGAGAGTTTAGGTTATATAAATTCTGTAGTAGAGCCTAGTTTACAACCCAGATGTTTCGACCCCAACGCCTTGTCTGCAGTGATACCTGATGGGGCTGACTAGAGGCACCCAATCTGAGTTATTCCCCAACATTCCAGCAAGTGACAGCTGTGATCAAGGGATAATAAGTGATAGCTGAGACAGGTAAATTGTGGTATCACATTTTTCCCATTTTTTCCCCCAGCATTTGTATCAAGTTTTGTCTTGTATGTTTTGAGGCCATTATATATTAAGTGCATATGGTTTTAGGGGCACCCAGGTGGCTCAGCCCTTAAGCGTCTGCCTTCGGCTCGGGGCACAATCCCAGGGTCCTGGGATCGAGCCCCGCATTGGGCTCCCTGCTCAGCGGAGAGCCTGCTTCTTCCTCTCCCACTCCCCCTGCTTGTGTTCCCTCTCTCGCTGTCTTTCTCTGTCAAATAAATAAATAAAATCTTTTTTCTAAAGTGCATATGGTGGGGGTGCCTGGGTGGCACAGCGGTTGGGCGTCTGCCTTCGGCTCAGGGCGTGATCCCGGCATTATGGGATCGAGCCCCACATCAGGCTCCTCTGCTATGAGCCTGCTTCTTCCTCTCCCACTCCCCCTGCTTGTGTTCCCTCTCTCGCTGGCTGTCTCTATCTCTGTCAAATAAATAAATAAAATCTTAAAAAAAAATAAATAAATAAAGTGCATATGGTTTTAGAATTAAGTCTTTTAGTGATTTGAACTTTTTTTTATCATGATTCAGTTATTCTCTTTTAGTATTTTGTCTTAATGTCTATATCATCTGCTATTAATATAACTACACCATCCTTTGACTTTCAACTTTTCTGTCCTTATGTTTTAGATGTCTCCAGATTGTAACTTGCATTTTTTATCCCAGTGCCAATATTTATCTTTTAGTTGGTGAGTTTAGTCTATTACATTTATTGGGATTATAGACATATTTGAACTTATTTCTACTATCTTATTGTATGCTTTCTACTTGTCTTATTTTTCTATTTTTGTTTTTTTCTTTATTTCTAGGCTTTTTTAGACCAAACTTGTTTGTTCTTAATTTTCTCTCACTCCGTTTTCTCTGTTCTGATTTGTAAGTTGCTTACTCTGTGTCTATTCTTGCAAAGGCTATTTGAGCTTTCAAGCATCTATAACCACATAAGTGTTTGTGAATATTTTTACTCATATCAAAATAGTACAAAGGACTAGAAAATTTTAAATCCTATCATGACTTCTCACCTATTCGCAAAAGGCATCACAAAAACCTCGGTTCCCAGAAAGGTTGATAGTAAAAGAATGGAAAAAGAATGGTTAAAATGGTAACATTTTGTGTTATGCACATTTTGCCACAATAAAAAAGAATGAAAAAAGAAATGCCAAATAAATAATAACCAAAAAAGCTGGTACAGTTATACTGATATTAGATGAAATACACTGTAAGGGCACAAAAAGAATGGCTGTTTATCCCACTGTCTCCAATTCCTATCCTTCCATTTCTTTCTAACCCACTCCAATAAAGATTTTGCCCCAATTACTACTGAATCAGCTTTTGACAAATACACCAATGAACACCAACGACCTTCACAATGTTAAATTCAAAGGAAACTCCTCATCTTACCTGACCTATCAACATTTGATAAAGTTGATCCCTCCCTTCCTGAAACACATTAATCACTTGTCTTCTTAGCTATGATTTTCTTTTTTTAAATTTTTATTTATTTTTTTAGTAATTTTTTATTATGTTATGTTAGTCACCATACAGTACATCCTTAGTTTTTGATGCAATGTTCCATGATTCAGTATTTGCGTATAACACCCAGTGCACCATGCAATATGTGCCCTCCTTAATACCCATCACCAGCCTATCCCATTCCCCCACCCCCCTCCCCTCTGAAGCCCTCAGCTTGTTTCCCAGAGTCCACAGTCTCTCGTGGTTCATTCCCCCTTCTGTTTGCCCGCCCTTCATTCTTCCCCTCCTTCTCCTAAATCTCCCTGCTATTTCTTATGTTCCATAAATGAGTGAAAGCACATGATAATTGTCTTTCTCTGCTTGACTTATTTCACTGAGCATAATCTCCTCCAGTTCCATCCATGTCGATGCAAATGGTGTGTAACCCTCCTTTCCGATGGCTGAGTAATATTCCATTGTATGTATGGACCGCATCTTCTTTATCCATTCGGCTGTTGAAGGGCATCTCGGCTCTCGATTTAGCTATTGTGGACAATGCTGCTATGAACATTGGGGTGCATATGGCCCTTCTCTTGACTACATCTGTATCTTTGGGGTAAATACCCAGTAGTGCAATTGCTGGATCATAGGGTTTAGCTATGATTTTCGTATTTCTCCTATTTCTCTTATTCCTCATTTGGCCACTCTCTCAATCTCCTTTGCTGGTTACTCTTCATCTCCCCCACCTGCAAGAGTTGAAGTATCCCAGGGCTCAGTCCCCAGGCCTCTTCTCTTTCCCATCTGTGCACACTCTGTAGGTAACAGCATTTAAAATTTTTTTTTATTTAGGGGCGCCTGGGTGGTGCAGCGGTTAAGCGTCTGCCTTCAGCTCAGGGCGTGATCCCGGCATTCTGGGATTGAGCCCCACATCGGGCTCTTCCGCTATGAGCCTGCTTCTTCCTCTCCCACTCCCCCTGCTTGTGTTCCCTCTCTCACTGGCTGTCTCTATCTCTGTCGAATGAATAAATAAAATCTTTAAAAAAAATTTTTTTTATTTAAATTTTGTTAACATATAGTGTATTATTAGTTTCAGGGGTAGAATTTAGTGATTCATCAGTTGCATACAGCACCCAGTGCTCATCACATCAAGTGCCCTCCTTAATGCCCATCACCCAATTACCCCATCCCCCTACCCACCTCCCCTCCAGCAACCCTCAGTTTATTCCCTATAGTTAAGAGTCTCTTATTGTTTGCCTCCCTCTTTATTTTTATCTTATTTTATTTTTCCTTCCTTTCCCTTATGTTCATCTGATTTGCTTCTCAAATTCCACATATGAGTGAAATCATATGGTATTTGTCTTTCTTTGACTGACTTATTTCACTTAGCATAATATCCTCTAGTTGCAACCACGTTGTTGCAAATGGCAAGATTTCATTCTTTTTGATGGCTGAGTAATATTCCATTATATATATATATATATATATATATATATATATATATATATATATATATATCTCCTAATGTCCTCCATGCTATTCCTTATGTTCCATGTATAAGTGAAACCATATGATAATTGTCTTTCTCTGCTTGACTTATTTCACTGAGCATAATCTCCTCCAGTTCCATCCATGTCGATGCAAATGGTGGGTAATCATTCTTTCTGATGGCTGAGTAATATTCCATTGTATATATGGACCACATCTTCTTTATCCATTCGTCTGTTGAAGGGCATCTCGGCTCCTTCCACAGTTTGGCTATTGTGGACATTGCTGCTATGAACATTGGGGTGCATATGGCCCTTCTTTTCACTACATCTGTATCTTTGGGGTAAATACCCAGTAGTGCAATTGCTGGGTCATAGGGTAGCTCTATTTTTAACTTTTTGAGGAAACTCTATACTGTTTTCCAGAGTGGCTGTACCAGCTCACGTTCCCGCCAACACTGTAGGAGGTTCCCCTTTCTCCACATCCTCTCCAACATTTGTTGTTTTCTGCCTTGTCAATTTTTGCCATTCTACCTGGTGTAAGGTTAGACATACGAACAGCTAACAGACACATGAAAAAATGTTCAACCTCATTAGCCATCAGGGAAATTCAAATCAAAACCACGACTACATATTTATAACATTTACAAGGTCTCACTCCCATTTTAAATTCCCATGTGCACAGCAAGTAAAAGCATCCATAGTTTCCCTCCCTTATGAGTTCTCATGTATTTCCTAAGGGAAGAGGAATCATCAGTCTTCCCCACAAATTCTGCATTCATAGGGTTTCTCCCCAGTGTGTATCATCCTGAGCCCTCAGACAGAAATCTTTTCCATGTTGATTATACTCATAAGGTTTTTATCCAGTGTAAATCTTCGTGCTTTCCCAAATTCATTGCCTTCATAGGCCTTCACTCTGGTATTTATTCTCTTGTGCTGAGTGAATTTGGCTTTCATGGGGAAAATTTCAAAAAAATATTATATTCATTGAGCTTCTCTTCAGAATACAGTCTCTCCTATTGATGAAGAGATGAGTGATGACTGAAGACATTCTTCTATTCATTATCTTCATTCGAATTCTATCCTTCTGTTATGTCTATGATGGGCATTACATTTTTTAATGATTTCCTGTGCATGTATATGGCTCCTGCCTTAAGTTTTTTACCAAATTGAAAGGGTAATTCTTCTGCAATAAGGCTCTCTCATGCTCATTATTTTCATATAGAGATTTTATAATTGTTTATGGCTGGATTATTTTATAAACACTCAATATCTGAGTCAAAGTAATGGAAATATGTATGTGAATTTTCAGTGAAAAATGTGTTTTGAGCTAAGTTTGTAAGATTCATGGTGTACTTCCTGGTTTCTCCTGAGTGAATTTCACTTGCTTAAATGGCTTTCCCAGTTCTTAGATGGTGGATTCATTTCCTGTTGCCTCTTTCACAAATTACCACAAATTTCGTGGCTTAAAACAACACAAATGTATTCCCTCACAGTTCTGGAGGTCAGAAGCCTGAAGCTGGTTTCACTAGGCTAAAGTCAGGGTTTTGGCAGTGCTAGTTCTTTCTGGAGGCTCTGAGGGGAGAACCTGTTTTCTTACCTTTTTCAGCTTGTAGTGGCTGCTGGCATACCTTGGCTTGCTGACCCGTCCTCCGTCTTCAATGCCTGCTTCTGTCATCACATCACCTGTACCTCTTCTGTAGTTAAATCTCCCTCAGCTTCCTCATACAAGGACATTGGTCATTACATTTAGGGTGCATGTGGATAATCCAGTATAGTCTCCCCATCCCAACATTCTTAACTTAATCACATCCACAAAGTCTTTTTTTCCATATAAGGTAACATTCACAGGCTCCAGGGATTAGCACCCGGATATCTCTGGGGGCACCTACCACACATTCATTTTTCTAATTCAGGGCCTTTCCTCTATTCTCTTAATGTAAAGGACAAAGAATCACCCCATGGGACTCTTACCATGTTCAGGTCATCGCATGGCTGGTTCGTAAATATGTCCTGCTGAGAGGTTGACCCTGGGTGCTTAAGGAGAGCCTCAATCTCAAACAAACCTGACAAATATTTAAAACATGGAGAAAGAAATGGCAGAATGAAGATTTAAAAGTCAGTACAAGGGTCAACAGGTATAAACTTCCAGTTATAAAATAAATAAGTCATGGGGATGTAATGTACCAAAAAAAAAAAAAAAAAAAGTCAGTACGGCCAATATAGATTTCTTCCAAATTCAGCATACGGACCCTAAATTGGGAAAAAAACACAATTATGAGCAGACAGATTTTGAGAACCTTGGCTGTATGGGCATACTGGCAATTACAGGGATAAGGTGTAGACATTTTAGGTAATTGACAAACAATGATTCTATGACAATTGATACTGATGTTCACAAAAAGAAGTTATTATCAGAAATTGCCAGTAGGGAGAAATCGATTAAGAGCCCGTATGAAAATGTTTAATTTAAAGAACATAAATAGGTCTTTCACTGCAATTAAGCTGGGCTTTCATGGTTGATGTCCTGCTCATGAGAAAGAGTACATGGTGTGAGACAATTGCACAGAGGATAAGAGGAGCTTCCATGAAACAGCCGCCAACATTTTCACTCTCAGGGGTTCTCAAGACAGGCAAGCAAGCCTGTAAAAGTGGCAAATGAGCAAACCAAAGCTCTCATCAATTCAATATAAGTCTTCGAACAGGATCCCAAACTCAAATACCCATTCTGTGCCCCCTCAATACACTGAGGATCTCTGATATCTGAAACTCATGCCCAACCTTAGATACACATTTAAGGAACCCCAAGCCTTTTACCCATGGAGGAAACCAAAAGTCAATGAAAAGTACAGGTCTTCATTTTCGTAGGGAAGTCCTTAAACAGAAAGCCCCATGATAGCAAGGATCATTTCTGTCTCATGGACTGGTGTTTTCCCAGTCCTCAACCCACATCTTGGAACACAATAGGTACTGAGGGAATACTTGCCCTGTAAATGACTGAGTAAAGGAATGAGCCATTTGGGCAAACTGTCACCACGTTGCTGTTGTTCTTCCTCGTCACATCTCTGTACGGAGTCCTCTGAGCGAGGTCCAACAAATCAAATCCCACTCCTCCTCCGGGGAAGTCCACAGCCACATTCCTGAAGACCGCTGATTCCAATAAAACCACACAGATTCTGGGGCGACTGGGTGGCTTAGTCAGTTAAGCTCTGACTCTTGATTTTGGCTCAGGTCATGATCTCAAGTCTGTGAGATCGAGCCCCGAGTCGGGCTCTGCACTAGGCGGGAGTCTGCTTGAGATGCTCTCTCCTTTTCCCTCTGCCCCTCCCCCTGCACTCTCTCTCTCTCAAATAAATAAAAACCACACAGATTCTGTCTCAGTGAGATACCATCTCTTCTAATGTTCATAGGAGGATGAGTGAGGCAATAGCCCTGTGGTATGGAGACCTGATTCAGAGGCAATTTAGATGGGTCTCCTACCCTAAGTCTCAGTGTCCACACTCAGTCCCAAGGCAATGTACCACATCCAGTGTCGTAACTCTAATAGCACCTCTAAGCCATTCCTTCACTTACATTTCCGGTTGTGGGCTCCGAGTTCTTCCAGACTTACCCCTCTCATTCTCCAACATTAAGCACAATCCCCAAAACAATGTAGACATGAGCAAAACAATCAATAACTGAAAAATTATTTCCAAGGTGAGAACATGAATTTCTTTTTTTAAAAAAGATTTTATTTATTTATTTGACAGAGAGAGAGAGAACAAGCAGGGGGAGCAGCAGAGGGAGAGGGAGAAGCAGGCCCTCTGCTGAGCAAGGAACCCACCGTGGAATAAGCCGAAGGCAAGTGCTTAACCAACTGAGCCACCCAGGCGCCCCGAGGACATGAATTTCTTGACACAAAGATATGTTTATCTCCTTCAGTACTGTCCACCATAGCTCTCAGCAGAATGATCCATGGGGGAGGGCAGTCGGCCTGGGTGAGGAGTTGAGTGGGAGCATTTCTGTGTAGTCCCCCCCTACCCACAAGCAGCCCAGAGACCTGGCAAAACACGATCAGGAATGCAGGCAGCGATTGGTACGGTCTGTTTCAGGAAACTCCCAGCCAGGCAAAGGAGAACTGTCTACCTGGTGCCTACCTTTTGGAGAAAGATCAAGTTCTTAGTCACTTGTCACAAATTTGTCATCACCTTCCCCTGTGTCTATTCCAGGAGACAGGCAGGCTGCTGAGACGGTGGAGCCAAGAGAATGCAGGCTTCCCACATTTCACAGTCATAAGCCTGGACGCTGCCACACACACTCATTTTGAGCTCTTCCTCCTTCCCTACGCAGTCACACACTGCTGTCGTAAGAATTCAGGGCAGTGGAGGGGTGCCTGGGGGGCTCAGTCCATTAAGCATCTGGCTCTTGACTTTGGCTCAGGTCATGATCTCATAATGGTGAGATCAAGCCCCATGTTGGGCCACGTGCTGGGCATGTGCTTAAGAATCTCTCTCTCTCCCTCTCCCTCTGCCCCCTCTGCACTCTAAACGACTAACTAGGGGCACCTGGGTGGCTCAGTCAGTTAAGCGTCTGCCTTCGGCTCAGGTCGTGATCTCCGGGTCCTGGGATGGAGCCCTGCATCTGGCTCCCTGCTCAGCGGGGAGTCTGCTTCTCTCTTTCACTCTGCTACTCCCCCTGCTTGTGCTCTCTCTCTCTCTCTCTGTCAAATAAATAAATAAAATCTTTTAAAAAATAAAAATAATTAACTAAAATTTTCAAAAATTAAAAAAAAAAAGAATTCAGGGTAGTCATGTCTCACCCAGCATCGGAAAAGAGGACTCTGAGTACTGCTGTCCATGAGGAAGGGATTAACAGTTCCAGCTTGAGAATATGGCTGCCAGGTCAACCTCATTCCCCACCCCCCTTGATTCGGTGGTAGTATCTGTCATCTTGTTTCACCACCAATCATCAGCCAGTAGTAATGCAACCTCCAGGCTACACGTGGGAAAGCCTTTTATTTTTTCATTTATTTATTTTTAAAGATTTTATTTATTTATTTGACGGAGAGATAGAGACAGCCAGCGAGAGAGGGAACACAAGCAGGGGGAGTGGGAGAGGAAGAAGCAGGCTCCCAGCGGAAGAGCCTGATGTGGGGCTCAACCCCAGAACGCGCTGGGATCACCCCCTGAGCCGAAGGCAGCCGCCTAACGACTGAGCCACCCAGGCGCCCCGGGAAAGCCTTTTAAAATGTAAAGTACTCTACTATATTCGTATCGATTATTTTAAAGTGCCATTTCCTGAGGACTCGCTCTGTGCTAGAGATCCTTCTGAGAACTTTACCTGCATTTGTCCATTTAACTCTTTTTTTTTTAAGATTTTATTTATTTATTTGACAGAGAGAGAGACAGCCAGCGAGAGAGGGAACACAAGCAGGGGGAGTGGGAGAGGAAGAAGCAGGCTCACAGCGGAGGAGCCTGACGTGGGGCTCGATCCCACAACGCCGGGATCACGCCCTGAGCTGAAGGCAGACGCTTAACCGCTGTGCCACCCAGGTGCCCCTGTCCATTTAACTCTTATAATTCTGCCAAGTACATATTATTTTGCCCACTTAATAGCTGAGGAAACTTGGTAACAGAGATTATTATTAACCTAAGACAGACAGGGTTATTAACAGGCCCAGTGGGAAAGTGGCTGAGTCAGGATTTGAAGGCAGGTCAATCGGTCTCCTAAGCCTAAACTCTCCTCACCACTACACTTCTCTAGAAAAAATCATAAAGTTTTGGAATGACTGGGGATGTTGTTATTCCTTAATATACCTAGGAGATGGTCATACAATGTTGCTAATCCATGTGTGGTGTGTGAACCAGCAGCGTGACCTGGGAACATGCTAGAAATGAAGAACCTTGAGTCCCAACCCAGACCTCCTGAATAAAAAACGAGCAATATCTTGAACAAGATCCTTGGGGGTTCCAGGTGCATGGTTGGTTGCACTGGAGGAGCATTGGCTAAAATTCCGCTGTGCGCGGTAAAGCGCTAGCAGTTGGAATGGTCCATTCCACTCAAATATCCTGGAGCTCCTCCTGCTGGCAAAACACCTGTGCTTCAGGCCCCGCTGCCCGTATTCAGGGCTCTATCTCTGGGTCACTCATGCATTAAATCCATACAGCTATCTATTCAGAGCTTGCTACATAGAGGGGCTGAGGATTCATCAGTGAATGATCACAAACCAGAGCACATACGGAGAAGTCACATTCTACTGGGGAAGGGCGGAAATTAGACTAATAGTAAATTATATACTGGATGGTGCTTGATTCTGTTGGAAAAAGAAAGCAGGCTGAGGGAGTGAGGTGTCCAAAAGTGTCCGTATTGAGAGGCAGCACTGATTCTGAGCCAGATAAGGTAAAGAAATACCTTTCTGAGCAGAAAGATAAATAACCATTTCACAGAGCACCATAAATTGAGGCCTGGTTTGCTTAAAAAATTGTTACTCAATCCCCAAAGCATTAGAAAGAACTAGAATATCATGGTTTTACAAAAATCTCAGGAGAGATTTTTGATGTTGGTCTATTTCAACTTACCCTAACCGGGAGGTGCTGGAGCCAAATAGTTCTTGGCCCTTCCCATCTGCAGAGGGTAGAACTTGAGTCTCCTTCCAAGATGGAGGGGGGGGCAGGACACTAAGTGTCTGAGGAGTCACCATGCCAAAAATACCTTCTACTGTCATCCCTTTCCTCATACTCATAGTCTAGTCTAACCAAGAGAAAAACATCAGACATACCCAGATTGGAGGACATTCTACAGGATATCTGGCCAGTACTTCACAAGACTGTCAAGGTCACAAAAAACAAGGAGAGAGTGAGAAACTGTGACAGACCACAGGAGACTGAGGAGACGTGACAACTAAATCCAGTGTGGTACCTGGATTGGATTCTAGAACAGAAAAAGAACATTAATGGGAAAAAACTGGCGAAATCCAAATAAAGTTTAGGGTTTTGTAGCAATGTATCACTTTTGGTTTCTTTGTTTTTGTTTGTTTTTTTAAATTCAATTAGCCAATTTATAGTACATCATTAGTTTCAGATGTAGTGTTCAATAATTTATCACTTGCAAAGAACACCCAGTGCTCCTCACATCACGTGCCCTCCTTAATGCCCATTGCTCAAATACCCCATCCCCCCACCTCCCCTCCAGCAACCCTTAGTTTGTTTCCTAGAGTTAAGAGTCTCTCATGGTTTTTCTCCCTCTCTGATGATTTCCCATTCAGTTTTCCCTCCCTTCCCCTATGGTCCTCTGCCCTGTTTCTTATATTCCACATATGAGTGAAACCATATAATTGTCTTTCTCTGACTGACTTATTTCGCTCAGTACAATACCCTCCAGTTCCATCCACGTCAATGTAAATGGTAAGTATTCATCCTTTCTGATGACTGAGCAATATTCCATTGTATACATATACCACA
This sequence comes from Ursus americanus, assembly GCF_024610735.1. NCBI lineage: Eukaryota > Metazoa > Chordata > Mammalia > Carnivora > Ursidae > Ursus > Ursus americanus. The sequence continues at coordinate 82,700,681 of NC_142164.1, forward strand.
TCTTCTTTATCCATTCATCTGTTGAATAGTTTCTTCGTTTTGGAAAATATACCATGGAAATGTAAGATCTTAATAATGGGGGGAATTGGGTAAGGGATATACAGAAACACTTCCTACTATCTTTGCACCTTTTTTTGTAAATCTAAAATGATTCTAAATTAAAGAATTGTTGTCTTTTTTTAAAAAGAGTTTATTTATTTATTTGACAGAGAGAGAGAGCACAAACAGGGGGAGCAGCAGGGAGAGGGAGAAGCAGGCTCCCTGCAAAAGAAGGAGCCTGATGTGGGGCTCGATCCCGGGACCCTGGCTGGCATCATGACCTGAGCCGAAGGCAGAGGCTTCACCAACCGAGCCACCCAGGCGACCCCCTCTTTTTCTCTGTCCTTTTTTAAAAGATTTTTATTTATTTATTTGACAGAGAGAGAGAGAGCAAGAGAGAAGGATTTTTAAAAAAACAATTCAGTTCAAAGACTGGCAAAAGGTTGAAACTTGTTGAAGCTGGACGGTAAATGCAAGGTGGGTCATTGTACTATTTTCTCCACTTTGATGTATATTTGAGATTATCCATCATAAAAAATATTTTAAAGAAAAAATGAGCTCGTTCTGATTCTTTGAAAAATTTAATAAGGTAAACATGTAGTGAAGTAATTAAGAAAAAAAGGAGAGAAAAGTCGTCCTGAAAATAGGAGGAAAAGGGAGCAATAACTAAAGGTAACATTTACTTTAAAAGACTTACCGAGTATTGTAAACGATTACACATTAATTCAAAACCTAGTTGATATCACCTGAATCTGCATATCAATCTTAGCATCACTAAAGATGGAACGACAGACGTTATGTCTGTCAACAAGAATACAGGGCAATAGGAAGTACAAAACACCACCTATGAAGCATGATCAAAAAAAAAAAAAGAACTTAAATTTAATCCAGCATCCAGATCTAGGTCACATTAACAAGAAATATGAAGAATGGAAAAACAAATTAAAAGACTCCATGTTTTTTTTTTAAAGATTTTATTTATTTATTCGACAGAGATAGAGGCAGCCAGCGAGAGAGGGAACACAAGCAGGGGGAGTGGGAGAGGAAGAAGCAGGCTCATAGCGGAGGAGCCTGATGTGGGGCTCGATCCCATAACGCCAGGATCACGCCCTGAGCTGAAGGCAGGCGCTTAACCGCTGTGCCACCCAGGCGCCCCAAAAGACTCCATGTTTTAAAAAAGCAGTTGAATCCAGGTTATGGGACACTCTACAGAGTCAATGACCAGAATTTTCCACCAAATCAATTTCATTTACAAAGGGAGGAAAATGTTATGACTTGAGACATAACAGCCAAATACAAGGTATGAACTTTTTTTCTATATCCCTGACTTCTTTTTTTTTTAAAGATTTTATTTATTTATTTATTTATTTATTTATTTATTTATTTATTTGACAGAGAGAGAGAGAGACAGCCAGCGAGAGAGGGAACACAAGCAGGGGGAGTGGGAGAGGAAGAAGCAGGGTCCCAGCGGAGGAGCCTGATGCGGGACTCGATCCCAGAACACCGGGATCACGCCCTGAGCGGAAGGCAGACGCCTAACGACTGAGCCACCCAGGCGCCCCGGCATTCATGTTTTTTTAAGATTTTATTTATTTATTTACTTGACACAGAGAGAGAGAGAGAGAGCCAGCGAGAGAGGGAACACAAGCAGGGGGAGTGGGAGAGGAAGAAGCAGGCTCCCAGCGGAGGAGCCTGATGCGGTTCCCGATCCCAGATCGCCGGGATCACGCCCTGAGCGGAAGGCAGATGCTTAACAACTGCGCCACCCAGGCGCCCCTATCCCTGACTTCTTTACCCTGGATTATTTCAAAGCAAATTCCAGACACCCTATAATTTCTTCTTAGTTATGTTTAATGTTACTCCCCCAAAGAGGAATGCCTTTGAAAATAATGACTATAGTATCATTACACACCTAAAAATTTAACAATTCCAGATTACAGTAAGCATCTAGTGTTCAAATCCCCAATTGTATCATACATTTTTAAATGAATTGTTTGATCATGATGCAAATAAGTCCCACATGTTATAGTTGGTTGATATCTTTCTTAAATTTCTTGATCTATGTGCTCCTTATCCACCTCTTTTATCCCTCCTTGCATGTATTTGTTGATGAAAAGAGATAGGCATGGAGAAGTTCAAGGAATGTATTTGGAATGAATTTCCAAATGCAGCCCACGGTGCTAGTTGACATGTTCCTCTATTTTCTACATTTCTAGTCAATTGTGGGTAGATCTATTTTTAAGAATCTGCTTCAATTTTTTGTCATTTATGTCATTTGTGCTCCAGAGGTGGTGTGACCACTGCGCTTTCATCGGGTTGGGATGTTAGGTTGTCTGTCATTTTTTGTGATTTTATTAGTAATTGGTGGTTATTGCCTGATTACACTAAGTCAAAATGCTTTACAAAATAATGAGATTCTATCACTCTTCTTCACTTGTTAGAAAATGACTTTTGTAAAGAAAAGCTTTCTCTCATCAACTATTAAGTTATCTTTAATCAAAAATAGTACAAGAAAAGCAGAATCGATGTTTGATTCTTCCCCTTTATTTAAGCAAATTTTAAATTAAGGAAGTGGTTCACGAGCAGCTCCAAATGTGACGTAAGAGTTGTTTTTATATCAATAGGAACTCTGGGATTTAAAATATTTAATGTGTTTTGATCCACTGCAGTTATCCCTAATGATGCTCAAATTGTCCCATCTTTCACCAGTGGAAGCTTCTTCAATTGGTTTCTGAGTTCTTTTGACATGACAATAGCAGTCTTTGAAAGCTTCCTAGCCAGCTGGAATAACATGATGGTCGATATCACTTTATACACTTCCTTCCACAGTCATAAAATCACTCCCTGGTTGCTTTTAGTGAGTAATGGTGTATATAGGCTCCCATCCAGATACTGGGAATGCTCAATGCCACTGCATTGACCGTTGCTTCTAAGTCTTTTCCACAAACAGAGCTAGGAAATAAGTACTTTTTTAACCATAAAAGACATCATGAGTCACATTGATATTTATTTATATTTTTTTAATTTGAGTGTAGTAAACATACAGTGTTATATGAGCTTTAAGTGTACAATATAGTGACTCAACTGTTCCGTATTTACTCAATGCATATCAATACAAGTGGACTCTTAATCCCCTTCACCTATTTCATCCATCCCCCTCCCCTCTGGTAACCATCAGTTTGTTCTCTATAGTTAAGAATCTCATTCTTGGTTTGTCTTTTGTTTCTTTCCTTTGTTCATTTGTTTTGTTTCCTAAATACCACATGGGAGTTAAATCATATGGTATCTGTCTTTCTCTGACTGACTTATTTTCCTTAGCGTCATACTCTCTCGCTCCATCCATGTCATTGCAAATGGCAAGATTTCATTCTTTTTATGGCTGAATACCATTCCATTGTGTATATATACACCACACCTTCTTTATGCATTCCTCTATCCATGGACACTTGGGCTGCTTCCATAGTTTGGCTATTGGAAATAATGCTGCAGTAAATATAGAAATGCATACATCTGTTTGAATTAGTGTTTTCGTATTCCTTAGGTAAATACCCAGTAGGGCGATTCGTGGATCATACAGTAGTTCTATTTTTAATCTTTGAGGAACCTCCATAATATCTTCCTCAGTGGCTGCACTACCGTGCATTCCCACCAACAGTGCATGAGTGTTCCTTTTTCTCCGCACCCTCGCCAACACTGGTTTCTTGTGTTGATTTTAGCCGTTCTGACAGGTGTGCAGTGATATCTCATTGTAGTTTTGATTTGCATTTCCCGACGGATAAGTGATGTTGAGCATCTTTTCATGTGTCTGTTGGCCATCTGGATGTTTTCTTTGGTGAAACATCTGTACATGTCTTCTGCCTATTTTTTAATTGGATTATTTGGTGGGGGGTTATTTTGGTGTGGAGTTTTATAAGTTCATTATATATTTTGGATACTAACCCTTTATCGAATATGTCATTTGCAAATATCTTCTCCCATTCAGTAGGTTGTCTTTTAGTTTTATTGGTTATTTCCTTTGCTGTGTAGAAGTTTTTTATTTGATGTAGCCCCGATAGTTTATTTTTGCTTTACTTCCCTTGCCTCAGAACACATATCTAGCAAAATGTTGAGGCTGGTTTTGTGGGCTAATATGTGATCTATTCCAGAGAATGTTCTGTGTACCTTTGAAAAGAATGTGTATTCTGCTGTTTTAGGATGGAATGTTCTGAATATATCTGTTAAATCCATCCGGTCCAGTGTGTCATTCAAAGCCTTTGTTTCCTTTTTGACTTTCTGTTTGGATGATTTGTCCATCGATGTAAGTGGGGTGTTAAAGTCCCCTACTACTATTGTATTACCGTCCATTAGTTCCTTTATGTTTGTTATTAACTGTTTTATGTATTTGGGTGCTCCCATGTTGGGTGCATAAATATTTATAATTGTTATATCTTCTTGTTGGATTGTCCCCTTTATTAGTATAAAGTGTCCTTTGTCTCTTGTTGAGTCCTTTTTTTTAAAGTCTATGCTACCCTATGATCCAGCAATTGCACTACCGGGTATTTACCCCAAAGATACAGACGTAGTGAAGAGAAGGGCCATATGCACCCCAATGTTCATAGCAGCATTGTCCACAACAGCCAAATTGTGGAAGGAGCCAAGATGTCCTTCAACAGATGACTGGATTAAGAAGATGTGGTCCATATATACAATGGAATATTACTCAGCCATCAAAAAGAACGATTTCTCAACATTTCCTGCAACATGGACGGGACTGGAGGAGATAATGCTAAGTGAAATAAGTCAAGCAGAGAAAGACAATTATCATACGGTTTCACTCGTTTATGGAACATAAGAAGTAGGAAGAAGTAGGAGAAGAAAGGGAAGAAGGAAAGGGGGGTAAACAGAAGGGGGAATAAACCATGAGAGACTATGGACCCTGGGAAACAAACTGAGGGCTTCAGAGGGGAGGGAGTGGGGGATCGGGATAGGCTGGTGATGGGTATTAAGGAGGACACGTATTGCATGGTGCACTGGGTGTTATACGCAAGTAATGAACATGGAACTTTACATCAAAAACTTGGGATGTACCATATAGTGACTAACATAACATAATAAAAATTTTTTATAAAAAAAATAAAGTCTATTTTGTCCAAAATAAGTATTGCAACTCCAGCTTTCTTTTGGAACTTTTTTTTTAAAAGATTTATTGTCTTGAGAGAGAGAGAGCATGAGTGTGGGGAGAGGCAGAGGGAGAAGCAGACTCCCTGCTGAGCAGAGAGCTCGGCCTGGGGCTCAATCCCAGGACCCTGAGATCAGGACCTGAGCTGAAGGCTGACTGAGCCACCCAGATGCACCCCCAGCTTTCTTTTGACATCCATTTGCATGATCAATGCTTCTCCATCCCCTCACTATCAATCTGCGGATGTCTTTTGGTCTGAAATGAGTCTCTTATAGGCAGCATATAGATGGGTCTTGCTTTTTGTATCCATTCCATTACCTGATGTCTTCTAATGGTTTGCAAAGCCTAAAATATGTATTCTCTCATCCTTTTACAGAAAAAGGACCATAGAGGCTTGTTTAGAATATTTAAATCCACACATTAAATATATGACTTCAGTACTAACATTCTATATAGTACCTGACTAAATTATGCTCATTATCTATTAGCACCCAGTTATAAAGATATAGTCATAATTTAGTTTGATTAGCATGAATTCAGCAGACTAATAATAGTTCAGAAAGCATATATTTCTACTATGTATTATACACGGTTGTCCTTGCACTATATGTCCATGATTCTAAATAACCCTTTTGTATTATCCATAAACAAATTTGTTTTCAAAGGTTGTTTGGCAGTAACCTGAGATATTTTACTTTATAAAATCAAAGGATCATTATTTTTAGGGGCACCTGGGTGGCTCAGCCAGTCAAGTGTCCTACTCTTTTTTTTTTTTTAAGATTTTATTTATTTATCTGACAGAGAGAGACAGCGAGAGAGGGAACACAAGCAAGGGGAGTGTCAGAGGGAGAAGTAGGCTTCCCACTGAGCATGGAGCCCGACGCGGGGCTTGATCCCAGGACCCTGGGATCATGACCTGAGCCAAAGGCAGACGCTTAACAGCTGAGCCACCCAGGCGCCCCCCCCAAGCGTCCTACGCTTGATTACAGCTCAGGTCTTGATCTCAGGGTTGTGAGCTCAAGTCCCGCATTGGGCTCCAAGCTGGGCATGGAGCCTACTTAAAAATATAAATAAAGAAAAATAAAGAAATTAAAATTAAAAAGAGATACTTCTATATTTACTCCCCAAACAACAGGTAACAATATTGGTTTCCCCTCATACCTGTCAACTGCAGCCAACACGGAGATGAGCCTCTCAGATTCCTCTTCAAGAAAGGACTCATCGCCCAGTTGCGAGAAGTATGGTTCTGCTGGGCTTCACCTCAGCTTTAGCGCCAAGGTCCTGCTATTCTCAGGGCTGTCTCCAGCCTATGACTGAGCAATGAGGGGGTTCAAAGGGCTAGGTGGGACTCCTCTAACAGGAACTCTTTGCTCTGGAGCTCTATGTTGGGCTAGCTGCAAGTCTGTCTGGTTGGCATCATGGTCTGAAGCTCCCTCTGCCCAACCCTGCTTCCCTCCTTTCCTTTCACAGGTGCCCAATAGACCTGCATCTAACTCCCATGTCACTATCTGCTTCCTGGAAACTTAAGCTGTGACACCAACAGTATATTACAAATCTTTCTGGTCTTTTCCAACCTGGTACACGAAAAACAGCATTTCATATGTTTTATTTTGCATTTCTCTATTATGATTGAGGAAGAACACATTTTCATGTATTTAAAAGTGATTTGCCTATCTACGAATAGTCTCTGTCTAGTTTCTTTTAAATTGTTGGGCTTTTATATTGATTTGTAGGAATACTTTATATATTTAAGTAAACTAGCCATTGATTGCCTCTGTTGCAAATTTTTCTTTGCAACTTGCCATTTGGCTTTAAGGTTTTTAAGGTTAATTGTGCATACGGTAATTTTATGAACACGGTGTATCAATACATTCACTCATGACTTCAGAATTTTATGTCATCACTAGAAAGGACTTCACTCTAAGATAATAAATATTCTCCCATTTTTTTAATTCCTTCTCGCACACTGATGGTTCCATTTTTACATTTAAATCTTTAGTCCACCCGGAATTTATTTTAGTGTAGGAAGCGTGGGAGAGTTCTAATTTTCTTGTTTCCTGGAGAATGGCATGAAATATTTCATTCTGCTGATGAACTGGTAGGCTTTTTCCTCGTGGACAATACAAATCATATAACTGGATCCATTTCCCCTTTTGCTATTGTTGTAGGAAAATCACAGACAAATTCACAGTTAAGCACAGAAGTGAACTTCATACCTACGTACCAATTTTCCCTGATGTTAATCTTCTATTTGTTTGTAGTTTTGTGATCCTGCTTTTATTTTTCAACTTTATGAGATGTATTCCTATCAGGTTCCAAATATCCAGTGGAAAATAAAGCAGGGAGTAAATGAACACGTAAGCTCTAACTCATCTGGGCCTTAGTCATTTCTTGCGCTTCCTTCCTTGTGGGTAGGAAGTTGAGTGGGAGGGAGAGAAAATACAAATGGAGATAATAGGCATGGTCTGCCTCACGTCTCCCGGAAGCACCAGCCTAAAAACGCTCATCCATAAGCCAGGTAAGAGGTCACCAGTGGAAGCTTGGGAGGCCCACATCCTTAGAGCCCCAACATATGTATTGGTGATTGACAGGGTTGTATAGAGCTGACATGACTGAAGCTGGCAAACTTCTCCTATTAAAGGCCAGATGGTAAATACTTTGGGATTTTCAGGCTATATGGTCTCTTTGGCAACTACTATGCCAGAAATAAGCATGAAAGCATCCACAGACAATAAATAAGTAAATGCGTATAGCTGTGTTCCATAAAACTTTATTATTGGACATTGAAATCTGAATTTTACGTATTTTTCAAACATCACAAAATAGTCTTTTTACTTTTTTCTAAGCATTAAAAAAGTGAAAACAGTATTCTTAGACTGCAGGTTGTAGAAAAAAGGTCAGCAAACCCTTGATGCAGAGGTTAGATGAGGAAGTTGGTTATCGGGACTATGTGTATAACTGTCACTTAATACTTGACTGCCAATGCAGTGACCTCCTTTAGATCAATTTCTACTTCTAGAAACTTATTACAAGGAAATAGCAAGAGAGAAAGCAAATGTGGCCAAATATTAACACTTGTCGAGTCTAAATGCAGGCTCTATGGGTGTTCACTGCCAACTTTTCTGTAGGCTTAAAATGTAAAAATAAAGTTGGGTACACGTTTTTAAAAAGTAAAAAATGTGGGCACCTGGTTGGTTTGGCGTCTGCCTTGGGATCAGTCCATGAACCCAGGATCATGACTCCCAGGTCATGACCCCAAGTCCGGCTCCCCACTCAGCTGGGAGTCTGTTTCTCCCTCTGCCCCTCTCCCTGCTGGTGCTCTCTCAAATAAATAAATAGAATCTTAATTTAAAAAATAAAAAAATGTTTCTGTGAAATGTAAGTTAATAGACTTGCATGGACGCATCTCCAGCTCATCAGAACTCTGTGTTCTTTTGTGTTAAATAAAGATAATAAATAAAACACCTTTTTCCCCCCCACAGGAAAATGGTATAGATTAACTCAATAATAGTTGTCTAACTACCTGGTGTCTGTTTCAATCACACCAAATGTAATTTTAATTATATGGAACATGAGAAGAGTTACAAAAAAATGTATTTTTAAAAATCACGTTTCCTTTACAATCATCTTGATCTAAGGGCAAAGAAAAGCTTGAGTTGCTTAGGTTTTGAGCATTTGAAAGAAAAACTTGCTTTTACACACGAAACAGACAAAGTATTTGAGAAGACGTCACTGGTAGGAGTGGGTGGTCTAGACCCTATAGGAGGAACAGCATTTGAAGGATCTGGCATCTGAGTTCTCCCTTCAGACTCAGCCTGGACTTCCTGGGTTTGATGATATTATTTGAAAATCTAACATAGGAAAATAAATTAACTTGAGTGCATACAAATAAATAAAAAGTTTACACATTTAAATAAAGACATAGGAACTATTTCTAACTACAGAATAGCCGATCTTGAGCAGAGGACTTCAGCGACCCTCCACTTGACGCCTCTATTAAACGAGGTAATAGAAATAGTGCGTTGTCACTTCTGTTTCGGATCCTAGTTTTGGATTGCAGGCTGCAAAACTGGAGTTATCAAAGATGACTTTCAGGAAATCTGTCTCCGTGTAAAATTTTTTTTAATGCTCACATTCATTCCCATTACCGGGAGTCAAACCGAACTCTCCGTGTGAAAAATCAAATTCCACAGCGATAGTTCACAGGGAGGTACTCTCCCTTTTACAAACCAGAACCATAATCAATCCTCGCCCATCTGCTTCCGAAGCTCTTTTAAATACTAAAATCTTTAGTCTCTCTACCTCCACCTGTACGCCCCGCCTCCCCCAGAACCCGCCAAATCCCATTAAAGTCCGCCCCCGCGAGCCACGCACAGTCCCCACAGGTTCCACGCGCCTCCCCGCTCCCACGCTCTGCAGTCGCGCGAACTCTCTTCGGATTCGCTGAAGCCGCCCTTCTCTCCTCGGCTTCTCCCACTTTCAGCCACTTAGAACCGCCTTGCCCACCTGGCTATTTGGTTGGCCAGCGCCCTCGTCGTACGTCATTCACCCGCGCCACCCGGAAGCCGCGGTTTATAGCAACCGTTCTTATTGCCGGCGGCTCTAAGGTGAGGGCCGCGTTTGGGTGTCCCTGGGTGGCCGGGTCCCAGAGTTGGGAGGGGCAGAAGGCAGAACCGCCGGCAGAAGCCGGACGAGCCCACTCCCGCTGTTGAGAGGGTGCAGATGTACTGTGCCGGAGGCCAAACTGAGTGGTCACCGTGGTCTACCCCCTCCCCATTCCTCAGGAGCCCATCATGGCGACGCCCCCTAAACGGCGGGCGGTGGAAACCACGGGGGAGAAAGTGCTGCGCTATGAGGCCTTCATCTGTGACGTGCTACAGCGGGACCTGCGGTGAGTCACAGCGTGGAGGGCCGGGCGTGTGGAACGTTCCACGTGGAGGGGCGGGGCGTTCGAAGTCAGGGCCTAGTGTTCTGATTGGTGGCGGAGGCGTTCGGAGCCCGGCCCCGTGCGCCGACCCAGCGAGAAGGAGGGGGGCGACATCCGGGGTGTGACTTGGGCTGGGATGTGGGCGGTCTTAGTGGAGGGTGTGTCCGCGCTTGTGCGGCCTCCCATCTCATGGGTTGAGCTAGAGTCCAAAGCGGGAGTTCTCAGGTTCGAATCCTTCTTTGGCTTGGCCATTTCGCCGTCCATGTGAAGACGTTGTACCCTGCCTCACCTGTCTGTGCCTCGGTTTTTTTATCTGTGAAATGGGAAAATTGGTGGAACCTTCCTGATGGGGTGATTTGGAGTTTTTAATGTGTTCAGTCCTTGTAAAGGATTTAACATGGATACTATGGGCTCAATGAGTATGAAAAACTATCATTAATCTGAGCAGGAGGTAGAGTGTTCAGAAGTAGGATAATGAACATTCTAAAAGGGATGAAAGATTTTTCTAGGGTGAGAATGGGACACTTTTTTTGAGAATGGGATATTCTGATGGGAGGGAGGCATTGGGAGTAGAGTGTGATAATAGTACTAATAAATGATAGCTAATACATATATAGAGCTTACTATTTGGTTAGACACTATTATAAGTACTTTGTAGTAAACACTCATTTAATTCTCCTAATGACTCTGTGAGGTAATACTTGTCATGCCTTTTTTATAGACAGGCAAATGGAGTCCCAAAGAGGTTACTTACTTGCCAAAGTCACACAACTACTAAAAAAGAGGGCCTGGATTTAAACCCAAGCAGTCTGACTCACAATTCAAATCTTAGCTTCTGCACTAAAATGCTTCTTTAGAGCACGGCAACATGAGGGGGTCTCAGTCATAATATGAGGTATTCTAAGAGGGCCAGGGCTTCCTGTTGGTCACCATTATCCTCTTGTCCCATCAGAAAAGTGCTGGACCATCGCGACAAGGTATATGAGCAGCTGGCCAAATACCTTCAACTGAGAAATGTCATTGAGCGACTTCAGGTAAAAACACCAAGGTTAGGTACCATTTTGGTGTGTGTGGGCAAGGGAGGGGGATGGGAGGAAAGACCCCATACCAAAACCTGTCAGCTGACCTAAAATTTGACCACTGACCCCTACCTCTTTTTCCCTGGCCCCACAGGAAGCTAAGCCCTCGGAGTTATATATGCAGGTGGATTTGGGCTGTAACTTCTTCGTTGACACAGTTGTGTGAGTGTCTGCCTGCCCCTCTGAGCCCACAGGGCTCAGCTTCCCCCTTCCTTCATTCAACAAATATTTTTTTGAGTATTTGCTATGTACCAGACACTGTGCTAGGTGTTGCGGATATGACAGCAAATCGAATAGGACAAAATCCCTGCCTTCCCAGAGCTTCAATTTGGGGAAGGTGGGAGGAGTGGACTAAAAAAAAAAAAATCTTCAATAAACTGTATAGTATGCCAAACAGTGATAAGGACTTCCCCCACTTCCTCTAACCATTGTTTCCTCAGCCCAGACACTTCACGAATCTACGTGGCCCTCGGATATGGTTTTTTCCTGGAGTTGACACTGGCAGAAGCTCTCAAGTTCATTGATCGTAAGAGCAATCTCCTCACAGAGTAAGTCTATTCTATGCGGATAGTGTCAAAGATGCCACCATTTGCAACACCCTTCTCCCTTTCCCCATGGCTCCCTGGGATGAGACTTCAGGGCCCATTTCCCCTCCTCCTCAGGACTAGGGGGAGACGCAAAGCTTAGCCCCAAGTATAACACATAGTAACCACTAAGTAAATGGTCTTTATAGTGTTCATTCACACACATTTGCTGGCTATCTGTTCTGTGCCAAACTCTGTACTTGTCAGTGGGGAGGCAGCAGTGAACAAGACAGAAGGGTTCCTTGAAAGCCTAATCTTGACCAGACCTAGGAGTTTTTGACCTATAAATCAGTAACAGTAAAACAAGTTCCTTTGAATTACCTCCTACTAATTTTCCTGCTTGTTCACTGTACTCTCACCACACTGACCTTCCCAGACTTCTCAAAACACCCCCAGAGTGATCCCACCTTAGGGTAACTGCAGTGGCTGTACTCTCTGCCTATAACACGCTTTTCCAGGTACATACATGGCTTCCTTTCTCCTAACTCAGTTTGAGTCTTTCTTAAATGTCACCTCCTCAATGACGCCTTCTGTAACCTGACTTTAAAATTGCAACCTCTGGGGGCACTTAGGTGGCTCAGTCGATTGAGCATCTGACTCTTGGTTTCAGCTCAGGTCATGATCTCAGGGTCCTGGGATAGAGCCCCGCATCAAGCTCTGTATTGAGCAGGGAGTCTGCTGGAAATTCTCTCCCTCTCCCTCCCCCTCTGCCCCTCCCTGCACTCTCTCTTTCTCTCTCCCCTTCTAAATGGGTAAAGTCTTTTTTAAAAATTGCAACCCCTCTCACTCCTCATTCCCCTCCCTTGTTCTACATATGACCTCTTAATGTTTACTGTGTAATTCACTTCTTTCTAAACTTCATTGCCTTGCCCATTAGGATGTAAGCTTTACAAAGGGAGATATTTTGTCTATGACCCCGAGAGACCAGAATAGTACATAGAATACAGTAGGCACTCTGTGTTTGTTGAATGACTTTAAAAGGGTATGCTGGAACCAGATTGAAGGGGGAACTGAAACAGATCTCTGGTGGTGCAGGGGAAGGTAATGTGGGGAGAAAGTATGGGCTCCAATTGAGTTTAAGGCTTTGTGCAAGGAAGGGAAATTGGGAGTGTGGATGAGAGGTTTGAAATGTAGCTAGGGAAGGCCTTCCAGGGGAAGTGACATTTGAGTCTCTTGGTCGAGTGGGGCTATCTGGGGAGAGCATTCCTGTCAAGGGAACCGGTGTGACTGCCACATTAGCAGAATTGCCAAGAGAGGCAAACATGGCAACAGAGGGGACACCGAGCAATATACTTAGATGAATACTATCTCACAAGAATGAATACCACTGATGTAAAATGCCTTCTGGGTTATATTTAGTCCTACATTCATTTCTTCCAGAGTTGCCTCTCTCATGGTTTTAGTAACTCTTCTCTTTTCAAACCACTCCAAGGTTGCAGTGCTAGTAGACCCAAAAGACCTCAGATCTGCTGAGATTTCTAAATCTTAGTGATCAGACCAATTGGCGAAGGGGTCAAGGGGCCTGCTTTCGTGGGCCAACACAGTTCTGAACTAGTGGTCATTTAGACCACATCCATTTTTTATAACAAAACTTTCCTTGTTATGTCGCAGGATTCCTAAGCCTTTCAGATAGAGATTTTTAATTTTTTGAGACTTGATGTCTTTCCCAGAAATATATTTAAATTGTCAGTGCCTGCCCCCTCGTCTGATACTTTTGATATATTTATCTGGTTTATTAGTGTAATGAGAAATGTGATTGAATCTCTTATTATAATTAGGAGGGCTTCTTAGAAGTTTGATCTTTCTAGGAGATGAAGATTTGAGTCTGGGTAGCTCACGCTCCTCTTTAAAATACTTTGTTACTTGGGACACACTTTGAACTAACTTTCAGGTTATTTTATGCAACCAAAAGGACCATCAGTCCTTCTTACTTTTAGCGTATTTCTTTGGGGAGTGGGAGGATCAGATCTGTGTGATTACAGAAAGGAGTACACATCCACAGACACGTAACTATAGAAGAGACAGAATAGGGGCATCTGGCGGGCTCAGTCGGTGGAGCGTGGGACTCTTGATCTCAGGGTTGTGGGTTCAAGCCCACATTGGGTGTAGAGATTGCTTAAAAATAAAATGTTTTAAAAAAAGAGAAGAGACAGAGTAACCATTGGACTATTAACACTGCCTTACATATTAAATCAGTAGCAAAAAATTAAACATCTCTTGTTTGTGTTACAACTAGCATTTGGTGGACTTTGTATTTTTCTCCTTTTTTAAAAGTGTTGCAGCTCATAGCCTTTCCTAGACTATTCGTGTACCATTAACTAAGTTTGTTCTCTTTATTGATGTTCAGATTGCCCTTAGAAGCTGATCAGGTTCATTACTCTGTTCTTTGAGTACTTCCCCAGATAGTCTTGAAAGCATTCTTGCTCTCCGGCAGCAGTACCATGCTTCTTTGATTTTTTGCCTTTAAACATGGACTCAACTGTCTCCTGAGGACTTCAGGTTCCTTTGACTGGAGTAGTTATTCAGTCATTCATTCAACATACATTGGCGCCTACTATGTGCTACACACTGTTTGCATCCTGGGGATACAGCAGGAAACAAAGCAGACCAGTCTCTGTTCTCTGCATTTATGTAGCTTACATTCTAGTTAGGGGAGCCAGACAATAAAAAATAGGTAAATGATGTAGTATGTGACACGTTGGCAGTGCTACAGGGAACAGCAGGGAACAGAGAGAAGAAACATTGCCTGGGAAAAAATTTTTTGCAATATTGTATGATGACAAATGCTAATTTGTCTTATTGTGGTGATCATTTCACAATGTATACAAATATCGAATCATTATGTTATACCTTTGAAACCAATGTTACATGTCAGACTTTTTGTGTAAACATTTTATTTATTTATTTGACAGAGAGAGAGCACAAGCAGGGGGAGCCGTAGAATGAGACAGAGAAGCAGGCTCCCTTCCAAGCAGGGAGCTGATGCGGGGCTCGATCCCAGGACCCTGGGATCATGACCTGAGCCGAAGGCAGATATTTAACCGTCTGAGCCACCCAGGCGCCCCAGTTATACTTTAATAATTAGAAAAAGGATGGGTGCTTGGGTGGCTCAGTTGGTTACGCTGCCAGACTCTTGATTTTGGCTCAGGTCATGATCTCAGGGTCCTGGGACCAAGCCCTGTGTCAGGCTTCACGCTCAGCAGGGAATCTGCTTGAGGTTTCTCTCTCTCCCTCTCCATCTGCCCCTCCCCTGCTTTCTCTCTCCCAAATAAATAAATCTTTAAAAAATTGAAAAAGGAAATGAGACATTGCCTATGACGGAGCAGTTGCAATTTTAAATAGAATGGTTGATGGGATGTGGGGTGTGAGAGTTTTGGGCTGAACAACTGGAAGGATGGAGTTGCCATTATCTGAGAGGGGAAAAAATAGAGAAGGAGCAGCTTTGGAGAGGAAGACCCAAGACTTCAGCCTAGGACCTGTTAAGTATGAGGTGTTTATTAAACACTGAAGTAGTTTTTGAAGATGTAGTTAAAACTCCCAACGCTGGAGTTCAGGAGAGGGGTCTGGAATGAAAATACAAATTTGGGCTATATCGATATATAAACAGGTTCATAGTGCTGAACTTTTTTTCCAATTTAACATTCTATGATGTTACCTTCTATTTTCCTTACCATGTCTAGTTTGTCTAAAATTGATTTCTGCTTTGACAAACAGTTCAGCACAATAAAATCCACATTCCTTATCACAGTATCAAGACCCCGTGTGATCCAGCCCCTTCCTACCTCTCAGACCTTCTCTTGTACCACTTTCCTTCCGCCATTCACTTAATTCCTAACACTCTGACTTCCGGACTGTTCCTCCAACAGCTCTTTCCCGCCTCTTGGCCTTTTTGGGGAAAAGACCGTCTCTTACTGTTTAACTCTTGCTCATTCTTCGTTCTTCAGAAGGGCCTTCCTTGATCCTTTGTACCAATTAGGATTCTTCTGGGTGAGGCTGATCCCAGTCAGCCTCGAAGATATACGGGGTTGACTGGCTTATGTAACTCCACAGTCAGGGCCACAGTGGTTTCCAGCAACTCCAGCTTCCCAGTTGCTTAGGCCTTGGGATCTTACTTGAATCCTCTCTCTCACACCTGACATTCCAACCGTTTGGTAAATCCTGTTGATTCTGCCTTCAAAATATATTCCAAATCCAGTCACTAGTCATCACCTCAGCTGCTGACACTGGTCTGAGTCTCCATCTCTCACCCGGGCTATTAAAGTAGCCTTCTCACTGGACTCCCTGCTTCCACACTAGCTCTCCTTATCCCCAGTCATCCACACCGCAGCCAGAGGGAACCTCTTAAACCCTAGTCAGTGGGGCGCCTGGGTGGCTCAGTCAGTGAAGCGTCTGACTTCAGCTCAGGTTATGATCTCAGCGTCCTGGGATCGAGCCCCGCATCAGGGGCTGTACACTCAGTGGGGAGTCTGCTTCTCCCTTTGCCCCGCCCCCTGTTCGTGCACTCGCTCTTGCTCTCTCTCTCTCAAATAAATAAATAAAATCTTTAAAAAAACCACCCTGTCAGTTCACATCCCTTCTCTAATCACAAGCCTCCCTTGGCTCCCATCTCACTTAGAGTAAAAGTCAGAGCCTTGTGGGTTTCACACGATCTGCCTTCCCAGCTTACCTCTCTGACCTCAGCTCCTACAGTTCCCCCTTCACTTACTCTTCTTCAGCCACACCAGCCTCTTTGCATGTGCTGGCCCTTGTGTCTGGAACATTCATCTTCCATCTATCCACATGATCCACTTCTTTAAGTCGTTACTCAGATGCTTCTCAGTGCAGCCGTTTGTAAGTAAGCTCGTTAGAATTGCGGCCCCCACTCCTGCACTCCTTCTCCTCTCTTATCATTTAACTTTTTCTTTTTTTACTTATAACCATCTGACGTGTGAGCGATGTTACTCCATCATTTGTCCCTCTCAACGAGAACTCGAGCTCCATAAGGCCAAGATTTTTGTTTGTTGCGTTTGCTGTTCTCTCCCCAGTACCTGAGATGGCCTGGCGTAGAGTAGGGATTCAGTAAATGTCTCCAAATCAATGCAGCCCAGATGGTGGCCCGGCATCTGTGCACAGGAGCAGGTCAGGCCGTAGCATGTCCTGCTACCTGCCATGTGGAAGCCCTCCAGGGCGTAGGTAGTTCTGGAAGGAATGAGGAAGCATCCTCCTCATGAGTGTAAGTGGGGCCCACTTTGCCCTTTCTTGTTTCTTTTCTCCAGGCTCAGCGACAGCCTCACCAAGGACTCCATGAATATCAAGGCCCACATCCACATGTTGCTAGAGGTGAGAGCAGCTCACCCCACTCCCAGACTCTGTCTCCAAATGTGTTCAGGGTGGTGTGACCTGAGGAAGGGAGAGAGCCAGGGACGGGAAGGACCATCTTTCTCTCTAAGCTGGAGCCAAGCTGGAGCCAGGCTGGCTCTGAGGGAGGTGTTGGAGCAAGCCTGGGTGGAGGCCTGGACCCAGTCTCTGTTCAATCTGTTCTGTCCTCTTTTTCAGGGGCTTAGAGAACTACAAGGCCTGCAGAATTTCCCGGAGACACCTCACCACTGACTTCTTCCCCGCCTCCTCAGACATTAAAGAGCCTGAATGCCTTTGAGTCACATGGCCCTTCTTTCCCCCACCTCAACCCCTGCTGTTTGCTAAGGTGCCCTGTTTCTAAAGCACAAAGTTACCGGGAGCCCCAGAGATCCAGTCTCTGTGTGGAACCTATAAAGCACCCCTGAAGTCCCTCCTCCAGCCTCTTGCCTGGCAGCATTTGCCACTTGACTTTCTGCTCTGTCCTGTTTTTTGTCGCCTTGGCGACCTGGGCCTCCCACCTGACCCTTCTCTTTTTTCTATTTCTTTTCCTGGACATAATTCTGACTTATAGAGAATGGGCGGTTCAGGGTGGAGGTTTGTTCCCAAGACAGGTAGACTTTCACTCCTGGTCCTAAGGTTTGCCCGTCTCCTCCACCCCAATCATGACTGGGGTACCTTAGATTACACCCACGCCCGTCTCGGCCCAACCTTGGCCTCACCCCGCTTCTAAATGGTTCCAGCTTCCACCAATGGGCGCAGAGCCCGATCCCGCCCTCCCTGGTCTGGCCCCTATTTTAGGTTGAGTCCAGCTTCCGCCAATCAATGCAGAGCCAGGTTCCACCCCTTTATAACTGGCTGCTGCTCCACGCTGACCTCCTCTTAGGCATTTAGTTTCCGCCACTCGACGCTCCTTTGCGTGCCTGGCGGCTGTCCAACCCTCCTATCTGGGCTTCGTTCTAAACATGTCTCTTCTAGCCAATCACTGTAGAGTTACCCTGCCCACCTACGCACAGCCCTGGCCCGACCCCCTCCCAGCCTGCTGCTACGCCCACTTCCATACAAGTCCTGCTTCCGCTGAGCCGCGTGGCGTGCAGCACCTCCCCGTCGGTGTTTTGGCAGCTGTCTGGAGTCCCTCATCCGCCAATCAGCAGAAAGCAGAGTCCATCCACCCCTGTCCTCCGAGGTTGTCTTCCATATAGGCCAATCATTGTGAGGCAGGCGCCCCCAGGATCTTGTCAATCGCCTGCGGGCTGTCAGTCTTGAGCCAATCAGCGTGAAGCACCGATGGGGCCCAGCACACCCCCTCGGAACCCGGGCGGCCATCTGAGTTCCATCAGTTCCCCCTGGGCCAGTCACGGCGCAGCTCTGTGGGGCAGGGCCCGCCTCCCCAACCCTGGCAGCCGCGCGGTCGAGCCAAGGCGCTCTGTCCAATCAACGAGCGGCAGGATGCTCCGCTCCTCCTCCGTAGGCCCACGTGAGCGGTGAGGAAACGCAGGGGCGGCTTCTAGGTGCTGCCGCCGCCGCCGCCACCGCCGCCGCCGCCACCACCGCCGCCGCCTCGGAGCCCGGGCCTGGGGGGCGGTGGGGCTGCGCATGGAGCCCCCGCCCCCCGGAGCTGCCAGTACTGCCGCTGCGCTGCACACAGGTGAGCCCGGGGCCGGGAGGGTGGAGGGCCCGTCCGTGACCCCACGTATCCTTCCCGCCCCCGCGCGAGGGATGTGGCTTGGCCCGTGGCCTGCTGGTGTTCGACTGCCCACCGCCACCACCACGGGTGGTGGACCTGCCTGTGGTATTGTCCCCTCCCTTCGCCCCTTGTAGTGGATCTGATCGTGGCCTGACCCCCCTTCCTGTTTTATAATGGATCGGTCTGCGTGCTTGTCTTTTCTCCCCACCCCACCTTACAGTGGACTCGTCCGTGGTCCTGCCCCCACCCCCACTTATAGGGGAGCAGTCTCTGGCATTGTCCGACTCCTTGACAGTAGGTGCATCTGAATGTTTGTTTTTCTCCCGTCCTCAACTTTCAAGGGCCCCGTCTGTGGCCTTGTTTGTTCCACCACTCCCGTTCCTTGTAGTGAATCAATCCGTGGCGTTGTACACCCCCCCACCCCCTTTTAACAGTGAGTTAATCTGTGAAGTTGTATTCCTGTCTCCTCCAGTCCCCCAGTGCATCAGTCCATGGTTTTATCACACACCCTGTTTTACAGTGTACCAGTCTAAATGCTTCTATTCACATCCCCCTAGTGATCAGCCCATTGCCCTATCCTTTTTTTGTAGACTGTTGCTCCAGTCCTCGGGCTTCTCCCTTCCTTTTAATAGTGGGTCAGCTTAGTGCTTTTTATCTCCCCATTTTCAGTAGCCCAGTCCATGGCCTCGTTCCCTTCTCCTTTTAATCAGTCTGTGTGATGGCTTTTCACCCCATCTACTGTTGCACAGTCAGTATGCCTTCCTGCTCCCCTTGCTCCCCCATTGCCCCCCTAAATAAGATGAGCCTTTGCACTCCCCCCACCCCCGCCTTTGCGGTGGATCTGTTCATTGGCCTTCCTGCTACCCATGTGCTTGCGTTCAGGCACACACCCCCATGCCCTCCCCTGAGTCCAGTGCTTTGGAATCCCTCCTCCAGGAGGGGGCTTTTATTTTGTCCCTCCTTCCCTTGTGGTGGATCAGTCCCTGGCCTTCCCTGCCCCCCTCCCTCCTTAGCAGTGGATCATCCTGTGTGCTTGTTGAACCCAGGTCTTTTTTACTGTAGAACACACCGCCTCATACACATCATTAACCCCTAAGACATTCTGCCTCACTACAGTAAGTGGATGCCTCGGAGATCATGATAATGCATCAGGAGCTAATGTTTATCGAGCACCTACTAGGAACCTGGCAGAGTGTTTTATATCAGTGAGCTCATTTAGTCCTCACCACAACCCTGTGAGAGAGGTACTCAGGAAAGTTCAGCATAGGGGGTTCAATACCTTATTCGGAGGTAAGTACCCAGTTAGGTTGCCCCTCAGAACACAGAGTAATTTTTGAGGCTCCCTCTCTCGCTTCATCCCATCCCACAGGAGACCCCGCTCCTCAAACACCCAGTTACTTGCCATCTGCAAGCTTTTGTGTTTGCCGCTCCCCCTGCCTGCAGAGCTGTCTCCATTCCACACCTTGTCTCAGCACCCATCCACCCCCAGTCACAGCAGCTGTGTGACCTGAGTGATTTAACCACTGTCTCTGCCCCTGCTTCCTCCTTTGTAAAATGGAGGAATCAGAACTAGAATCCCCTCCAGTGTGAAGCATCCCTGGGAGTTAATAAAGCAAGTCACCTCCCTGGCCTCACCTCCTGCACCTTATCCCCCCAGCTCTGTGCCAGCCACACTGAGCTCCTCACTCATCCTCAAACACGGCAGATGCAGTCCAGCCTGAGGGCCTTTGCATCGGCTCTGTTTTCTGCCTGGAACACTCTACCCCTGATCTCTGCATGATTCCTTTCAGAGCTCTGTTCAAATGTCAGCCTGTCCCTGACCATCTGAACCTGCATACTTAGCAGGCCTCAGATCCCTTCTTGGCTTTATTGGTCCCTTTGCCCTTGGTTGCTCTCAGACACACTGTGTAGTTTACCGGTTTATTGTCCCTCCCCATTAGAACGGGAGTCCCATGAGGGCTTACAGTTTCTTGTTCATTTACTTACTGCTGGGTAAATATACCTAGTATATAATAGGTGCCCAGTAAGAATTTATTGCATGAATGAATGTGAAAAATATTATTTCAGACAAATCAGGATGGGGGGACATGGAGATGAAGAGGGCATATGAGAGCTAGTTAAAGAAGCTAGTTGGGACTGTTCATTCAGCAAACACTTAGCACCTAATGAGTACCAGGCACTCTTCTAGGTGCTGGGGATAGGGGAGGGAACAGAAGAGGCAGAAATTCCTGTCCTTGTGGAGCAGACGTTTGCTAAAAGTGGGGGAGACGGACTATATAAATAAAACAGTAAGTAAAATTAGATAGTATGTTAGACAGGCGCTAAGGGGGAAAATGAAGTAGGGAAGACAGGGAGAGAGTATGGGGGTGGTTGAAATCGTAGGCACCGGGCAGGCCTCACTTGGAAGGTGACTCTTGAATTAAGGCCTGAAGGAGATTGGAGAGGAAGCCGTAATGTCTAGGGGAAGAGTGTTCTAGGGACGGAAGGAACAGCCAGTGCAAAGGCCCCAAGATGAGATTGTGCCTGGTGCATTCAAGAAACGTGAAAGAGGCCAATGTGGCTAGAGCAGAGTGGAGGGAGGGTGGGAGGGAGGCAGGTAGGAGGCAAGGTTAGAGCAGTGATGGGAGCCAGATGGTGTAGTCCATGGTGATACATAAGGTTGGGAAGTGGGGGGAGGAAGAAGGCTGATACACGAGCTAAGAGCTAACATTTGTTCGAGTGTCTACCACATGCCAGAGATACTTTTCTAAGTCCTTTACATATATTGGCACTTAATCCTCACAAAAGCTTTTGAGAACAGTGTATTTTGAGGATATTTTGCAGATGCAGAAACAGACCCAGAGAGATTGAGTAACTTGCTCGAGATCGCACAGCTAGAACAGGACAGAGGAGTAGGAGACTGAAGACCCAGAGAGAAGAGCTTTGCAAGAACAGACAGGTTTATTCGGCACACTGGATCACACAGAGGAAGAATTCATTCTGCCCGGGAGATAGCAGAACTTGATGACCGTATAATAAAGAGTTTATCAGGTGTGAGAAGGGGGAAGGGTACATACATATCCTCAGAGGTGGGAACTGGGTGAACACACAGTGCCCATGATGTAGGGTGCCAAGCTCGTGGGCACTTTTGAGTCTTCGTACGAAGACCCTTCCCACAGATGTCCACATTACTCGCCACCTCCCCTCCTTCAGGTCTCTGCCTGCACATCACTTCCTCGGGGAACCCTCCCTCCTCACCCTGTGTGAAATACCACCCCTGTCACCCTCTAGGGTCTTCCCTCTCGGTCTCTCTTGATAGAGAGCGTCAGTTGTAAAGCACTGGGATCGCTGCTTGCAGCCAGACTGTCTGGGCTTGAACCCCCTCTCTGCCAGCTTCCAGCTGTGTGACTTCGGGCAAGTGACTGATTCTGCCCCTATTTCCTCATCTGGAAAATGGGAGGATCATAACACTGCCCGCCCCACAGTGTTGCTGTGGTGATTACATGAGTTAAATGATTAAAATGGCGTGTGACACACAGTAAGGGTTGTATGACTATTTTAAAAATTAGTATTATTCGTAGGGTACATATAGGCGTCTGGCAGGCCTCTGAGACGATCTCCAGAATTGACCTCCTGATGTTGCCTCAAAACCTGCTCTCCTGGGGTGCTCCCATCTCAGTCGGTCCCAGCTCCGTCCTTCCAGGCGATCGGGCCACAAACCTAGAATCACCCTTGATGATCTCTCTCTCACAACCCTCCCCATTCTTTTTTGTCAGCAAATCCTGCTCATTCTGTTTTCACATTTTATCCAGAACTCAGCCATTCCTCCCCAGTTCCCCTGCCGCCGCCGCCATCACTCACTCGGCCTGTTGCAGTGGCCTCTTCAGGCCCCTCCAGCCGGTTTCTCCTCACAGCAGTCAGAAGGATTCTGTTCAAATCCAAGTCACGGCCTGTTGCCCCTCTGTTCACAGCCCTCATGTGGCTCTTCTCTCACTCAGAGTCTTTGCAGGGCCCGAAAAAGCCTCACTTGGTCTGGCCCCCATGGCCCCTCTGTTCTCACCTCCCTACTACTGTTTGTACCCTTACTCCCTCCTCTCTGACCTTGCCTGGCTCCTTTCTCTTCCTCTGACCTGCCCAGCGCGCTCCAGCCTCAGGGTTGTTCACCCTGGCCATCCTCTGCCTGGATTGACCTGCTCCCCGGGTCATCGTGGACCTGACTCGCTCACCTCATTTAGGTGTTTGCTCAAATGTCACCTGCTTGGTGCCTACCCTCCCCTGACTACCCTGTCAAAAATAACAACTCCTTCCCTGCCTCATTTTTTCCATAGCTCTTCTCACCATCTGACGTACTCTTTGACTCATTTATGTTCTTTCTTAACTGTCTTCCCCCACGAAAATGAGAATTCCACTAGAGCAGAGATTTTTGTTTTGTTCACTGCTGTTTCCCCAGCCCCTGGCCCACAGTAGGCTCTCAATAGATGCTTGCTAAATGAATGAGACGAAGAGAAGTAAGCCCACCTGAGCAAGGCAAATTACTAGGCCTCTTATTAGGGGGTCAAGTGGGAAATACGATAATAAACACAATGTGAAACACTGTGTGCTGTTGAGGCTTGGAGCAAACGGTCAGATTTTACCTTAATTAATAGGTTCTATCGCGGCTCAAAGAGGAACTGGTAGAATTGTCTGTCTTCACCACCAGGAGTCACACTGAACTCTTTGTGCCTCTGAAACAAGCAAGTCTTTGAAGTCAACTCAGTGAAGTCTCTGATGACAGGACTCTCACACATGGACACTTCATGGCTTTGTGACTTGTATAATAGCCTAAAACCATGTCCACCCAATGAACTGCAAACCAGCTCAGACACGAGAGGATCATTCTGATCATACTGTATATTTCATTACACATTAAAGAATGAGGGAAGGTTCTTTAAAACCTGGTTTGGAAGGTCTTACCCTTAACCCAGCAGTCCCAGCCAGTGAGCAGTTGACTGATGAAAGCCCCTTCCTTAAGGAAGAGGAAGCTTCATGTTGATTTCCAGTTTACCCTCCCATTCAGTAAGGAGGGCAGTTATGGGGTGGGGGGCGGGGGAGGGGCCCGTTCTGTACAGGACGTACTGAGGGAGCGGCGCGGGGGCCGGCGGTTAACCTAATGGTTCACATGCTTAGCGGGAATCTGACTGCGTGGGGTCCAAATCCTGGCTGTGCCACTTGGGCTCTGTGGCCCATAGACGTCATCTGGACATTTTGTACCTCAGCTTCCTCCTCTGTAAATTAGCGATGATAAAGAGCACCTACTTTCCAGAGTTGTGATGAAAGATAAATGAGTCAGTACCTACAAAAATAGCAGTACAGGTCTGCATGCCCTTATCCAAAACCCTGGGGGCCAGATGTGTTTCAAAATTTCAGACTTTTCAGATTTTAGAAAGGTAACAAGGTGCACGTACAAAATGTTACATAACGCCCTCAGTGGGCTCGGTAATCAGCTACATTCAGATTTCTGTAGCAGAATGTATGAACAGCCACACTAAGTGAGGATTGCTAAAGACCAGAAAAGGCCTCGTTCATTTCAAATCTGGTTTTGCTGCCCAAAGGGTGATAAAGAAGTTTTCTGTTTTGGGGGTGGGGTTGGGTTTTTTTTTTTTTTAAGATTTATGTATTTATTTGAGAGCACGAGCTCCTGCGTGCACGGGGGGGAGGGGCAGAGGGAGAAGGAGAGTGAGAATCCCTAAGCAGATGCCGCACTGAGCACAAAGCCTGATGCAGGGCTCGATCCCACGACCCTAAGATCGTGACCTGAGCCAAAACCAAGAGTCAGGTGCTTGTCCGACTGTACCACCCAGGCGCCCCAAGAAGTTTTCTGTTTTTAGAGCTTTTTGGATTTTGGAATAGCAGATAAAGAATTTTGAACAAATTGGAAACTAATATCTGTTAAAAGCTTATCATACTCCAACCACGTGATACTTAATCTGTACAATAACTCTATGAACTTGGTATTATTATTATCCCTATATCACAGGTGAGCATGTTATTATCCCTATTTTACAGATGGGAAAATTGAGGCACAAAGACATTAAAGAATATGCCCAGGGTCACACTGCTAATAAGTAGCAGGACCAGGATTCCATTCCTGGCAATCTGGCTCTAGAGCCTGAGTGATTGTCTGGTAGGCCGTATTGCCTGATTGGAACAATGCCGGCCAAGTATTATGAACTTAGCAAATGTCAGTTATTGCTGTTACCAAGAAGGAGAACACAAAGGGACAGTAAAAGTCCCGAGGAGTGCAAGATAGAGAGACAGAAGAGAGCAGGCACTGAGTTTCAGGAAGGCTTCAGAAAGGCAAGGCTCCTGTGGCTGGGACTGGAATGACGGGGAAGACTTCTAGGCAGAAGGGAGCCCCACACTGCGTGAACAGCTTTTGCAAGGGGCTAGCAGAAGGAACCTCCTGGAATACTTAATATTTGATGTGGCAGAGAATGCAAATGAAAACGTTCAGGTGAGGGGCACTATACCAGTTTTCTACTCCCGCTATAACAAACGATTGCAAATATAGCTACTTAAAACCATGCAAATTACTCTCTTGGCATTCCGGAGGTCAGAAGTCCAGCACTGCCTCGCCCGGGCTGAAACCCAGGTGTGGGCAGGGCTGCATTCCTTTCTGGAGGCTCCAGGGCAGGATCTGGTTCCTGCTCCTTCGAGTTGCTGGCAGAATTCAGTTCCTTGAGGTTGTAGGATTAAGGTCTTTGTTTCCTTACGATCAGCGATCAGCGGAGCGTCATTCCCACCTTTCTGAGGACACTGAATTCCCAGGCTCCAGCCCCGTTCTTTCATCTTCAAAGCCAGTAATGGCAGGTCAA
Organism: Ursus americanus; assembly: GCF_024610735.1. NCBI lineage: Eukaryota > Metazoa > Chordata > Mammalia > Carnivora > Ursidae > Ursus > Ursus americanus. The sequence continues at coordinate 82,726,322 of NC_142164.1, forward strand.
GTACCTCTCATGCTTTGACTCTCTCCTGCCTCTTCTGTCACTGCATCTCTCCGAGCTCTCTTTCCGCCTCTTGCTTTTTTTAGGAAGAGTTCCTGTGATTAGATTCAGCTCACTCACATAATCCAGAACAATCTCCCTAAGGTCCGTACAGTAGTACCCCCCCCCTTATCTGCAGCTTTGCTTTCACGGTTTCAGTTACCCGCGATCAAGCAGAAGTGATCCTCCTGACCTCTCATCAGGTCGGTGGCAGCCTAACACTATGTCACAGTGCCCACATCATTACTTCACTTCATCTCATTATATAGGTATTTAATCATCTCACATCATCACAAGAAGAAGGGTGAGTATAGAACAATAAGATCTTGAGAGAGCACATTCATGTAACTTCTAATATACTGCCATCATTGTTCTGTTTTATTATTAGTTATTATTAATCTCTTATTGTGTCTGATTTATAAAGTAAACTTTATTGTGTGTATATGCATAGGAAAAAACATAGTATATATAGGGTTTGGTACTGTCCAGCTTCAGGCATCCACTGGGGGTCTTGAAACATATCCCCTGCAGATAAGAGGGAACTACTGTAACCTTAAGTTCACCTGCAAAGTTTCTTTTGCCATGTACATAATATAGGTTCCAGAGATCAGGATGTGGACGTTTCTGAGAGGGGCATTATTTTGCCTACCACAGTCTGCCCTCTGGCCCCCAAAGATTCACATTTGTCCCACACGCAAAATACATTCACACCATCCTCTTGTCCCCAAAGGCTCCTACCATTATGGGGAGTCGTCCAAAGCCAGGCTGAGGAGCTTAGAATTTAGTCTGGGGGTGTCTAGGGAACGACGGTGGGCTTTGGGAATAGAGGTGGAGACAAGATGGCGAGAAAAGAATCCTCCTCCTGCTGACCTTTGCCTCCTTCTGCGTTCACAGCCTCTCAGCTCTGAGCCATCTGCCCTCCAGGTACCCCTGGGATGGCGTGAGCACTCCCCCAGCGATGGACCCCTCTGTGACGCTGTGGCAGTTTCTGCTGCAGCTGCTGAGAGAACAAGGCAACGGCCACATCATCTCTTGGACCTCACGGGATGGCGGTGAGTTCAAGCTGGTGGACGCTGAGGAGGTGGCCCGGCTGTGGGGGCTGCGTAAGAACAAGACCAACATGAATTACGACAAGCTCAGCCGGGCCCTGCGGTACTACTATGACAAGGTAAGGCCTCTGGGCCCGGGACTGGGAGCCGCCGACACTTACGTCAATTATTTCGTTTTCCTGTCTTCATTGTCACAGCTATAACTCTGAAAACAGAATTTACTGTTTTTTACCCTATCCTCTCGTACTCTCAGACCAATATTGGGCACCCCAAACATTTATCCCAAGTAGTTTCTTTTTCTTTTCTTTTAAGATTTTATTTATTTATTTGCGAGAGATTGAGAGAGAGAGAGAGGAAGCACAAGCAGGGGGAGGAACAGAGGGAGAAGCAGACTCCCCAGTGAGCAGGGAGCCTGACAGGGGGCTTGATCCCAGGACCCCGGGATCATGACCTAAACCGAAGGCAGACACTTAACTAACTGAGCCACCCAGGCTCCCCAGTCTCAGGTATTTTCTTTGTCTTGCTGCTTTAAGGCTGAAACCTTCATAGTAATACTAATACCCTGCTCACCCACTTTCTAAGGCCCCTGAGGTCATGCTGTTCCACTACACCCCACACAACATTTCATTTTCTTGTCTTATTCCTATAGCTAAAAATTTGGAAAACAGTATTAATAATGACTTCCTTATCCTGTCTTCTGGCACTGGACCAGTCCTGGACTTCGTCAGTTATTTCATAATCTGCTCTTATTCCAGAATAAGAATTCCAGAATATTCTTATTCCTAGCATCAAAATGGCCATGGCAATATTATACTAACCTTTCCTTACCTTATCTTCTATGATACTGAACACTTTTGTGAGTTCTTTTCTTCTCTCATTCCTTTAGCTAAAGCCTCCAGAACACATGTAATGCGAGCTCCACACCCCACTCTCATGCATTCCCAAAGCAACACTGGTCCGCCCCGGCATTTACTATTTTATCATCGTATTCCTATAGCTAAAATTTTCAATTTTTCTCATCCTCTCAGACTCCCAGAGAAGTGCTGGATTTCCCATCCCTCACAATATACCAGTTACTTCATTTCTTCTGTATCTGAAACTTCCAAAACAGTACTGAGTATCCCTTTTCATCCCTTTTCTGAGAAACACAAACCCACCCTGTGACATACCTGACCAGCATTAAGATGTCTCTAGGGTACCCTAGTGCCCCCAGATGCCTTTTGTCCCCCAGAACAGCCCTGGACCTGTGCTGCACACCATAAATTATAGCATTTATTCCGTTCTCGTATTTTATGCCTTTAGCTGAAGCCTCCAAAACAATGTTGAGGCTGCTTCATTCTGTGCTCTGAGACCACCACAACATCCCCGAGACCCTCCAGACCTATCCTGAAATATCTCAGACATGTTCTGTGATCCACCCAGCCAGCCTTGAGATTCCCCCCCCAATATTTATACCAGTATTTTAATGGTCTTATCTGGTTGCTAGCAGTCACTTCATTTTCTAATTGCCTTAGCTTAAACCTGTACCACGGTATTTTTTTTTTTAGATTTTATTTATTTGAAAGAGCAAGAGAGAGAGAGCGAGAGCACACAGGAGCAGGGGGAAGGGGCAGAGGGAGAAGAGGAAGCAGACTCTGCACTGAGTGGGGAGCCCGATGCGGGGCTCAATCCCAGGACCCTGGGATCATGATCTGAGCCACCCAGGCACCCCTTAAACCTGTACTACAGTATTAAGAATGAGGCTCCTCAGTTACAGCTAAGTCAAGAAATAAAACTGTGAGAACCACAAAAAGCCCCAAAACAAAAACAAGAATGACGCTCCTCCGCCTGTTCTCCCTAGTGACCTTGCCCTGTTCTCCATCTACATTGATAGCTTTAAATAATCCTCTGTATTAATAATTCCTTGCCACATTCTTCTGTATTAATTTAGTCTCTTCCAACATTTACATCAGTTACTTCGTTTTCCTATCTTACTGCATCAGCCACACTCCCCAGCTGTCCTGGCAGCCACCCCCAAGGCCTGGCCCTGTTAGCCCACAGACACCCTGGTTCCGGGAGCCAGGAGGAAAGCCTGCTCCTGCATCGACTCTGCTAGGTGGGCCCCCTGGTGGAGAGGTGCCACGGGGTGTGGGTGTTTGTCTCTGAGGTGGGGGTGGGGGTGGGGGGATTGGACAGATGGAGATGCAGAGTGATAGGGAGACGCAGAGAGGGCTGGATGGGAAGGAGACACGGAGCGGAGACAGAGGGGAGAAGGGCCGTAGACTAAAGGAAGAGTTGTGGAAGGGAGAAGAGGGAAAGGGGAGAAACTGGGAAGAATACAGAGAGGAGAATCACAATGGGGAGGAGAGGTAGAAACGGAAGGAGGAGAAGGGAGGAGCCCCCACATTGGGAAAGACCTGGGTGAGAAGTGGGCTGGGAGGGGGGGTACCTAGTTGGGGGCAGACGTGGAAGTAGAATGGTGTATATGTAAAAAGACAGGAGAGGGGCAAGAAGGACCCTAGGAGAAGCACCCCTCTGCCCCCCATCCATGCCCTCCTTCCACTCAGGCCCTCCCTTCTGAGGCCCTTTATCCTATCTCCTCCCTTCCCAGAACATCATCCGCAAAGTGAGCGGCCAGAAGTTTGTCTACAAGTTTGTGTCCTACCCCGAAGTCGCGAGGTGCTCCACTGAGGACTGCCCGCCCCAGCCCGAGGTGTCTATCACCTCTACTGTGGCAAATGTGGCCCCTACTGCTGTACATGCTGTCCCCGGGGACACTGCCTCTGGGAAACCAGGCACACCGAAGGGAGCAGGAATGGCAGGCCCGGGTGGCTTGGCACGCAGCAGCCGGAACGAGTACATGCGCTCAGGCCTCTATTCCACCTTCACCATCCAGTCCCTGCAGCCACAGCCACAGCCGCCCCCTCATCCTCGGCCTGCCTCGGTGCTCCCCAACACCGCCCCATCGGGAGCAGCAGTGCCCCCATCTGGGAGCAGGAGCACCAGTCCAAGCCCCTTAGAGGCCTGCCTGGAGGCTGAGGAGGCCGGCCTGCCTCTGCAGGTAAGGACTGGAATATGGAAATTCAGTAAGAGGGTGGGTGTACAATTCCTAGATGAGGAGGGGTGCTGGTAGAAGGGACATAAACATCCTATTTAGATGTGGTGGAAGGAGGGACACAGAAGTTCCCTGGGAGAAAGGGTGGGGGAGGAGAGCCATGCAAGTACGAAGCTATGCCAGATGCCCAGAATGTTTTTGCTAAATGCATAGGTTCTCTCAGCTTAGCATTCATCAGAATCACCTGGAGGGCTTTTTAAGCGACAGATTTCTGGGGCCCACCCCCCAGAGTTTCTGATTCTGTGGATCGGGGGATGAGCACGAGAACTTGCTTCTTTAGTTTCCAGATGAGGGACACGCTGCTAGTCCCTAAAGCAAACTGTTGAGAACCACTGCTCTCATGAATGAGGACGGTATCCCCAAGAGCCCCACCCTGAGGGGAAGCCCTGTCTCCCAGAGAGAAGCCTCCCCAGGAGAAGCCCCACATCCTTGGCAAAGTCTCACGTCCTGTTGGTGGACCTGCCTTAATGTGTAGTCAAGCCCCCCCCCCCCCGCCATACGAAGCCCTGCTTTTCGAGACAAGTCCTTGGCTTCACTAGCCCAGCAATCCTTACGCACCCCCTCTGCCCGCCCCCCTCCTCTCCCAGGTCATCCTGACCCCACCCGAGGCCCAGAACCCTAAATCAGAAGAGCTGAATGTGGAGCCCGGGTTGGGCAGGCCACTGCCCCCAGAAGTGAAAGTGGACGGGCCCAAGGAAGAGTTGGAAGCCGCAGTCGGTGGGGAGGCGGGGTTTGTGCAGGAAGCCGCTAAGGCCGGGCCGGAAGTCCCTCCTGCGGAGGGCGCGCCGGCCCGGCTGCCCGCGGTCGTCATGGAGACTGCAGCACCGGGGGGCGGCCTCGCGGCTTCCACTGCTTCCAGCACAGAGATCGCCCAACCTCAGAAGGGCCGGAAGCCCCGGGACCTGGAGCTTCCACTCAGCCCGAGCCTGCTGGGTGGGCCAGGACCCGAACGGACTCCAGGATCGGGAACCGGCTCCGGGCTGCAGGCGCCGGGGCCAGCGTTGACCCCGTCCCTGCTACCTACGCACACATTGGTGAGTGCCTGTGAAGGGGTGGGGCGGGTGAGGGAGGAGCTAGACTGCAAGGGCCAGTGTGGTTATCTCTGGGTGAGCGGGAGGGTGGAGCCTTCGAGTGGGATTGGCTGGAGGGACGGGGCTGAGGGTTGGGCTGTTGGAATGAAGGGCAGGTCTCGGGGGCGGGGGGGCGGGGGGTCGGGGGGGGGTGGTGGGCGGGGACTGAGAGGCTTTACTCTAGGGAAACTTTTCCGAGTTGCGCCATGGCTTGGGGATCCTGCGTGGGGCTTTTTGGTTTGGGATTTCCTTAGTGGGTTTCCTGTGAGGTATATGGGTTGGTGGGATGTAAGAGTTGGAGGTTGATCCTAAGCTGATGAGATAGTGACCTGTGAGGTTTGAAAGCGACTTGTGGATGGGGTCTTGTAGGTGGTCTCGCCCAGTGAAGCTGGAGGTGGGCTCTTGGGAGCTGGGAGGCGTTGTCTGTAACATTTTGTCATAGGCTTGACCTTAGCAGTTAGTGGGTAAGCCTGTACACTTTGGGAGGGTGATCTCAGAAGTCTGAGTGGGAGATCTGGTGGGACTGGAGCCGAGTTCCTTCCATCCTTCCACACCTGCCCTCTAATCACTTGAGCTCCAACTACCCCTTCCCCACAGACCCCGGTGCTGCTGACGCCCAGCTCGCTGCCCCCCAGCATTCACTTCTGGAGCACCCTGAGTCCCATTGCACCCCGTAGCCCAGCCAAGCTCTCCTTCCAGGTAGGATCCCCTTCCCCCACCTCGGAGAGGGTGAGAGACCCTAGCATGGTCCCCATCCATGATCTTTCCCTGTTTCTGTCCCCAGTTTCCGTCCAGTGGCAGCGCCCAGGTGCACATCCCTTCCATCAGCGTGGATGGCCTCTCAACCCCCGTGGTGCTCTCCCCAGGGCCCCAGAAGCCATGACTACCACCACCAACACCACCACCACCACCCCCTTCTGGGGTCACTCCATCCATGGCCCTGAACTTCTCTCCAGCCAGCCGTCTCAAGGAGAAACATAGTTCAGCTGACAGACTTGTGCTCTAGATGTGGTGGGGTAGGGATTCTTAGGAAAGATCTCACAGTAACCCTTCCACAGGAAACATACAACTTCTCTCTTCTTGGTCAGTTCCCCAGTGGCCGCCCTTACGCGTCCCCTACTGCAGTGGTGGAGACGGTTTATTTATTTATTTTTTGAAGGCCACTGGGAGGAGCCTGGCCCAAACCTTTTGGGGGGTTGGTGAGGACATCTCCCCCATCTCCACATTTTCTCCCCAAGATGAGACAATCGGGGCCTGGCTTGAGAAGGACCTTTCTTTATTTATTTCTCAGCCTGCCCTTGGGAAGCTGAGGGAGCCCTGTCTCCATTTTGGGGTGTGAGTAGAAGAGGTAGCTTGTTGTAGTTTATTATTCCCGGCCATACCCAAGGGTCCAGGAAGAATTTGTGCCGTTTAACGGTTTGGGAATCTTGGCCAAGGAAAGACTCACACCCTTGAAATAGGAATTTCCACCTCCCCAGCCTTTCTCTCAGATACCACCTTTTTGGCCAGGGAGGAATGCCCCTTTTGTTCTTCTCCCCCTGAGAAGCCATTCCTGTGTCTGCCAAACTCCTGGGGTCCTGCCTGTTACCTCCCAATGGAGGGTTTTTTTGGGGGAGTGGTCCCCGTCTGGGGGGCCCCTCCAGCCAGTACTCCAGGTCTCCATGTCCCCCACCCCCTGTCATTTTGATAGTATAATCTATTTTTAAACAGGGCTTTTCAATAGGGGAGAGGGGAGCATCTCTTCCTATATCTGAGATGGGGTGGGTGGGAAGGAAGGGATTTGAGGGGGGGATCTTCCTGCCACCCCCAAGTGTTTATTTTTGATACCAAACGTGTATTTTCAGCTCCCTCCCTCCCAGCCCCCCAATTTCCTGCGGGCGGGTACAAAGGACCCTTTAAGTGTCCCTGGAGTTGGGAGGGAGGAATGGGGGACATTAAGCCTGTCTTATCTGAATTCCAGGCTGGAGAGGGTGGGTTCAAAGGACTCCTGGGCTCACCTCCTGTCAGCACCGGCCCAGCCCGGGCCTGGGGACCTGGGGGTTGGTGATATGGGGGACGGTGCTACACCTGTCTCCGCTGTTTGTTTTACTTCCCCGAAAATGGATCTTTTTTTCTAAGAGTCCCAGAGAATGGGGAATTGTTCCTGTAAATATATATTTTTAAAGGTGATGCTGGAGGCCGCTAGCCTTTTTTTGCCCCCGAAGCCATTGGGCCTGACTGGGACAGGCATGACTGTAGGTGCAGGGCAGCGAGGGTGTGAAGGGCGCTGTTGTGAGAGAGAGCAGGACGGTGTGTGTCGGAAGCAGCGGGGAGACCGCGGGCTGGTGAGCAGGTGTGTGGGGACGAGACAGAGTGCGCGAAGCTGCGATCGCGTGTGTACGCGGGTGAAGCCGTGTGTGCGAGAGAGAGCGGCAGCCGTGCCTGTGTCGGAAACGGCGGCGGGGTGCCAGGAAAGCACCGCGAGAGCGAGTGCGGGGAAAGGCGCTGTACGAGAGCCTGGAGGTAAGCGTGACGTCCTGTACAGGCCCAGGTGGCAGGGACGGCACCTCCCGCACCGTTTGACAGGCCGACGATGGTGAGCGCGGCGGACCAAGTGACCAAAACGACGCGCGAGCCTGTGCAGGTGCACAGGTGCGGCGGGGAGGGTCGGGGACTGGGCGCGGGCGACGAGCTTCCCTGTACGGAAGCATCAGGACTGTGGCGGGAGGGGACGGTGTGTGCAACCTCGTGCAAGGCTGCCGTGGCCGCTGAAGTCCTGCAAGCCTGGTGGAAAAGAGTGGACAGCGTGAGGGAAAATGGCCGTGAGGCACGAGCTCCAAGAACGCGGGAGCAAGTGTGAGGACACCGTTCCTGTGAGACTGGCGAGGGCTGTGAGAGAAACGGGCTCCGACTGGGGGAGTCTGAGGCTGCAAGCGTGCACGTGTGAGTGTGTGTACCCCAGAGGAGCGGCAGACTGATGACGGTTACTACTCCCGTCTGGCCCGGAGGCTCAGGGACTGGGACAGCGTGAGGGAAAAGGGCGGTGGGGCCAAGCGACTGACACAGCCCGCGAGAGGAACATGGCGCCACGCGAGCGAAACATCAACGCCGGGCGGTGCGCGAGCGGGTGCGCGTGTGCGCGTGTGCGGAGCCGCTCCCGCGGGACTGCAGTTGGAGGCTCTGTGGGTGTGAAGAGGGGAAGCCGGGCCGTGGGATCGGGGGCCTCGCTGCGTGGGAGAAGCGGCCGGGGCCATCGTCCTGCCCGAGTGTCCCTGCTAAGTGAACGGTGGCGGAAAGGACCAAGGCGGCCGGGGGAGACCGTGTGCGCACCACGTCGAGAGCCTCAGAGCCGGTGGGGATTAGTGACCGCAGATGGCAGAGGCGGACCGAGGACGAGTGACCGCGACGGTCCGTGGGCGACCGGGCCGGCGGCTGGGAAACGGATTGGGCCGGGTTTGTGTCCACGTCTCTGCAAGACACAAGGAAAGACCGTGCACGGAGCCTGGGCATGCAGCACGCAGCTTGAGATGGGACACGAGGTGACGGACACAGCGTCCGAGGCAGCGTGTGATGGTGTGTGCGTGTGCATCTCAGCCACCAGCAGGGACTGTGGGTGTGCGAGATGGGGGCTGGCGCGAGAAGACGTGGGAGAGGTGCTGATTGAGTTCGTGTGCGAGAAAGTTCCCGAGAGACCAGCCAGGGCTGTAAATCAGGGGCTGGGTGGTAGCAACAGCTAAAGGCGTGACTGCGTTTGTGTGCGTGTGCAAAACTGGTCAAGAGGAAACGTTGGTGACCGTGGCCGAATGAGGGAGGCTGTTGAGACGTGTGCGTGTGTGTGTGTGAGAGACACTGTTAGTAGGACACTAGGCATCCATGACAGAAAAAATGACCCCAAGTGTGTGACTGAGGGCAAGGCCGAGAGGCTGTGGGACCGAGTACGTGTGTGAGCCTGTTCCTAAGAGTTTCCTAGTAGAGGCTGCAGATCCAGAACTGTGTGTGTAACTGTGTTAAGAAAAAAAAAAAAGTTCGAGACAACGACCAAGACCAGATGAGACGGTATGAGAGACCACGGATCGAATGTGCCAGGCGTGGGAGAAAGCCACTTCCTGCACTGGTCTCGCTGCCTCCATCCTCTGTGCTATCTGCCCCCAGTTCTCCAAAACTTGAAATTCTGGAGTTTCCCAGGGCTCCACCTAGGATTCCCTTCTCTCTTCCCACAAGCCCGCTCCAGGGTGCTCCGGTCTGGTTCCGGCACTCGAGACACAACTCAATCCCCCCCACCGGTGAGGCCCACATTTTTTACCTCCAACCCCCATGACCCTTCATCGCACGTGTCAGGCTCTGTCTAGAGTTTGGACAGTTGATCGATCCATTCGGCACCCGTTTATGAGCCCTGCGGACAACAGCAGTTAGCAAACCAGACACAAATCCCTGCCCTTCGGCGAGCAGCTATTTCAGTGAGGGCGACGGACAAGAAACAGTTAAGTACATCATCATCAGGTAGCAGCGCAATAATTTCGTGAGACAAGACTTTTCACTCTGTTTAAATAAAAAAGCTGCAGTCATTTTATTGCACAAACGTGGGAAAAGAAAGCACCAACAGTCCTCTTCCCACAGGACGTCCTTGGAGTATAAGGTTTAGGCACAAAGGAAGTATTGATTATAACACTATTACCAGGGCAGCCGGTGATTAGAAAACACAGCCAACCAGAATCACAGGTTTCCGGGGGAGTTTGTTTCCATGGGGTAACACAGCGCTGATGTCTGAAGTCTTGGAATCTTAACAGAACTCCTTTGTTCAAAGCATACTTCCAAAGACAGGCCTGTATGATCAGGAAACAGAATACATGTGTGAAGGATACAGATGTCAACACACCTTATTGCCCCATAACACAAGACCAACATTCTTGAGAAAGTTCTCTTTTAACATCTGACCAAATCAAATTCTATTACATTGTGCGAATTTGCAGAATGGTACCTCTCCCTCCACGAATGCAGAGGAAACGAAACCTTGCCTTCCTTTCTTAGACTCCTTTTTATTCATTATAGAGATTTCTGCTTTTAAAGTGAGCTCTGGAGTTTCACTCATCAGGGCTAATAAGAAACAAAGAAAGAGGGGCTCCTGGCCGGCTCAGTCGGAAGAGCATGCAACTCTGGATCTCGGGGGTTGTGAGTTGGAGCCCCATGATCGGTGTAGAGATTCCTTAAAAAGGAAAAAAAAGGAAAAAAAAAAAAAAAAGCGGGTCCGTGGAGCTTGGTTTTACCTTTTACCTGCACAGAAAAGGGGCTGAAGAGGACTTAGTAAAAGAAGGAGCACATAGCATTATTTTTATAGACGACACCTACAAAGAAAAAGAGGTGTCACTGGCTAGAATCGCTCTTAAGTGTGCTCCCCACACCAGCAGCAGCAGCGTCACCTGGGAGCCTGTTAGAAATGTTTGTTCTTGTGTCCCACCCCAGACCTACGAAATCAGAAACAGGATTGAACACATCTTCCAGATGATTCTCAGGCACAGTAAGGTTTGAGAGCCCCTGCGCTACAGAATGACAGGGGTCCTGTACAAAAAGGGTAGCTGGGGAAGGCTTCTGTGAGAGAGGACGGTTTTGATCTGTCTCCTCTTTTAGGGCATAAGCCCCTCGAGGGCCAGGGTTTCTGGCTGTCTTACTCTCTGCTCTGTTCAGTGCCAGGAACAGCATCTGACACCCAATAGGCGCTTAGCAAATGTTGAATGAATGTATTTAACAAACAGCACCTACTGTATGCCAGTCACTGTTCTGAGGACTTTTAAAAATCTTAAACTCCCAATGTTTGCAACAAACTCTATGCTGTAGGCTCAGGGAGGGGGTTGTCACCTACCTCAGTTACTCTGATAGAACATGGCCAATCTGATTCCCTCCCAGCCACCCCCTCCCCTGGGGCCAGTGTGTGTTGGGGGGGTGTTCCCAGCTGGAGCCCTGGGGCAGTGGATATCCCCAATTCACTCTCAAACCCTTCTCCCCACACTCTTCTCACTTCCCCTTCTCACTTCCCCCACTGCTGACCTCCCCTGCCCCTGCTGACCACAGGCAACCTCACTTTCAGGAAAGAGGATGAAGCAATTATCTCAATGCCTGCTCCACTCAATGAGGAGGGACACACGGAGCTCATTTCACCCTCGTTCAGCATCCGCATGAGATTGACCCCATCGTTGTGGTAGAGATGGCATTTTACGGGGCGGGGGGGGGGGAGTTGAGGCCCAGAGAGGTTCAAGTGACTTGCCCAAGGTCACACAGCTACGAAGTTTATGCTCCATTTCCTCTCAGTAAGAATGTGTCCAGGGAGCATTGAGTGCTAAAGAGTTACTGGGGATACAGTGACAAGCGAGACTGGACCAAGAGTGAGACAGGAAGTAGGGAGGGGAGAGGGGGGCAGGAGGCTCCAGGGCAAAGGTGCCAGTAGAGAAGTTGGAACTGCAGAGACCCTGCACGGCGCCCCCCACCCACACCCCACCCCGCAGCCCTTTACCCGCCCAGTTCCTCCTGGCCCAGTTCCTCTTTGCCACTAATCCCAGAGCCAGGTCAGCCCATACAAAGCCAGGCCTCCTCTCTGGCAGGGCGGCAGGACTGCAGGGGTGCAGCGCTCAACATGCGTGCCCCAGGGCAGACTCCTCAGTTGCTGCTGCTGCTGCTCACCCTGCTTCCGGCCACAGGTGAGTGCGGGAGGGCCCCGCAGGCCCGCAGGGGTGCCCGGATCCATCACACCGCTGACAGTGCCCCCCCCCCCGCCCCGTTCCAGGCTCAGTCCCCGTACTCTGCTTCACCCAGTATGAGGAATCCTCCGGCAAATGCAAGGGCCTCCTGGGGGGAGGTGTCAGTGTGGAAGACTGCTGTCTCAACCCTGCCTATGGCTTTCAGGAGCCTGGCAGCAAGCTTTGTCACGCATGCAGGTGAGGGGGAGCCTGGGGTACAGGGCCACCCAGAACTGGGCTCTTTCCTTCTCTGGGGTTTCCAAGGGTGACTCCAAGGCCCCGATCATGACCATAGCTTGGGGTTTCTCAGCCTCAGCTCTATTGACGTTTGGGGCCAGAAAATTCTTTGTTGTGGGGGTCTGACTTGTGCATTGCAAAACCTGTGTTTTGTAGCATCCCTGGCCTCCCACTAGATGCCAGTAGCAACTCCCCCCAACCAATTGCGACAACCAAAATCCTCCGGACATTGCCAAATGTCCCCCCCAGGGGCAAAATCGCCCCTGGTTGAGAACCACTGCCATAGCTTCCATTTACTGAGCACCTCCTGTGTACTGGAAGCCTTGGAGGGTGGGATACAGGTCAGGTGTGTTCTGAAGGTAGCTCAAGTCCCCTAATTGTGATGCCAGCTCACCTTGAGTGCTTACTGCATACAGACGTGTCAGGGTGGGAGAGTTTGGGAAATTCTGAGGGCAGCTCCAGCCCCCTAATTATGACACTTTACGTTCATTGATCACTTCCAGCCTACTGGATGCATTGCAGAGGTCAGGGGTAGCTGGAGGATTTCTGAGGGTGACTCTAGTCTCCTAATCATGACTCCAGCTTACATGTAATGAGCCCTTAGTGTATGCCAGACATGTTTCCTAACAGCTTAGCATATATCCCAGATACACACACCATGGGGATGGGGAGCTTGAGGGTTTTTGAAGGCCGTTCTGGGACCCTAGTAATGTCAACCATTCACATCAATTTAGTATTGTGCTGCACATGGGGTTGGGGATAGATCTGGAGTATTTATCTTTTAAAAAATTTTTTTTTGAGAGAGAGAGCATGCAAGCGGGAAGAGGGGTAGAGGGAGACAGAATCTTAAGTAGGCTCCACACTCAGTGTGGAGCCTGATGCAGGGTTCGATCTCATGACCCCGAGATCATGACCGTGAGATCCTGACCTGAGCTGAAATCAAAAGTCAGATGCTTAACCAACGGAGTCACCCAGCCGCCCCAGATCTGGGGCATCTCTGATGGGGTCTCTAAGCTAACTGGGACGATAGCCCCTATTTATTAAGAACTTTCTGTTTGCCAGCTACCGAGCATGGTGGTGGCCTGATAGGTTTCTGAAGCAGTTCTGGGCCCTTAGGCCACACATTTGCTTACTGAATGTCTGGCACTAGCCTTGGGGGACTTCAAAGTGTTCCAGATCCCCAGTCATGAAGGTCAGTGATATTATTAAGTACTTACTGTGTGCGCTCCTTGTCCCGTTCAATCCTCAACATCCCCAAGGGGTAGGTACTCTGATCAATCCATCCCACGTACATGTATCCTGCACCCCTGTCTGTGCCTGCCCTCGCCCTGCAGTCCAGTCCACCCCATCCTTGCCAGCTCAAGCTAGGGTAGGACACGTGTGCTCCTCTCTACAGGTCCCCGCGGTGGTCCCCGTGGTCTGCGTGGGCCCCCTGCTCAGTGACCTGCTCCGAGGGATCCCAGTTGCGGCACCGGCGCTGCATAGGCCATGATGGGCAGTGTGCCGAGAAGGTGGAGACTGGGACCCTTGAGTGGCAGCTGCAGGCCTGTGAGGACCAGAAGTGCTGTCCTGGTGAGGAAGCTCAGCAGGGCAGGCGAGCACAGCCTGTCGCCTGGCCCCGGGGAACACACAGTCAGGGCAGAGGCCCTGAGGGTAGGACCGCGCCTGACGTTTGTGAGGCGCTAAGGAAGATGCCCGTGTGGCTGGAGGAGAGCTGTGGGAAGCAAGGCCAAAGGGGGGCCCGATCCTTGTGGGCCACGGTGAGGACGCTGGCTTTTATTGTGTGGTTGTGGGCAGGAGAAATGTGATCGGACTTGGGGTGTGACAGATCCCTCTCGCTGTCCGGAGGAGGGCGGATGGTCTGTGGTGAGTGCTGAAGCAGCGGGACCAGCGTGAAGGCTATTGCAGTCGTCCAGACAAGCGACAGTGGTGGACCAGGTGTGGCAGAGGACGTGGGGCACATAAGGAAGTGAGGACCCCTGAATGATGCCCCTGCTTCCCTCCTGTCCCCCTCACCTCTCTCCCATAGAGATGGGTGGCTGGTCCAACTGGGAGCCCTGGACGCCTTGCTCTGTCACCTGTTCCAAAGGGACCCGGACCCGTCAGCGAAAATGTAATCAACCCACCCCCAAGTGTGGGGGCCACTGCCCAGGAGAGCCACGGGAGTCCGAGGCCTGTGACACCCAGCAGGTCTGCCCCAGTGAGTGAAGGCCGCTGATGCGGGCACGGAGGCGGGCACCCAGGGCGGAGCTGGGGGGTTACAGCAGGGAACTTCCAGGGTGGGAGGACTTCGGCACACGTGACCATACTTGGTGTCCCCCCACCCCCATCACACCACAGTACACGGGGCCTGGGCCACTTGGGGTCCCTGGGGCTCCTGCTCGGGGTCCTGCCACGGTGGACCCAGTGCACCTACCCAGAGACGAAGCCGCAAGTGTTCCGCACCTGAGCCCTCCAAGGAACCTCCTGGGAAGCCGTGCCCGGGGCTGGACCACGAAACCCGGCCCTGCTCCGGCCTGCCACCCTGCCCAGGTACACGGGGATGGGGCCCCTGACACGCTGTTCTCGATTCAGGCACAGATGCTCTGCCATTTCAGGGGACAGAGACCTTAGACCATGTGACCATGGAGCTCTTCATTTTGGGGCAGTCCACCTCAAGGGTCTAGGGGCCGAGGGGGAGATGGAGGTGGCCTTTCTTCTCATTCCTTTCTTCTCACCCCCACAGTGGCTGGGGGCTGGGGGGCATGGGGTCCTGTGACCCCCTGCCCTGTGACCTGTGGCCTGGGCCAGACCCTGGAAAGACGGAAATGCGATCACCCTGTGCCCCAGCATGGGGGTCCCCCCTGTGCTGGCGAGGCCACCCGGACCCACATCTGCAACACGGCTGTGCCCTGCCCTGGTCAGTACCTCAAGATGCACCATCTCCATGCCTAAGCCCCTCCCCCAACCCTGCTGCCCAGTTCCTGTTGCTAATGCCTTGTTCCTGCCTCGGATGCCCCTATTCCTGGCCCTGATGCCTCGGCCCCACCTCTGATCACCGCCGCTCCTTCCCCTGGTCGCCATTCCTTGCTCTGAATCCCCTCACTGGCTCCCTTCTTTGGTGCAAGCCCTGGTTGCCCCTGTCTCTGCAGTGGATGGAGAGTGGGGGTCCTGGGACGAGTGGAGCCCCTGCATCCGTCGGAACATAAACAGTATCAGCTGTAAGGAGATCCCGGGCCAGCAGACACGCTCGAGGAGCTGCAAGGGCCGCAAGTTTGATGGACGGCGGTGCCCTGGGGAGCAACAAGATATCCGTCACTGCTATAACATCCAGCGCTGTGGCTGTGAGTGCCCCCCACCCCCCGCAGACCCCACTGTGGGGATGGGGCAGCTTGTGCAGCGAGGGGGGTTTCTGACTTCACCTTGGACCCCGTGGCCCTGCCACCTCTCTGTCTCTCTCTGTCTCTCACCACCCCACTGAGACCTCTCATTCTGACTCATTGCAGGGAAAGGCTCATGGTCTGAGTGGAGTTCCTGGGGGCTGTGCATGCCCCCTTGTGGCCCCAACCCCGTCCGCATCCGCCAGCGCCTCTGCACGGCCCAGCTCCCCAACTTCTCGTGAGTGGGGGAGCAAAGCGTGCCCAGGAGGGGGTCATGATATCCATATGTGGGCAGTGAGGGTGGGAGAGTCAGTTCAGCTCCCCACAAGCAGGGCAGCCACCTCTGGGTCTCAGGTGCCTGCCTTGACGAGTGTCATCTCCCTCCTGCCGGAAGAGGAGAGACACTAAAGAAGCACCCAAGAAAGAGGATCCTGAGGGGAGAATGAGCAGCCTCTGTGCGCCTCCGTCTCTCATTCAGTCCCTCAGCCACCCGGCCACTCACCCAGTCCTTCCTGTGACCTCACGCTCAGCTCTCTCGGTTACCCATGCTTCCATTTGCTCCTTCAGTCACTCAGGCCTTCATCCACTTACTCATTCCTTCAGCCACCCACATCTCACTCAACGTCTCACGGCCCCAGGACACTTGAGGCCTTTTCGGCAACACTTGCAGACACACAGAACCCAGGTCCTGTGGGTCCCCCGAGGGATCCAGGTCAGCAGGGCCCTGACAGAAGGCAGAGGCAGAGCAGATGGCACATGGAAAAGGGACTGACACCTTGCCCCGGGTCCAGGAAACTGGTCAGGTCTCACCAGGCAGGAAGGGGTCAGGAAAGGTACTCCCAGTGTCAAGACTGTGTGAGCAGAGTCCTGGACACTGGTGACCAGCTGCCCAAAGCTGGTTTCCTGGTGGCCCAGGTGTTAGAGAGGGTAAAACCACTCACTCCCCCCCTTCTTTATTTCCACATACATCAAGCCACTAGAGGAAGTGGGCTATTTTCAACTCATGAAAGGCCTGCCATCTGGGAAATGGTCTCCAGCTCTGGGGTCTCTAGTGGGTCCTGAAGATGAGTTAGAGGCGTTGAGTGGAGGCAGGAAGCACGTGACAGAGTAGGGAAATGAATGGATTTGACTGAGGGAACGGGGGTGAGAGTGAATGAATGGAATGCTTGTCTCGTGGGAGGAACAAGCCAGGCAAAGACCATTCTGGACGTGGGACTAAGTCCGAATAAAGTGGAAGAGAGAGATAGGCTTGGGGCAGGCATGCAGACCCAGAAACAAGGCCTCAAATACCAGGGCAAGGCATTTTGGTGTTTTTTTCCCCCACTGGGCAGTGGGGAGAGACGTAAAGGGTTTTGGAGGTAAGAGAAGGTAGCTCTTGTCAATGAGTAACAATTACTAACATTTTTTGAGTACTTACTGTGTACCAGACACCACTCTGAGCCTTTTACCAAAATTAAGTCATTTATCCTCACTCAGCCCAGTAAGGTGGGTATTACTATTCTTCCAATTATTACCATTTTTCAGATGAGCACAGGGAAGGTAAAGAGATTGCCCAATATCTCAGAGCTGACAAATAGTGTTGGGCACACAGTAGGCACTCAATAAGAGTTTGTCGAGTGCATTCTTGCCTTCCCTGAGCTTCTCCCCTCCATTCCCCCTCTAATGCCCCAGGCCCACCATTACCGTGGTCGAAGGTCAGGGTGAGAAGAACGTGACCTTCTGGGGGAAACCGTCACCACGGTGCGAGGCGCTGCAGGGGCAGAAGTTGGTGGTGGAGGAGAAACTGCCATGTCTACACGTGCCTGTCTGCCAAGACCCTGAGGATGAGAAGCTCTAACACCTCCCTCTCCTGCTCCGACCCTCTGCCCCCCCCAGACCTCAATAAATGGGCCTCTTCCCCAGGAGTGGGGCAATAGCATCTTCTAGGCCAAAGGGCACGGCACGGGGGCAGAGTCGCGGTGGCTCGTTGTGGAAAACTCTCGTCCACCGTGGTCACAGCTTGGCAGAAGCGAAGGGGAGTATCCGTCCCTTCGCCGCTGCCTTAGCCCCGGTGTCTGCCCCCCACCCCTTGCGCAGTGTCCCGGGGCCCTCCAGCACGTCCCTCTGCAGAGCTCCGCGTTACGGGCTTTCTGGTTGGCTACTCGCCCTGGCCGGCACTTTCTGATTGGCCGGAGTGCCTAGGTTCCCACCCGCCGGAGCCTCTCGGCTGGCGGGTGCCGCATCAATCCGGCACTGAGCCGCGGCAGAGGCGGCAGAGGCGTGGCTGGGGTTGGCACCCAGCCGCGCGAACACCTGCACCCACCCACTCCCAACAGCCCAGCTCCAATGCCGCAATTAGCGAAGACCGAAAGGGGGGTGGCAGTTGGCCGGGGGTGGACCGAGGAAGTGCCTGTGAGGTGCTCTGAGCTGGGGCGGGAGCGAAAAGCCAGAGTCAGCACCTGCCAGAAGGAGCCCCCGAGACAAACCCAGACACAGATTCCTTTAGTATTGGTGCATTCATTCAACACTTTATAGCGTCTACTGTATACTAGAACGAAGTCTGGGCATCTGGGGTGGAGGAGGACTGGTAGAAGGAGAGGACATGTGAGCGAGGGAACAAACTCAGAATATGCGATCCTTTCGTTGAACATTTTTTTCAACACTTATCAACGCCTACTGTATACTAACAATAGCGCTGGACATCACGGAGAATAGAGGAGTCAGAACAGCACGTGTCTCCACAGTGAAGGGAACAAACCCCGACACTAATGCTGTTAGCATTTGCTCATTCAGTGTTGCACTAATTAGCATTTACTGAATGCTGAGCCCCTGGTGATGAGGCAAATCAGAAGAATCATCATAATTATGGTATTAGCTAATACTTAGAGAGTACTTGCTGCGTGCCTGGTAGTGTTTTAGGTTGCACAGCATGAATTCGCTTACTCCACAACAAGCCTATGAGGGTCACTATTATTATCCCATTTACAAAGGAGTAAACTGAGGCACAGAAAGGTAGCGGGCTGGACATTTGAAGCACGGTGTCTGCTGTGAGTGGAGGGACCCCTCTGTGGAAGCGTTCAGATGGGAGATGAGTGACACCTGGATTCTGTCAAGGTGCTCACGTCTCTGGGTCGATTTCCCCCCATAAAACGGGTCAGTTGATGGGTTGAAGTAAAGACAAAGTTGAATTTTTGGCCATCTTGGGAAGAATGAGCTGAAGGGAGTGATTCTGGTTGTTTACCACAGGGTACGAGAGGTATGTGTCTACAAGAGAGTGGAACTTTGTGCATCATGAGACACATACCTTTGTGTATGTGTGATATGCAGACCTATGGGTCTGTGCAAGAATTAAGGATGTATTGAGTGTATGTGGAATGCATGTAAAGTTACAACCATGTGTGCACCATAACAATCTGAGTTACAGGTGTGTGTGTTTGTGTACACGTGCACACATGTACATGTGCATTAAGGTGTCGTGGGTATATATGTGTGAGTTATAAATGTGGGTACGATACCGATTACAAGCATATGTCAGGGGTGTGTGTTTCAGAGTCATTGCTCACTGATGCACAACAAAGAAAATCACTCCTGGAGCCCTTTCTGTTTGTTCATTCCTGCTGGAGAAGATGGAGACAGTGCAGAGGAGACTTACCTCTGCCTCAGGGAGTTGAGACACTTCTGAGGGGAATCCTCATTCTTCCACAAAACAATCTCCAAAACATTAATTTCTGGAAACCGAGCCACCTGGAGAAAGGGAATGATGTTGGGGGTCATGAGTACTAGAAACGTGGGAATAGGGGCCCTAGGAAGAGGCATTCTAGAGACAGATTCCTAAGGAGCCCAACTTCTGGCTCCCAGAGGAACCAGAGAAGTCTGTAGACTTGCAGCTGCTCCTATCCCCCAGAGAGGGCACCATGCGTCCAGCACAGCTTGTTTACTTCAGTTACTGAGCAAAAAACTGAGAAGCACAGACTTCTAAATGTTGGAAAATACGTGATTCATGAGAGTTCCCCATCTGGGCAACACTGAGATATGGAATGCTGGAAAGAGCAGCCAGGAAAGAGAGGGAAGGAAAGGCCAAAACAAAGGCCTGGAGGTGGGACTGAAGCTGCCTGGCATGGAGGAGGGAGTAGAGAATGGTTTGGAAGTATTGGACTTGAGGACTGGGGAGGCTAGGGGAAAGAGGGGATGGAATATGAGTTCTGGGGAAGGGGACTTCCTGGAGACCTTGGCCAAAGATGATCCTTGAGAGAAGGTAAAGGACATTCCTGGCAGAAGTCACAGCACAGGCGAAAATATAGAGGTTGTCTCCTCTCCCCACCAACACACCCTTAGAGATGGGTCGGTGATGATCTTGACAGATGAGGAAACCAAGTCTCAGCGGGGTTAAGTCACTTTCCCAGGGGTATGGTGGAGGCCTAGTTTGAACTTCTAGCACTCTGACTCTAGACTCCACACCTTTACTACCTTGTTTAAACAGGCCAAGGATTTAATAAATAAAGAATGAACAAATGAATAAGTGGACGATTCACCTGAAAACCCTGCAGGCAGAAAAGACTCCAAATCTGCCTGTTTCTTACCATGTCTTCTTCTACCTCACTTGGTCCACCAACATCTCTCACTATGGCCCACAAGGACCTGCTCAGTCTGGTCCCTGCTGACCTCTCTGAACTCATCTCCTGCCACAAATCCCCCTTGCTCACTTTGTTTCAGCCACACTGGCACCTCTTTCTAGCACATTCTTTTTTTAAAAAAAATGCACGGATCACAAAGTGAACGTGGCCCTTTGGGAATAAATTGGAGCTCTTGGATTCCTTCATCTGTAAAATGGGAATGTTCCCCACCCCATAGTATTGTTGTACGGGTTGGATGAAACAATACACTTAAGCAGCTTAGTTGGATGCTGTCAACAAATGATTGTTTTTAAATGGATTCGTGCTTTCATTGCAGTCAGGATCTTACAGGAGCTGACAGCATGGCTTCCACAGCCCCCCTCTGCCTGGACCATAAAGGTCATTTTCTCATGAGTCAAACATTATTTGGCATCTACTGTGTGCATACCCTAAGATGGGTCTGCCTCTGTCTGTGGAAAGTTCCCCTTTGCAGAGTCATGGGCACTGATAATATCAGGTGGTTATGGTGGGTTTTGGGTTATCCAGGGCAGAGCGATAGGGGCATATAGATTGAGTGTGTGTGTGTGTGTGTGTGTGTGTGTAGGGCCCTGGTGGGGGGAACGGAGATGGACACACACATCAGGTCTGGAGCTTCAGGGAATGTGTCTGTGTGGCAGATCTAGGTTTATCGTGATCGTCTGTGGGTAGGTGATTTGTCTGGGTGTGCATGTTCGTGTGAGTTTCCTTGGGTCTCTGTGTGTAGGTGTGGTTCCTGTGTGTATACGCATATATGCACGTGTGTATGCATGCATGCCCATATGTGTTACCCTGGGCTTGTGTATGTCCATATAGATACCTAGATCCGTGTGTTCTCTGTCTGTACGTGCCTCCGTGTGTTTCTTTATTTTTGTGTGTGTCTATATGTATCTCCACGTGTGTGTCATTCCTGTATGCCTCCAGGCCCCAGCAACCCAGGGCAAGGGTGTGTACCCCGCCCAAGTGTCCAAGTCAGCCTGTCTGATGCTGTCTGTGCCGCCCCCGCACCCCCTCTCTGACTAGCTGAGCCCGTATGGATATGGGAAATTGATCTCCCCTCACAGGGTACTGCTTGTGACCCCCATCTGTCGCGGTGAGGAGGTTATTTCTTTACTTTTAAGTCTCTGCGTGTGCCTCCATTCCCCCCACACACACACCTCCACATGCCTTCTGTGGTGAATATCGACCCTGGAAACAGTATCTGCAGAGAATCCTGCGTGTGGGTGCGACCGGGTGTGAAGAGCAGAATTTGGCTGGGTGGGGGTCTTGCCTGACCACTCACCCCGACCCTCCCGACAAGTATCTACCCCGCCCCCACTCCCCAAATTGCGCATCCCCTATCGGACGAGGGGGAGGGGAACCAGGATGCGGCGTGGCGCGTGCGCACTGCCGCCTTCAGCACCACGGACAGCTCCTTCGCCCCCGCCTACCGGCGCGTGCCACCGCCTCCCCAGCACTGAAGGCGCGCTGACGTCACTCGCCGTTCCTCCCCAAACTCCCCTTCCCGGTCGCCTTGGTCGCGTCCGCGCCGCCGCCTGCCCAGCTGGACAGCACCACGAGGGGCGCGAGATAGGGGGGTACGGGCGCGACCATCCGCGCTGCGGCGGCGGCGACTCAGCGCTGCCTCAGTCTGCAGCGGGCAACCGAAGAGTCGCGTCGTGCCCGAGAGCGCAGCTGTGCTCCTGGGCCCCGCGCGGTCCGCCCCCGCGGCTCCTGACCAGACTGCTCCTAGGACCCCCTGCCCCGCGCCGCAGCCATGAACTACCTGCGGCGCCGCCTGTCGGACAGCAACTTCATGGCCAATCTGCCAAATGGGTACATGACAGACCTGCAGCGCCCGCAGCCGCCCCCGCCGCCGCCTGCTGCCCCCAGCCCCGGAGCCACGCCCGGTCCCGCGACTGCCACTGCCGAGAGGACCTCCGGGTCCGCCCCTGTGGCCTCTCCGGCTGCCCCTAGTCCCGGGTCTTCGGGGGGTGGTGGCTTCTTCTCGTCGCTGTCCAACGCGGTCAAGCAGACCACGGCGGCCGCGGCGGCCACCTTCAGCGAGCAGGTGGGCGGCGGCTCTGGGGGCGCAGGTCGTGGGGGCGCTGCCGCCAGGGTGCTGCTGGTCATCGACGAGCCCCACACCGACTGGTAAGCCACTGCCGCGGACGTCTTCCCGCGGGCCTGGGTCCCCAGATGGTTCCACCAAGAGCACTTAGCAAGCACCGCTTGTGTGCCAGGCACCTGGCCCCCTAGCCCAAACCCTTTTCCTTTAAATTATTAAGGTGGGTGCTTCTTGTGTGCCCCGCCCTTGCCCCCCACCCGGCCCTCTCGATCCATACAGGGAGCAGTTATCGGGCGCCAGCTGTGTACCTCCTTCCTATATCCTGTGAGCATTCGGGAGCCTAATGTGCCTTGCCCTCCTCAACCCTCACCCCAAAGGCCTTGTCTTTTAATGGATCTTGTGAGCATTTATCAAGTACCTGAAGTGTGCCTTATCCGGGAGCCCTTCCCCAAAGCCTTGGGCTTCCATGAATTTTGTGAACATTCATTGAGAGCTTGCTATGTGTCTTGTCCCCCTCAAACCTTGCCCTAAGGCCTTCTCTCTAATAGATCTTGCGAACATGTATCCCGAGTGTGGTATGTGCCCCATCCCAACCCTACTCCCCCAAAGACCTTTTAAGCTATTCAGTGAACATTGATTGCCTGCTGCGTATTCCATTACCTCTTCTCACTGAAAGTGTTGCCTTTAATGGATCCTGTGAGCCTTTATTGAATGCCTTCTGGGTGTCCCAACTCTACGTCCCCTCTCCAAGGGCTTATTTCTCCAAAGGATCTAGAAAGCATTTATTAAGTGTCTGGTGTATGCCCTATCTCCAAACCCCTTTCTCAAACATATTTTGCTCAAATGAGTCCCATGAGCATTTTTGAACCTTCTGTGTGTGACTCATCTTCAGACTCTCCCCCAAATCCTTTTCCTCCAGTGGATCTAGAAAGCATTTATTGAGTGCCTCATTTATCCTCCATTCTCAAGCTACTTCAAAGACCTTTCCTTTGGTGAGCCACCTAGCATTTATCGCCTGCCTGCCTGCCATGTGAGCCTTTTCTAAAGCTTCTTTCCTCCAGTGTATTCAGCAAGCATTTATCGAGTGCCTGCTATTTACCCCATCCCCATACCCTTTCCCCAGCGGCTTCAGTCTGCATGTGTTGAACACCTTCTGCATGAACCAACCTTAGACCTTCTCCATAAAGGCTTGCCTCCAGTTAATGCAGTGATCAAATATCTAACACTTGTTGTGTGCACCATTTCAATCCTCTTTCCAGAGGCCTTTTCTTTTTAATCACTCCTTGGAGCATTTGTGGAGTACCACTGTGTGCCTGATTCTGTGCCTTCTCCACAAAAGCCTTTCCTTTCATGGATGGAGAATCAAGCCTACGTAGATCAAGCTTCTGCATCCCCATTCCCCTTCCCTGAAGACTTTTCCTCCAATGGATCCAGTGATTGTATGCCCATCCCTAGCCCCCCTCCCACAAAGACCTTTCTTTTTAATGGATCCAGTGAGCATTTAGGTAGGTATTGTCTGCCAGGTGCTCAATTCTAACCACCTTCCCCCAAAGGCCTTTTCCTCCAATGGCTCCTGTGAGCATTTATGGAGTGCCATTTGTGTGCTCTATGTTCACACCTTCTTCCCAAAGTCTTTCTTTTAGTGGACCCGGTAAGCATATATACAGTGCCTGCTGTGTGGAGGGAGTAGACACCCCTTCCTTACCCCTAGAAGAAACTGTGCAGGTCATTAAGCTTCTTTTGATAAATCTAGAGCCCAATTTATAAGGATTACCCCTTTTCTACTCCCCTCAGTGTCTAGGATTCCCTCTCCCAATCTTAAGTCTGTACCCCAAAAGGTCTTTCTTCTACCTAAGCCAGTAAACACTTACTTAGTTCCTACTATATAAGGGCCATCCTCAACGTCTTCTTTCCAAGTCTGAAAGTTGCTGCCCCATCTCAAGACCTCTCTCTCCAGGGGTCTACCTCAGCCTACATTTATTGAGTACCAGCTTTTTACTGGCAAGATCACCCCTCCCCCCAGGAGCCTTTATCCAGAAGCCTTTCTCTCTATTCAGAGCCATTTATTCATTCTACAGGTATTTATTGCTTAGTTTCCATGTGTCAGAGTGCGGGAGACATCCATTTAGCACTACTATATACTAGGAAGAACCCTCCTTCAGTTCCCCTTCCTTCTAACCCCAACCACCAGCTGGATTCTCTATACCTTTTTCTCCATTCAACCCCACGATCCTTTAATGAGCACTTGTTGTATACTAAGGACCCCATATTGAATGCCTCTTTCCCTCCCCCTCTTGAAGCCCTAATTCCCCCTTCGACAATCTCCATCTGACCTTTGCCACTACGCAATGTGGAAAGCTCACAATGTACACCTACTGTATTCTGGCTAGGTCCCCTCCCCCACTTGGAAGCCATCTTCCCGACTGCTTCCCCCTCCCCCCAATTAATCCAAAAGCATTTTTCAATCTCTGACTGTATTCTTTTCAAACAACTACATCCCTCTTTTCTCCATCAATCTATAAAGCAGTTCCTTCACCAACACCCACTCACACAGGAGCCATCTTCTTGGCGAAATTTGCTCCACTGAAGTCAAAGAACCTTAATGGGGCCCCTGCTGTATATTGGTAACCACTCTCCTTTAGACTTCCCTTCCCACTCCTACACTCCAGGAAGTTTCTTTGCTGCATTTTCCTTTGTTCCAGCAAACATTTACTAATTATCTACCGAATACTGACAAGACCCTCCCCCTTT
The DNA here is from genome assembly GCF_024610735.1 of Ursus americanus. Taxonomy (NCBI): domain Eukaryota; kingdom Metazoa; phylum Chordata; class Mammalia; order Carnivora; family Ursidae; genus Ursus; species Ursus americanus. The sequence goes on from NC_142164.1 coordinate 82,751,300, forward strand.
CCACAATTACAACTCCAGTGTTCTCCATTTTTTTTTGAAGTTGTCCGGCAAGCATTTATTGAGCACCTGTTAAATTCAGTGAAAAAGTCTTCCCTTCCCCCTTCTGCATCTCAGAAACCCCCCTTTATCCCAGCAGCTGCTCTAGTCTTTTCTTCCAGTCGATCTAGCGAATGTTTATTTAGTGTCTACCATAGATGGGTGGGATGGACAAAGGGAGAGGGCCAGTGTGCGCACAGTGGGCTCAGGGTGGGGAACGGAGACCTCGGCATCACCTGCCTGCAGATACTAAGAGTACCATCCGAGCTCTGGGGATCTCAGCCTGGAATAAAGGAGGTGTTGTGCAAACTCCGTAATGGATAGTACACCTTGACAGAGTCTGACACCTTGTCCACCAAACCTCACCCCTCTCACTCTTTCCTGGGTCTCAAGTCCTCTTGTGGCTCACGGTTGCGAACTCCTAGTTGAGAATCATCTCCCTTTCTAGAGATAATTTAGCCCAGTGTTTAGTTCAAACCGTGGGTCACCTATTGGCTTGTGACCAGCATTTCATTTTCTTCATGCAGTAGTATAAACGAAAATAGAATCTAACAAGAATATATTACACATAGTAAGTGGAATTATTACTATTTAGTGGAAATATAATCAGTAACGTACGCCATATATTATATATGACATATGCTCTATCATACATTTGCTATATAATAGGTTTATAGTATATAATAATATAAACGTGTTTGTTTTTCTTCATCAAGTGGAATAAAATAGAATAGGAAATATCAGACTCCGTTGCACATAGTAAAAGTAATCATTTACTGAGACTTTCATTCCAATTATATATGTCTGTTTATATACCTTCTAGGTGCAGATACACTTAGTATGTAATATGCAATAAATTATATGTTACATAAGCCATACTATATTATATTTGCTGTATAACATTAGAGGTGTCATATAATATATATTACATATATAGGATAGGTTATTATGTATCTATGTATATAGTGGGTTATATAAACTCTATCTCTTCTTGTGGCTTCTTTTCTTAGACTTCCCTGGAAGCAGGCCCTGAGACTCTGAGGTTTGTGTGCAGATTTATTGGGGAGAGCTCTTGGGACCAACACCTGTTGCGGGGGAGGAGTGAGGGAGGCAGGATTCAGCAGAGGGAAAGGTTGAGCTATGATGCAGCCACAACAGAAGCCTCAGCCAATCCTCTGGGGGAGCTCTGGAGCTAGGATGAACCCTCAGCGTTACCCTCATTGAGGTGGGGTATCCAGGCCTTTGTATTCTTACATCAGTCAATCATTAGGCACAGGCTGTCCCCCACCCCGGAAGGAGGCATAATCTTGGGAAAGGCAAATCCCTGCTGCAGAAAGCAATTCCCAGGGAGGGACAGCAGCGTGAGCCTTCAGCAGCGAATCTCCCCAGAAACTGGGAACTAGATATGAAGGCCTGAAGGTGAGCAGGGGTGGGGTTGGGGGGAGCCGCGGTGAGGATCAGAGGCGAGTACCGAGTCCACTCCTTGTACTGCTCAGATTCAGTTACTTCTTCCAGTAAGTCCGCCCCATCTGGGCACAGCATTTCCAGGATTCCGGGATTGTAATTGGTCTGGTTTTCCGGGGGAGTCTTGAAAGAGCGCAGTTAGCGGGCTGAGCTACAGCCTCCGCTGCTGCCGTTGATGAAAGCGGCAGAAATAAATGATACGCATCATCTCCTTCTTCTACCGTACAGTCGAGATCCCCCTCACCCTCAGCTAGTGCCTCTCTTGGTCTCAGTGGCTTCCCTGATGAGTGATCCATTCAATCATCCTTGAGGGATCCCTGAGCCCTTGGTCCCCATGCCCTTCCCAGGCTGTGGCCGCCGTCCCTGTCCATTTCCCTGCAGAGTTGTGCAAGGAGTACCCACAGACGGCCAGGTGGATCGCCTGGGTGCCAAATATACTCCCGCCCGCTCCCGCTATGTAACAGCAGCCCTACCTTCTCCTGATGTTCAGGGTCACGTACCCCTGCGAAGACAGTGATTCATTCCTCTTGGTATCCATCGGCATGTGAAACATAGGTGTCCAGTCGGCATCCATAGCTTAGGATGTAACAGGATTCTTGCTGTGTCCCCTGGTAGCAGGGTTTCCCTTTGGAGAGCCAGGACCTCTAACCTTGCAGGGCCTTGAGGGAACGGGAAGCACACATTCCAAAAGTGGATCGCTGGGACTGATGGTAAGCTGGGCCTCTTCTGCTTTCACCTCCGAGCTCCCGGACCCAGGTATTCTACCTACTGGGAACACAGCACAAAGAACGGGCCGCTGATTTAGGGTGTTTTGGAGGATGGTGCCCCATTCTTTCGTGGTATCATGTCCAAGCTAGGGTCTTAGCTGTGGCTGCAAGTTGTTCCAGGCCAACAGCTTCTGGGTGGTGTGGTGTACGTCATCCGTTGACTCCATGGTCATGGGCCCACCGTGGCACCTGCTTTGCTGTCAAGCGTATCCTTCAGTTTGATGTAGCGTCATGAGGGATCTCACACTGGTGGGTCGCACACTGTGTAAGCCCTTGGGCACTGATATGGCCGTGGCCCTGCAGTCAGGAAAGGCAACCCCCCATGTAGAATAGTCCAGTCAAAATGACTCATTAAAGTCTTTCCAGGGGGGAAGGGACCCAAAGGAGTCAGCGGGCCACAAAGTGGCTGGTTGGGCTTCTTAAGGGACGGTGCCATGTCACGGGCTCAACGTTGGTCTCTGTTGCTGGAAGACTGGACATTTAGCAATAATGCCACAGGCCCCACTTACAGCCTCTCTCTCTGCTCCCCTTGCCACTTCATTCATGTGCCCGTCTGCTGGCTCTGGGGTGGCTGACTTGAGAGGCCGGCTGACATCATCGGGCTGACTCATTCTGTCTACCTGGTTGTTTAGCACCACTTCCATTGTGGATGCTGTCGGGTGGGTGTTAACACACAATGCAAAGATCTTCACTCCTCACTTTTTGCCCACCCTCCTGTCCACCTACATTTCTGTGTCCCACACCGCCTTGTCCTGATCTTCTGTTTTTAAGGTTTTATTTAAATTCCCATTAGTTAACACACAGTGTAGTATTAGTTTCAGGTCTACAATATAGTGATTCAACACTTCCGTACATCACCCAGTGCTCACCCCCTACTTCACCCATCCCCCACCCCCACCCCCTCCCCTCTGGTACCCATCAGTTTGTTCTCTGTAGTTAAGAGTCTGTTTCTTGGTTTGCCTCTCTCTCTCTCTCACTTCGCTCATTTGTTTTGTTTCTGAAATTCCACCTATGAGTGAAATCACGTGGTATTTGTCTTTCTCCGACGGACTTGTTTCGCTTAGCGTCATACCCCTTGTCCTGATCTCTGAATATTTTTCCTTCAAGGCTGCTGATCAGCCAAGCCATCCACCACTGCCCATCAGTGAATATGTATTCTAATCTTGGGCCATTTCCCTTTCCCTATTAAGTAGATTACCGGGGGGGCATAGCCCAAAGCTCTGCCCATTGGGAGCTCTGCCACTGTCTTTCAGGACCAGTCCGTGTGGGGCTGTAGGGCAGCCACTGTCCCTTTTTGGCTTCTCCCCCCACATACCAAGCCGGTCCATGTGTGAACCAGGCTTAGGCTTTCTCTTCCACTGGTTGTAAGGGGTCCCCTCGGTGAGCGGAGGCAGGCATCAGTGTGGGTGATACGGGCATCTGGACTACCTGCTCAAGCAGCTTGCTCAGTCCTCTTTGAGCTTGATCCCAGCTGCTGGGTCCATCTGACATTATTACTTGGTGGGCCTGGCAGGACCCAGCTCACGAGGGGAACCCGGATGCACAATCACTCAGGGCCCCATAGTCAAGCATTCTGTCTCTTCCAGAGCCCAGTATTGCACCAGGAAGCGTTTCTCAAGAGTCATGTCAGTCTCTGCTGCAGATGGCCTGACCTTGCTCCAGAACCCCAAGGGCCTCCCACTCAAACTTCCAATAAGCTCCATGCTGCATCTTTTCCCACTACTGACTTATCCGGTATCATAGGATCTGCCAGGTCATATGGCCCGAGTGGAAGGACTGCTTGCACCACAGTCCGGACCTGCTGCAGGGCCCTTTCTGCTCTGGCCCCCATTCAGGGATGGCGGCCTTATGTTGCACCTGAAATATAAAGCAGAGCAGTATCTCCAGGTGTGCAATAGGCTGCCTCTCGAACCTGAAGACGCCTACCGAGTATTGTGCATTTTTCCTCATGGCGGGAGGTGTGAGATGCAATGCTTTGCCCTGTTATTTGGAGGGACTGTCCTGGGCCTGCCTTGGACCACTGTATCCCTAAAACGTTCACTAATGTGGCAAGCCCCCAAGGCTTTGTAGGGTTGATCTCCTCCCCTCTGGAGTGCACGCGTCTTATCAGGACAAGGTGCTACTCATCTCTCGCTCATCTTGCCCAATCAATATGATGTCCCTGATGTAGTGGTCCGGTGTGATATTCTGTGGGATGTCCAGATGGCTCAGTGCCTTTGGACCATATGATGACACAGGGTGAGAAAGACAGCATTGGCCTATGGCAAGACCATCAACAAATATTGTGTGAGCGTGAAATGTTGCCGATCCTGTTTTCTGACCAGAATAGAAAAGAGTGCGTTCACTAAGTCAGCGGCCACCTGCTGTCCCTGAGGTCTGCTCCAGCCATGGCAGCCTGTCCAGTATAGCTGCTTGCCTTGGGGACACTTCTTGGTCAAGCTTGCAGGAGTCTATGAACATTCTCCAGGAGCCAAACTGGTCAATTCAGTGGGAGAAAAGATGGGACGAACACCCCTGCATCTTTTAGATCTTTCAAAGTAGCTCTAGTTTCCACCATCACCCTTGGGATATGTATAATATTAGCTTTGATTTGCTGATTTGATCAGGGGAGGGGTGTGTAGTTCCAGAAGTATCCATTTGGATTTCCCCACTACAATAGCTCTTACCCCACAAGCCAAGGAACCCACGGAGGGGTTTTGACAACTACAGATATGTCCATTTTAATTATGCATTTGCAGACTGGGGCAGGGACCACGGGGTGGACCTATGGACCCAGTGGACCCACTGCGAACGGGACCTGGGACAGGACTTCGTTTACCACCTTACCCCTGGTGTGCATCTCAGCGTGGCTGGTGCCACTCTTACCAGCATATTCCTTATTGATTTTGTAAGTTGGGTAAACCCTCTGGACCTTCCCTAGAACAGAGTCAGCTGATGAACTGCTTAGGCTTACGTAGTGTATCTTCTCTAACAGGTCTGCTTCTTTGAGTCCTTTGATCCTTTCTTCCGCAGGCTGCCATGGAAGATTTGACATTTCTGCTTCAGTTGGTGTGGACCGCTGTTTTCTCCAAGCTTCCGCAAGTCACCCAATATTGTATCAGCAACATCTCCTAGGGTCCTGGCCAGGGTTTTAAGTTCTGGGTCCTGGGAGACTGTTCCAACTTCATGTTCCACCTCCTTGGTCCATTGTCCTTGGGGCCCAGGTTCACGCATACTTTTACAGCTCCTGTCAGTACATATTGGCCAGACTTTTCAGCTTCTGTGTCATGTTTCTTTCCTTCCTTTGCGAGCTTAGAACCTCCCCAATCAGGTGTGCTAGGATTTGACCCAGCTTATTGATCTGGTTGCTAAGGGGGGGGGTAGGTTCTGAAAGGGGCAAGCATTGTTTGATAAAGCACTTGCTTCATTCAGTGCCTCTGTATGACCTTCGAGCACAGGGAAGGTCTATATTCTCACAAGGAGGAGGGGGCTACTTCCGCAGGCCCAGTGGGTTCAGGTGAATCAATACGTTCGAGGTGTTACATGCATCTTCCCAGATATCCCTACCCCAGGTCTAAGGGCTTCACTCTTGTCCTATTAAGGCCCTGATCATAGCATAGGAGATGTGCTAGGCCTGAGAATTCAACCTTCTCTGAAGTTTTGCTACACTTAGATTATGCCCTAAGCCCCTGGTCCTCCCCCCTGTCTTCCCCCCAGTTGCATAAGATTGGGGTTTCCTTAAATGTAGCCAAGGGAGTCTTCTGGCTTTCACATTTTGCTTTGGATTAGAGATTACTCACCCTGAGCATGTCAGATCTTTCTTCAGCTAATCAATGGCATTTAACAAAAAGTCACCCGCATCTGCTTCCCATTTCCCTCATGCCTCTCAAGTCCCAGGGATATTTCACCAACTGGTGCATTCCCTTCCCCCAGTAACTCATTCCAGTTCACCATCAGTAAAAGTTACTGCTGCCCCCACACCCCAGGGGCCCACCCTGTAATTCTCACACTCGTGAGAATGAACTCCACGCTGCATCTTTTCCCACACTGACATGTCCAGTATCATGGAATCTGCCGGATCGTATGATTCAAGGGGCATCCTGCTGGTACCACAGCGCACAGACTGGCTGCTGAGTGCTTTATGCAGCGACAGCATGGTGGGGGCTCCCCATGCTCCACCCCCCACAAATGATGGTTCCTCATTGCCTGCTGGCTGCTGGGTGCCCCGATTCCAGAACGGCGTGAGAGTCTCTTTTGTGGTTTGCCACCTCTGGCACACTGGTTTAGGTTGCGTTCTCTGGAAACAGATTTTGAGGCAGGCATCTGTATGCGGGAGGCTTGCGGGGGAGGGCCTTTAGGATCAATGCCTGTAAGGAGGGCAGGGTTGGGCAGGGGGGAAGCTGGTCCACAGTGCAGCTGCGGCAGAGGCCTCGGCTGATCCTAGGGGGACCTCGGGGGGTGGGATGGTCCCTTAGAGTCAGCCTATACTGAGGCAAAGAGGCCAGCCTTTGCACTCGCTCAGAGACCACATATAAGACTCGGGCTGCCTGAGTAGGTATGACGTTGGCCAAGGTGGTTCTCTGTGGGAGAAGACAGTTCCCAGTGGGACATGACCCTCAGCTGCGAACGGCTGACATTCGGGGTGCACCAGCCGTGAAGAGGACATCTGAGCAGAGAGCCACAGTATTCACTGTAACTTACGGTCAAAAGAGTTTGAAATATGGGGCGCCTAGGTGGCTCAGTCAGTGAAGCATCAGCCTTTGGCTCAGGTCATGGTCCCAGGGTCCTGGGATCCAGCCCTACATGGGTCTCCCTGCTCAGCGGGGAGCCTGCTTCTCCCCCTTCTCCCCACTCATGCTCTCTGTCTCTCTCTGTCTCTCTCTCTCTCAAATAAATAAATAAAATCTTTTTTTAAGTTTGAAATACAATGATAGAGTCTACACTCATCATTATTTTATAAATGAAAAATGTGCAGGTCTCAGAGAAATTCTCTTCCAACACTTGTGGGGGGACAGTGTCAGTAACGGAGTGTGTGCGAGATGGGGGGAGGGAGAAAGAGGGAGAGGAGAGGAGAAAATGGCTGTGCTTGGGGTCTTTGGGGTTCGTGGGTGAAGTCGCTAGGGCCTGTTTGTGCTGCGCGGCTGTGTCAGAGGCAAGCCTGGGAGTGGCATGCCTCTTGTATGAGAAACCTGACTGGAGGTGAGCTTCTGTGTGGGGAGAAGCCTGCCAGCTAGGAATCCTGGGCTGGGGAGAGGATGCCTCTGGAAAGCAAGCCCAGCTGGGGCCCGGCCCAGGGACGGTGACCGCGCATTCATGCTACATCTGCTGCTCCTACCCCCTCTTCCCTCCTATGGCTCCCCCTGGCCCTCAGCGCATCCCTCCCCGCCGCCGTCATTGCTGGCCCTGGGGCTTGCGTAGAACCACCGCCAGCCCGCCCCCCTCGATCTGCTCCCCCTTTTTTATATAGCTGCCCACCCACAGTTGTGCCCCTCACAGCACACAGCCACGCGTGGACAAGTCTGATCCTCCATGGAAAGGGCCAGAAAGCAGAGAAGTGGTTCGGACTGCACAAGCAGACACAGGCAACTGAGACACACCCGGCAACGCTTCATACAGATGTATTCTCTACGGGTTTTTGTGTTTTTTTGTGTTTTTTTGTGTTTTTGGCCATTTACGAGCCTCCTTTGCAATTCCAGAGTACTTACGAAGCCCTCCTCATCTGGCACAACTTGTCAAACACATTTATGGTAGCGGTGTGAGGGGCAGACCACGCTCTGGGGAATGCCTGCCTGCCGTGTGTGGTTTGAGGACTTAGTTCAGCGTTCACAGTGTCCTCTGACTTTTACACACCTCCGTGAGCCATCACAACAGACCGTATTGTACCCAAAGACTTGTTGAGCTTTGCAAAGTGTTTCAACAAGCACAAAGCACTTTATGGCTCTGAAGGGGCGAAACGGTCAAAGGACTGGCCTGGGTTTTGTCTTCCTGAGATTGATGGCTGTGCTCTGCTTTTTCTCTCCAGGGCGAAATACTTCAAAGGGAAAAAGATCCATGGAGAAATTGACATTAAAGTAGAACAGGTTAGTTGGGGCAGATGGACCTGGGGGTCAGCCGTCCAGACCGAAAACTGGATGGTCATTTTTGTGTGATGTGGGTGAATCACCGATTTTTTTTCTCCTTCCTAGGCTGAATTCTCTGATCTCAACCTCGTGGCTCACGCCAACGGTGGATTCTCTGTGGACATGGAAGTTCTTCGGAATGGGGTGAAGGTCATGCGGTAAGTAGACAGAGGTTAACTTGGTGTTATGGGGGGGCACAAGGACTCCCTTAGAGCTGAGGGAGAGGCCCCCACCTCCCCACCCATCCTTTTGTGAGCAAGAACTTGGGTGTATTACAATAGCCAAAGTATGGAAACAACGTAAGTGCCCATTAGTGAATGAATGGATAAAGAAGATGTGGTCTGTATACACTATGAAATATTATTCAGCCACGAGAGAGAAGGAAATCCTGCCATTTGCAACAACGTGAAAGGACCTTGAGGACATTATGCTAAGTAAGATAAATCAGATGGAAAAGGACGACTACTGTAGGATATCTCTTGTCTATGGAATCTAAAAAAGCCAAAGTCGTAAAAACAGGGAGTGAAATGGTGGTTACCAGGGGCTGAGGGGTGGTAGAATAGAAGAGATGTTTAGGGGCACCTGGGTGGCTCAGTCGGTTAAGCATCTGCCTTTGGCTCAGGTCATGACCTCAGGTTGCTGGGATCCAGCTCCCTGCTCAGTGGGGAGTCTGCTTGTCCTTCTCCCTCTCCCCGTGCCCCTCCCCCTGCTCGTGTTCTGTCTCTCTCTCAAAATAAATAAATAAAATCTTTAAAAAGATAGAAGAGATGTTTAAGGGTATAAACTTGCAACTGGAAGATAAGTCCTAGAGATCTAATGCACAGTATAGTGAATATAGACAACGATATTGTATCATAATTATCAAACTTACTAAGAGACCAGATCTTAATTATTCTCACTGACAAAAAGGAAATGATAATTATGTGGCACGATAGAAGTGCTAAATAATGCTACAATGGCGATCCTATTACAATATGTAAGTGTGTCTAATTGCCGTGTTTTACGCCTTAAACTTACACAATGTTATATGTCAATTTAAAAAGAAATTAGGGGGGCGCCTGGGTGGCTCAGTCAGTTAAGCGTCTGCCTTCAGCTCAGGGCATGATCCCGGGGTCCTGGGATCGAGCCCTGCATCGGGCTCCCTGCTCAGCGGTGAGCCTGCTTCTCCCTCTGCCTCTGCTGCTCCCCCTGCTTGTGCTCGCTCTCAGTCAAATACATAAATAAAATCTTAAAAATAAAATAAAATGAAATAAAATTAGGTACAGAATGTGGGAAGATAGCTTCTCTTCTGCAGAGCCAAGGATCCTAGCAGACCACAAGACAAACTTTTCAGTTATTAAATCAGCAGCTATTTCTTGAGCATCTGCTGTATGCCAGTTGGTGCCCTTAGCATTTTACATCCAACAAATATTTATTGAACACCTATTGTGCACCAGGACCTCTTGTACATGCTGAGGACCGGGCAGTTAACAAAACCGACCCCCAATAAGAGCGCCCGCGCCCCCCCCCCAAATCCCTCTGCCCTCATGAAACTTATATTCTACTGTGGGATACATACAATAAACAAATCAGAAAATGTAAAGGTGCTAAGAAAAAATATATAGCAGCAAAGCGATAAAGGAATCGTTGGATGGTGGAGGGGTCTGCAATTTGCATGAGGAAGACCTATATTGTGAGAGACATTTTTTAAAGGTTTTATGTATGTATGTATTTATTTATTTATTTATTTATTTATTTATTTATTTGGAGAGCGCGGGAGAGCACGTGCGCATGCGCGCACAAGCAGGGGGCGGGGCAGAGGGAGAGGAAGAGGGAGAAGCAGACTCCCGGCTGAGCCGGGAGCTCCATACCGGGCTGATCCCAGGACCTGGGGATCACCAGACCGGGAAACGGTGGGAAGGATGCTGGTGTGGGAGGAAACAACCTGTGCATGTGTGCTGAGCTGAGCAACCCCTTCGCAATTTCTAGGAGCTGTGGAGATTTAGAAACCTGGTTTTTGTTCTAAGGGTGGTGGGGAGCTCTGGGGGGACATCCTCGACACCTCTCCTCCTGCCACCCCAGGTCTCTGAAGCCGGACTTTGTGCTGATCCGCCAGCACGCCTTCAGCATGGCCCGGAACGGAGACTACCGCAGTTTGGTCATTGGGCTGCAGTATGCTGGAATCCCCAGCGTGAACTCTTTGCATTCTGTCTACAACTTCTGTGACAAGCCCTGGGTGGTAAGTGACGGGAAGGGCGCTGCTGGCGGAGGGACTAGCTCATACATGCATGCATGCTTGTGGGAGCTCGAAATCACTGTGATTCGGGGGAAACTGAGAAAGCTCGAAGCTCGGAATCCCCACTTGGAGACTGTCCCGGTGAAGGGCGTGCTGACCCATCTCTCCTGGCTCTCCTAGTTCGCCCAGATGGTTCGACTGCACAAGAAACTGGGGACAGAGGAATTCCCTCTTATCGATCAGACCTTCTACCCCAATCACAAAGAGATGGTGAGTCGGGGGGACGTAGGATGGGCAGGAGGGAAAAGCATCGTGCCCACTGCGACATTATTGCCAGTGGGTGTGTTAGCAATGGAAGTGCAGCCGGTGTGTGCCTGTGGGGGCTGAAGTTGCTTCGAGACAGGGCTTACCGATACCATGAATTTACTGATGTGCTTACAAGTGTGATTTCAATCATCGATCCTCTTTCTTGTAGTATCTTTTCTCACCAGTATTAAAAATCGACTTCTGCTCTAAATGAACAGATTCAATGTAATGAATCAGATTATATTGCATATAGAAATCAAGTCATCATTACTAATATTAGCAAATATTCTTCCTGATAGAAATGTCACCAATGTTGCAAATTAGGACCGACAATGAAAATCATCAGTAGTGATATTACAACTTAAATTGCTTACGAATAGCAATTGAATTGTGGGTTACTATTATTGTAAACTATAATCACTAATATTACAACTTATCACGAATACTACAAATTACTCTTATTGATGTAAATTATGACTATCAATGCTATGAGTCAAATTGCAGTTCCTAACAGAAATTGAATGATCATTACTAGTGTCATTGAAGATTATAACTATTATTATAAATTATGCTCTAGTATAAATTATAAGTCTCTGTTTTGAATGATACTATCCTTAATAGAAGTTGCATTATCATTACTGATACCATCAAATATTCTAACTAATATTACAAATTATTGCCAATGTTACAAATTAAGATTACTAATATAAATTATGAGTAACTATGTTTTGAATTATCTGATAGCTTCTAATAGAAATCATCATTAATATGGTTAACACTCCAGTTTATATTATGCACAATGACTAATATTAAAGTTATGATTACTAATATAAATTAGGAGTGCCACAGTTTTGAATCAAATTTTAGTTGCAGATAGAAATTGAATCACCATTACTGATGCCATCAAATTTTACAACTAACTTCATAAATTTTTAACAGTGTTATAAATTGTTTGCTTATAGAAATAATCATCACCACTTTTGGAGTTAAATTACAGTTAAATGTCAATATTGACCCGTTACCAACTTGGTTAAATAAACCTTGGTATTAATATTAAAAATTCTTACCAGCATCACAAATTATGGTCATTGATATAAGTTAAGTGTTATGAATTACGTTTACTTACAGATGAAGGTCAAATCATTCATTCTTAGGAAACCCAATTTGGTTATCACTATTATTATTCCACGTTCTCTGAGAGATAGAGCAGCTGACTGATTGAGAGCATGGACTCTAGCCAGAATTGCTATATTGGAATCCTAGACCTACAACTTATTGGCTTCCTAACGTAGAAAATGTTACTTAATGCTCTGTGCCTCAGTTTACCCAACCTGCAAAATGTAGGTAATAATAGTTCCTGCCTCACAGAGTTGGTGTGAGAATTAAATTATTTAATGAATGGAAAGTGGTAAGAACAGTGCGTCCGGCATATATTAACTGCCTTCTAAGTGTTAGCAAAGTTCCCTTCTGTTCTTAATTTGTGGAGTGCTTTTATCATGAACGGGATGTTGAACTCTGTCAAATGTTTTTCATATATTTATTGATATGATCATGTGGGTTTTTTTCCTTTATTCTGTGAATATGGTGTATCACATTACTTGAGTTCCGTGCGAGTTGAGCCACATTGGCATACGTGGACCAAGTCTCACATGGTCTGGGGTATAATCCTTTTTAGGATTCAGTATTTTAGTATTTTGTTGAGAATTATGGTATCTATAATCAGAAAAGATATTGATCTATTGTTTTCTTATGATGTCTTTGTCTGGTATTCGTATCAGGGTAATAGGAGCCCCACAAAATGAGTTGGATCCCTTCTCTTCTATTTTAGGGAAAAGCTGTGAAAGATTCGTGTTAATTTTTTTTGAATACTTGTAGAATGCACGGGTAAAGACATCGACATCTAGTCCTGAGCATTTCCTTTTTTTTAAGATTTTATTTATTGATTTTTTTAAAAGATTTTATTTATTTGACAGAGAGAGAGGCAGCGAGAGAGGGAACACAAGCAGGGGCAGAGGGAGAGGGGGAAGCAGGCTTCCCGCTGAGCAGGGAGCCCGACGTGGGGCTCGATCCCAGGACCCTGGGATCATGACCTGAGCTGAAGGCAGATGCTTAACGACTGAGCCACCCAGGTGCCCCAGATTTTATTTATTGATTTGATAGAGAGAGAGAAAGAGAGAGAGAGAATGAGTAGGGGGAGGGGCAGAAGGCGAGGGAGAAGCAGGCTCTTCGCTGAGCAGGGAGACCAATGTGGGGCTTCATCCCAGGACCCTGGGGTCATGACCTGAGCCGAAGGCAGACGCTTAACTGACTGAACCACCCAGGCATCCCATCATTTCTTATTTTAATAATTAGTTCTCTTTTTTTTCTTAATCTAAAGGTTTGTCAATTTGTTGATCTTTCCAAAGAACCAATTTGTGTTTTCATTGATTTTCTCTAATGTTTTTCTATTCTCTATTTCATTTATTTCCATTCTAATCTTTATTACTTATTTTTTATTGAAGTATAATTAACCCGCAGTGTTACGTGTTAGTTTCAGATATACAATGTAATGATTCAACAATTCTGTACCTTTCTCAGTGCTCATCAAAGATAAGTGTACTCTTAATCCCCTTTATCTATTTTGTCCATCCCCCTACCCGTAACCTCCTGTCTGGAAACCACCAGTTTGTTCTCTGTATTTAAGAGTCTAGGGTGGTTTTTTTTTAAATTATGAACAATTTTAAAGATTTTATTTATTTATTTGTCAAAGAGAGAGAGAGAGATAGAGAGAGAGCACAAGCAGGGGGAGCCGCAGGCAGAGGGAGAAGCAGGATCCCTGCTGAGCGAGGAGCCCAACTCGGGACTCAATCCCAGGACCCTGGGATCATGACCTGAGCCGAAGGCAGGTGCTTAACGAACTGAGCCACCCAGGGGTCCCTAGGGGTGTTTTGTTTGTCCCCTTTATTCTTTTTTTGTTTCTTATTTTTATTTAAAATCGATTAATGAATATATAGTGTGTTATTAATTTCAGAGGTAGAGTTTAGTGATTCATCAGTTGCATACAGCACCCAGTGCTCATGACATCAAGTGCCCTCCCAATGTCCATCACCCAGTCACCCCATCCCCCCACCCACCTCCCCTCCAGCAACCCTGTTTGTTTTCTAGAGTTAGGAGTCTCTTATGGTTTGTCTCCCTCTCTGATTTTGTCTTATTTTATTTTTCCCTGTCTTCCCCTGTGTTCATCTGTTTTGTTTCTTAAATCCCACATGTGAGTGAAATCATATGGTATTTGTCTTTCTCTGACTTATTTCACTTAGCATTATCCTTTCTAGCCCTGTCCCTGTCTTTGCAAATGGCAAGATTTCCTTCTTTTCTGTGGCCGAGTAACATTCCATTGTAAATAGATACCACATCTTCTTTATCCATTCATCTACCGATGGTCACTTGGGCGGCTTCTGTATCCCGGCTATTGTAAATAATGCTGCAGTAAACATAGGGCTGCAGATATCTTTTGGAATCAGTGTTTTCCTTTTCTTTGGGTAAATACCCAGTAGTGGAATTACCGAATCACATGATAATTCTATTTTTAATTTTTTGAAGAGCCTCCATACTCTTTTCCACAATGGCTGCGCCAATTTGCATTCCCACCAACAGTGCACGAGGGTTCCTTTTTCTCCACATCCTCGCCAACACTTGTTATTTCTTGTGTTTTTGATTTTAGCTGTTCTGACAGGTGTGAGGTGATATCTCATTCTGGTTTTAATTTGCATTTCCCTGATGATGAGTGATGTTGAGCATCTTTTCTTTTTTTTTTTTAAAGATTTTATTTATTTATTTGACAGAGATAGAGACAGCCAGCGAGAGAGGGAACACAAGCAGGGGGAGTGGGAGAGGAAGAAGCAGGCTCCCAGTGGAGGAGCCTGACATGGGGCTCGATCCCATAACGCCGGGATCACGCCCTGAGCTGAAGGCAGACGCTTAACCGCTGTGCCACCCAGGCGCCCCTTGAGCATCTTTTCATGTGTCTGTTGGCCATCTGGATGTTTTCTTTGGAGAAATGTCTATTCAAGTCCTCTGCCCATTTTTAATTGGATTATTTGTGGGCTTTTTAGTGTTGAGTTGTATGGGTTCTGTGTATATTTTGGATATAAAACCCTTAGCAGGTTAACCCCTACTGATTTGAAAATATCTTCTCCCATTCAGTAGGTTGCCTTTTTGTTTAATTGGTGGTTTCTTTTGATGTACAAAAGCTTTTTATTTTGATGTAGTCCCAATAGTTTAATTTTGCTTTTGTTTCCTTTGCCTGAGGAGACATACCTACAAAAGTGTTTCTATGGCTGGTGTCAAATTATTGCCAGTGTTTGCTTCTAGGAATTTTATGGTTTCAGGACTCATGTTTAGGTCTTTCATCCATTTTGAGTTTATTTTTGTGCATGGTGTAAGAAAGTGGTCCAGTTTCATTCTTTTGCATGTAGCAGTCCAGTTTTGCCAACACCATTTGTCAAAGAGATTATCTTTTCCCATTGTATATTCTTGCCTCCTTTCTCACTGATTAATTGACCGTATAAGTGTGGGTTTATATCTGGACTCTCTATTCTTTTCCATTAATCTATGTGTCTATTTTTGTACCAGTACCATACTGTTTTGATTACTACAGCTTTGTAGTGTATCTTCAAATCTGAGATGGTGATACGATCAGTTTTGTTCTTTTTTTTTTTTCAAAATTGCTTTGGCTATTGGGGGTCTTTTGTGATTCCATACAAATTTTAGGATTATCCGTTCTAGTTCTGTGAAAAATGCTGTTGGTATTTTGATAAGGATTATATTAAATCTGTAAATTGCTTTGGGTCACATGGGCATTTTAACAGTAATGGTTCTCCCAATCCACGAGCACGGAATACCTTGCCATTTCTTTGTTTCATTTTCAGTTTCTTTCATCAGTGTTTTATAGTTTTCAGGATCTACGTCTTTCACTTCCTTGCTTAAGTTTATTCCTAGGTATTTTATTATTTTTGGTGCAATTGTAAATGTGATTGTTAATTTTTCTTAGTTTCTCTTTCTACTGCTTCATTGTTTAGTGTATAGAGAGGCAACAGATTTCTATGTATTAATTTTATATCCTGTGACTTTTCTGAATTCAGCTATCAGTTCTAGTAGTTTTTTTGGTGGAGTCTTTAGGATATTTTATATATAGTATCATTTCATCTGCAAACAGTGAAAGTTTTACTTCTTCCTTACTAATTCGGATGCCTTATATTTCTTTTTCTTGTCTGATTATTGTGGCTGGGACTTCCAGTACTATGTTGAATAATAGTGGTGAGAGTGGCTATCTCTGTCTTGTTCCTGATCTTAGAGGAGAAGCTCTCAGTTTTTCCCCATTGAGTATGATGTTAGCCGTGGGTTTTTCATATATGACCTTAATTATGTTGAGGTTTGTTCCCTCTAAACCTACATTGCTGAGAGTTTTTATCATGAATAGGTGTTGGTTTTACTTTGTCAGATACTTTTTCGGCATCTATCGAGATGATCATATGGTTTTTATCCTTTCTCTCGTTAATGTGATGTATCACACCCATTGATTTGTGAATGCTGAACCACCTTGCATCCCTGGAATCAATCCCACTTGATCATGGTGCATGATTTTGTTAATGTATTGTTAAATTTGGTTTGCTAATATTTTATTGAGAATTGATGCATCTATGTTCATCAGAAATACTGGCCTGTAGTTTTCTTTTTCACTGTGTCTTTATCTGGTTTTGGTATCAGGGTAATGCTGGCCTCCTACGATGAATTTGGAAGCTTCCCTTCCTCTTCTAGTTTTTGGAATAGCTTGACAAGAATAGGGATTAATCTTTATTACTTCTTCCCTTCTGCTTGCTCTGGGCTTAATTTGCTCTTCTTTTTCCAATTTCTGAAGATGGAAGAATGGGTTATTGATTTGATATCTCTCTTCTTTTTAAATATACACGTTTATAACTATGAAATTCCCTATAACATCACTTTAGCTGCATACTGTAAGTTTTGCTATGTTGTGTTGTTTTTTCTCATTCATCTCAAAGTATCTTCTAATTTCCCTATTTAGGAACATGTTGTTTACTTTCCACATATTTGTGGAATTCTCCATTGTTTTTTCTGTTTAGAGTTTCTAATTTCATTCAGTTGTGGTCAGAGAACATATTTTGTATGATTTCAGTACTTTTGCATTTATTGGGACTTGTTTTCTGGCTTCGTGCACTTGAGAAGAATGTGTGTTCTCCTGTGGTAGGGGGGACCCTTCTATAGATGAATGTTAGCTCTAGTTGGTTTATAGCGGTATTTCAAGTCTTCTCTTTCTTTGTTGATCCTCTGTCTAGTTATTTTCTCCATCATTTAAAGTGAGGTACTGAAGTCTCCAACTATTATTGTTGAATTGTTTATTTCTCCCTTCAGCTATGTCTTTTTGTTTCATTTATTTTGGGGCTCTGTTCTTAGGTACATATGTGTTTATCATTGTTATGTCTTCTTGATAGATTAACCTTTGTATCAATTTAAAATGTCCTTCTTTACCTCTAGTAACAATTTCTGTTTAAAAGTCTATTTTATCTGAGGCTCTGTAGCCAGCTCTCTTTTGGTTACGGTTTGCGTGGCAAATCTTCTTCCATCCATTTACTTTCAACTTATTCGTGTCTTTGAATCTAAAGTGTGTCTCTTGTAGATAGCGTATGATCAAGTCACATTTTTCATCCATTCTGTCTAGATCTGCTTTTTATGCTCAATATTTTATTTAGCTGTTCAATATTTTTTAAAGATTTATTTGTTTCTTTTAGAGAGCGAGTGTTGGGGAGAGGGGCAGCGGGAGAGGGAGAGAGAATCTCAAGCAGACTCCGTGCTGAGCGCAGAGCCAGACACAGGGCTTGATCTCACAACCCTGAGATCATGACCTGAGCCAAAACCAAGAGTCGGACGCTTAACCGACTGCACCACCCAGGCGTCCTGGATGTGGAGTTCTGATATGATGCTCTTTTTCTTTCTGTGCTTTGGATGTGTTGTCCCACTGACTCTGTCCTCCAAGGTTTCTGATGAGAAATCAGCTGCTAATCTTACTGAGGATCCCTTGTTTGTGATGACCCACTTTCCTCTTACTACTTTCAAGATTCTCTCTTTGTCTTTGACTTTCATAAGTTTATTTATGATGTGTCTAAATGTAGATCTCTACAAGTTTATCTTATTTAAAGTTCAGTGAGTTTCTTGAACGTATAGATGAATATTTTCCATCAAATTTGGGAGATTTTCAGCCATCGTTCCTTTCAATATTCTTTATTGCACCTTTCTCTCTACTCTCTCCTTTTGGGACTCCCAGTATGTGTGTGTTGATATGTTTGATGGTGTTTCACAGGCCTCTGAAACTCTGTTCACTTGTTTATTTTTTTTTCTTTCAGTTCCTCACAATGGATTATCTTGGTTGACCTACCTTCAAATTCATTGATTCGTTCCTCTGGCAGCTCAAATCTACTCTTGAGCCCCTCTAGTGAATTTTTAATTTCAGTTATTTTGTTTTTCGATTCTGGAATTCTAGTATTTTATTGTTCTCTCTATTGATAGTCTTTGTTAGAATATCATTCTCATACTTTCAGTTAGTTCTTTAGACATGATTTCTTTTAGTTCTTTGAAAATATTTTCAATGGCTGATTTATAGTCTGTCTATTAATTCCAATATCTAACCATGTCTATTGGCTACCTCATTTTCCTCTCTTTGGGTCATACTTTATTATTTCTTTGCATGTTTTATAAATTTTTGTTGAAAACTTAACATTGTAAAAAATATTACATGGTAGCTCTGAAGATCAGATTCTGTCCCCTATTCCAGGGTTTATTTTTCTTGCTCTTTGTTTTTTCAGTGACATTCCTAAACTAATTCTGTAAAGGTTGTATTCTTCATCCTGTGTGGCCACTGAAGTCTCTGCTTCATTAGCTTTGTGGTCAGACAATGAATGACAGATATTTCTTTAAACATCTAGAACCGGGGCACCTGGGTGGCTCACTCGTTAAGCGTCTGCCTTCGGCTCAGGGCATGATCCCAGCGTTCTGGGATCGAGCCCCACGTCAGGCTCTTCCGCTGGGAGCCTGCTTCTTCCTCTCCCACTCCCCCTGCTTGTGGTCCCTCTCTCGCTGGCTGTCTCTCTGTCAAATAAAAAAATAAATAATCTTTAAAAAAATTAAAAAAAAAATAAACATCTAGAATCATTAAGTCTCCAAGCTTTTGCTGATGGACGCTGTGCACCTGTGGGGGCATGCCTTCAAAAGCTCTGGCAGGCAGTTTACAACTTTGCCTTAGCCTTTACTTCCTGGTTTTGCAGAGCCTCAAGGTCAGCCAGAGATCCTGAGCGGCACACAGCCTTATGCGTATTTGTGGTTTTCTAGATTCCTGGGAATTTGTCAGTGCTTTTCAAAGCCTCCTATGAAGATCTCCTTACCCAACTTTTCCTGTTAGGTGTTTTGGTCAGCTTGTAATGTATGTCCTAACCATAACCACTGCCTCAGGCACTTGCTATGTTAAACAATCGCTGCTGATTGGTTTTGAAAAAAAACCAACCAACCAACCAACCCAGGGAAAGCTATTCACACTAGGTGAACTCTTAGTCAAATCAAATAGACAAGCCCTGTGAATGGAGTTTTCTAGGAAAGTGCCAGACAGGTCAAATGAAGATAGATCTCTAGCAATGGGACTTTGGAGGAGACTCCAACCCTGTTCTGCCTCCCCTCTGGCATCTAGGCTGCTGGTTCTCATCAGGATTACAAGGCTGTTGATTTTCAAAGCTGTTGTGTAGGTAGGGAGAAGGGGATATAAACAGAGAAAGTTCAAATGCCACAAAGCATACTGTTCTTCCAGAGATCCAGCCATTTTTCTTGAATAGATGCTGCCTGAATTGTTATAAACCTTTGGTCAATTTCTAGAGTTCGGAAAAAAATTAATTTTGACAATTTTTGCCAGTATTCTCATTGCTTTTATGGAAGAGAAGATTTGATCCAGCCATTTTTCTTGAATAGATGCTGCCTGAATTGTTATAAACCTTTGGTCAATTTCTAGAGTTCGGAAAAAAATTAATTTTGACAATTTTTGCCAGTATTCTCATTGCTTTTATGGAAGAGAAGATTTTTATTGGCCCTTACTCTGGCATTTCCACTGACATCACTTCCAGACATATCTTCCTCTTTGCCAGCCCCAGCCCTAAGATAATAGTATTTCTAAGCCAGGGTATGGGAGCTAGATGTACTCACTGATACTGGAATATCTTTGCTTCTAGGGCCTCTCGTAATATAGAGCTAAGAAATTTTTTTTAAGATCTTATTTATTTATTTGACAGAGAGAGAGACAGCCAGTGAGAGAAGGAACACAAGCAGGGGGAGTGGGAGAGGAAGAAGCAGGCTCATAGCGGAGGAGCCTGATGTGGGGCTCGATCCCAGGACTCTGGGATCACGCCCTGAGCCGAAGGCAGACGCTTAACCGCTGTGCCACCGAGGCACCCCAGAGCTAAGAAATTTTTATGGATGGAGCTTCACGTGTTCGTACTGATACCTCTGATTCTAATCCAGCACATCACAGGAGCCCCCCCCCATTCTATACGTCACAGTTTTCTTCTATAGCAAGGGGAGCCCTAGCCTCTGATATCATCAGTGTGTTTATGCATTTGCTCCGTCCTACAATACACAGAATGTATTTTTAGAATTTCAGCATCCACACCACTGTGAAAAACAAACGTAGTAAGGGAGAGCTTGAAATTTCCTTGCCCTTTTGAGGTCTGTAGATGAGGCTATACAGTCAAAGTCCTGTATTCAGAAGTTTCTTGGTTTAGTTCATTTTATTTTTTGTTCAACGTGATTACATGATTCATTGTATTTCAAATATAATGTGTTTCTCTTTGACTTAAGTTTTAGTCTTTTCCCTATCTATGACTTAATTATATATTTTTTTCACGTAAGCCATTAGCATGATTCCAAAAGTCAAAATATAAAAAGGCGTACGTGGATAAAATTTAAAACCAAGATGAAATGAATAATTTCCTAGAGAAACACAGTTTACCAAAATTGACCCCGTTAGAGTGTAACAGACCAATTTCCATAAAACAAAAGACAAAGTGAGTAAAAAACAAAAAAACCTGCCTCATAAAAAAGCATCAGGCCCAGATGGTTTTACAGGAGAATTCTCCAAACTTACAGAGCACTTAATCCCAATGCCAAATAAATTGTTCCAGGGAACAGAAAATGAAAAGAAATTCACATGGTTTTTCTAAGGCAATTATAACATTAATTGCACTCAAAAAAGCGTGGAATATTTTCACTCATGAATAGCAATGCATAATCCTAAATGAAATTTTAGCAAATGAATTCAAAACTATATTAAGAAATTAATGTAGCATGACCAAGTAAGTGAGTTTCTTTCTGGGAATGCAAGGATGGTTCTTTATAGGTATTATGTTAATATAATACAACGTAGTAATAGATCTAAGGAGAAACTCATATCATTTCCATAGATATTTTTAAAAGACTTTGGCAGAAATCTGATATGATCATTCAAAAGTAGAAATCAACTGATAACTTCTTAACATGATAAAATTTGTATACCTCAATCCAAAAGTTATCAACTTAATGGGGCAACATGGAAGGCATTTCCACTGAGACCAGAAACAAGGCAATGCCCTCTGTCTCCACTCCTTTTTTCAACATTGTACTTGGAGGCATTGGACCAATGCAGTTAGACTAGGAAAAATAATTATAGATGTAAGAATGGGTAAAGAAGACACAAAAATATCTCTATTTTTTAAAAGATTTTATTTATTTATTTGGGAGAGAGAGAGTGAGAAAGAGAGAGCACGAGAGGGGGGAGGGTCAGAGGGAGAAGCAGACTCCCTCCTGAGCAGAGAGCCCGATGCAGGACTTGATCCTGGGACTCCAGGATCCTGACCTGAGCTGAAGGTAGTCGCTTAACTGACTGAGCCACCCAGGTGCCCCCAAAATATCTCTATTTAAGACAATATCAATAGTATACCTGGAAATTTACAAGAGAACCAATGATAAAGCTAATTCAAATGATAAAGAATTCAGTAGTGTAGTGGAATATAAAATCAACATATAGAAATTAGTTTTCGTATACACAAAGAACCAGCTGTAATGTAAAATAGAAGAGAAAAACTGCATATATGATAACAAAAAAGGATAAGATATGTCAGGATAAAGTCAACAAGGGGTAATGCAAACTTGTATGAGGAAAAGTTTAAAACACGCCTGGAAGACACAAAGGTAGACTTACACAAAAGCAAAGACGCTCCTTGTTCTCGGATACGATGAATTGGTATCATAAAGACGTCAGTTTTCCTTCTCAAGTCTTAATTTATAAATGCAACGTGATCCCCAAACACATAGCTATAAGCTTTTTTTTTTTAAGATTTTATTTATTTGACAGAGAGAGACACAGCGAGAGAGGGAACACAAGCAGGGGGAGAGGGAGAGGGAGAAACAGGCTTCCCGCTGAACAGGGAGCCCCATGCGGGGCTCGAACCCAGGACCCCGGGATCATGACCTGAGCTGAAGGCAGACGCCTAATGACTGAGCCGCCCAGGCACCCCTTACCTATAAGCTTTTATCTGCAACTGATACAAGTTGACAGTGAACTTCACAAGAAAATGCAAACATGCAAGAATATCCATTAAAACAAAAGAAAAGCTGTAAGTTGGGGGGGGGGTAGCCCTAACAGCCTACATGGAATCTAATGCCTCTGCCAGCGAACGTCTTGTGAAGGTTTTGTAACTTAACCAGTATGATGCTGACACGTGACTAGGCGGTCTGACAGACTAAAGAAAGAAACATTAAAAGTCCAGAGACGATTCATGTACATATGGAAATTTAGTGGATGATCAAAGCGGCAAGCTTTGTTTTTGACATTTAAATTCTTTATCCGAAATGGATTTTTTTCTCTTTTTTTAGCACTCTTACAGACATCTTTATTCCATGTGTTCTTGAACACTTCTCTACACGCGTGACAGAACGGCTGTCACGTCCACTCCCTTATGTAACACTGTTCTTAACATAGCAAACATGTAGCTCTCTTACAAACGCCTTTATTACGTGTGTTCTGTGGAGTGGACTTTCATATACAGCGTGAAGTCGGTTGAGATCCAGTTTCATCTTTTTCCTTTTCTCCCCCACCGATCCGGCGTGCTGCCTCTGTCGGGTCCTCAAATCTCATGTATTTATGGGGCAAGGTCTGGTTCATTGGTCACTTTCTTTATACCTGTACTAATGCAGTACTGTCTTAATAACTATATATTCTCAGTAACCACTGATATGCGGTAGGGCAGTCACACCTCCTGGCTGTTCTGTGGCTGAATGGAGGCAGAAAGAACAGGACGGAAGAGGCTGGGAAGAAGACAGAGCTAATGGTGGGCGATGGGGGCGGTTGGATGGCAGGGGCCTTCGACTTCCCGCTGGCCAGCTTGCCACTCACGTGTCCTCTTTTGTCCCCCACCCCACTGTGCAGCGTGGAGGGGCATCAGCTAGGCCTGGATTTGTGGAAGCGGTCTTCCCCCACCCTGCACGTCGAAGCTCTGGTGGGAAGGTTGCCCAGCCTCCATCATGCGGCGGGAGGCCCATATGGATTGTCTGGCTCTGCTCCCCGGTCTGTTCCCATCCAGGCTGCAGGCCACCAGGAATCCTCAGGGCTGCTCGGCTCAGCGTGTCTAAATAGTCACCAGTCCGGCACGGGGCACATGGGAGGGCTCTGTTAAGCACAGTCTGACTTCTTTTCACCCCAACTTCCCTAGCGCGTGGCGATCTGCTTACATCAGCCTGGTGGTACAGACCCAGGGGCGGGGGCTGCTGCAGGAATGGGGACTTCCCCTCCCTTGCTTCCTACACTCTAGGTGATTGATGGCTCGGCAGATACTCATAGAGGGTTCACAATGGAACAGGTGGAGTCTGAGCCCAAGGCCCCTCAGGATCCAGTCCCTTCTCCGGGCCCGGGATTCGTGGTCCCCGTGCCACGGAGAAAGAGAGGGTGCTTGGGAGTGAGAATCGAGAGAGTCAGGGGTGTGGGGATTGTGCGAAAAAGAGAGGGCAGGAGTAAGCGAGCGAGTGAAGGAAGGAGCGTGGGAGACGCGTCAATAGGGTGGGGACTTTGCTTTTCAAGGGCCAATTTCATTGAGATATAACAAGTCCAAGAAAGAGGACGTATCCCAAGGGTGCGGCTCCTTAAATTTTCACAAAGTGAACACATTCCTGTCGCGTGCATCCAGATCAAGAAACACGACATGACCCGATGGGTCGGTCCCCAGCGCAGTTAGAAGTTGAAGGTCTTAGGGAGGCTTGAGGGGCCAGTTGCGGGAAGCTGGTGGGCTTGAGGAGACTTACGAGTTTGAGAAAGGTGGAGAGACCCCGACTCACTGTGGCTGAGTCCAAGTCCGAGTCCAAGTCCGGAAGCTGTTGTGCATGAGGATTCAAGAGCTGATATTGGGTCACCGGGGAAGGCAGCCAAGTTCATGGCTTCATGTTCTTTTTTTTTTTTTTAAGATGTTATTAATTTGAGAGGGGGAGGAGAGAGAGAGAGCATAAGCAGCAGGGAGGGGCAGAGGGAGAGGGAGAAGCAGACTTCCAGGACCCTGGGATCGTGATCTGATCTTGCGGGGAGGCGGGGGGGTGGGGGGTGGGGGGGGCAGGGAGGCACATAGAAGTGGTTGGATAAAGCACCGCTCCTTGTACCTCCTCTCATAGCTTTTGTTCCAAGGAGAGAAGGGTGGCGGGCACTAAGGATGGGCAGAGGGGCCAGGGAACAGTGAAAGGGAATAGCTCATGGCGAGGAAACAGGGAGGGGCAGGGAGCAGGGTGGAAAGGAGGGAGCAGGAGCAGGGAGAGACATGGGGAGCAGGGCGAAGGAGCAGGGGATGGTGGGAGG
The DNA here is from genome assembly GCF_024610735.1 of Ursus americanus. Lineage (NCBI taxonomy): Eukaryota > Metazoa > Chordata > Mammalia > Carnivora > Ursidae > Ursus > Ursus americanus. The sequence continues at coordinate 82,776,089 of NC_142164.1, forward strand.
GAGCAGGGAGCAGAAAGGACAAGGAAGAGTGGCGCTGTGGCCTCAGATATACCTGAGAGGCCCACTCAAGACCCCGGGCAGGAAGCCTCCCTGACAGGCTCCTCTCGGAGCCCCTTCCAAAGAGACACTACTCATTTCCTGAAGTGCAAGTTGCCATCTCTCAAAGAGCCTAGAGGGGACAGATGCCATGCCGGACTCCTGGAGGTCAGTCAAGTGTGACCAGATGTCCCTTGGCTAGGACCGTGATCTGCAACTGGTCAGTCTCAAAGATTTAGCACACTATGGTTTGGGGACAGAATTTGCTGTGATTGGCCTAAACTGGGGGCACAGTACCCTGGGGGGTGGGGCACTTATGGGAAAATACCCTGGGGAGGGGATACCTGGCTCCAGGGCTGAGATGGGGAGAAGCCTGAGGATGAGGAGTCCGTGCAGGGTAGAGACTCTCCTCATGGATGTCCCCGCAGCTGTTCTTGGTGGGCATGGAGATAGATAGAACCGCATTGCTCTTTACATTTGGGTACTCCTATGAACCAGAGGTTCAAGATCCCTTTAGGAACCTTGATTGTCTGTGAAACAGGAAAGGGCGGGGTACACTGAGACTGAGGAGCATTTATGGGGTGAGGGACCGAGGGCTTAGTATCACATCAGTAGCTTTTGGGTCTCAGGGACCCACCCCATTTCCTCAGCCAGATCAGGGTCAGGGGCTTGTATCTTGGTGGGGAGACAGGTGTGAGGATGAGGTTGGCGAAGTCCCTGGGTGATTTGAATTCATGATGCTTCATGGTCTCGGTGAGGAGGGTGAACCCCAGGAATTAAGCCATGAGAACTAGGGATGGGAGAAATGTGTCAGGGAACCCTTTTGGGTGGAGACAAGATTTCCCCCATCCCTAAGACTCCTGAAAAAAGTTTGCAGAGCACCTCCCCTCCAGGTTCTACCACCTCAGGGGGCTTTACCTACCCTTCTGGAACCTCACTGTGAGCCCCTATGTTGGAGGCCTCTCCGAGGTCTGCCCAGACTTATCCATGTCTGAGTTACTATAAATAACATGCATGTGTGGATGGTAGCATCCAAAGGCTTGCCCAAGGGTGGTCAAGGACAGAGCCAGGAACAAAGCAGGGACCAGCAGAGGGAAGGCAGGACTCATGGCAGGAGCCTAAGCAACATGGGTTGGGGGGAGAAGTTGAAAAATGGCCTTTCTCTGGTCCAGCTCACCTCTAATCAGGAGAGGATTCAGGGAGCATCTGTCTAGCACTACTGCTTTCCAGGGGCCTGGGGTCAGGGGGAGGCCCCCATTGTGAGGGGAAAGGACGCTGAGTCTGGGACTCTGGCCAATGGCCCCACCTCCATCCATCAGAGCTGTAGCTCTCCACGAAGGTTCAGCAAGAGGCCCAAGTTCAGGGGTAGATAAATAGGCAACAAGAAGGAGATACGGCGTGGACATTCCCGCCCACGTGAGCCCTCTATTTTATCCTTTCAGGAGAGCATACCTCCAGCCTCTACTGGAGTGGGGATTAGCAGTTGGGCAGTGTATCTGAGGCTCTAGTGGCTTCTTATACAGACTTTCAGTCTATCTTCTTTTTTTAAAAAAAGCTCCACCTTCTCTCCCACACTGAAAGACAACTTGTGCCCTAACTGTTTGCTTTGGTGGGAGCACTACAGTGCGATGGGAGTTGGTCCTCAGATTTCACTCCTACTGTATAGGACGTGTCCGGGGCCGGGTAGTGACACATAGGTGTCAGTCACTCCCGAGAAAAAGAAAGGGCTGGTCTTGTTATAGAACTCTACTTCTTCATCTGGGGCGCCTGGCTGGCTCAGTCAGTGCGGTCAGTGGAGTGTGAGTTCAAGCCCCAGGTTGGGTGTAGAGATTACTTAAAAAAAAAAAAAAAGATACCTACCTCTTCATCTGTCATTGGTGGGGTGGGGAAAGATGTTTCAACGTATATGGTAATATGGTAATACACTGGGAGCTGTTCCAGCACGGAGATTTTCCAACTGGAGATATCTAAGGATGGGGAGATTTCAGTGGGGGTCGATCAATGGGGGGCTATATGGAGGCATGAGGTTCAATGAATGGAAGGACTTTCAAACAGGCTTATCAATGAGATAGGTATCAATGGTGGGTATTTCTGAATGGGAAGATTTGACAAGGGGGTTTATCAGTGGGAGCGTTTTGACGGGCATGTCTGAATGAGGAGCTACGTCTGTGGATAGAGATACAGGAATAGGGTGAGTTGTCGATAAACATTGTCAACAGACCATGGTGCCCGGCTGGCTCAGGAGATGAAACGTGCGACTTGGGATCTCAGGGTTGTAAGTTCAAGCCTCGGGTTGGGTGTAGAGATTACTTAAAATAAAATCCCTTTTTTAAGATTTTATTTATTTATTTGTCAGAGAGAGAGAGCACAAGCAGGGGGAGCAGCAGACAGAGGGAGAAGCAGGCTCCCCACCGAGCAGGGAGCCCAACTCAGGACTTGATCTCAGGACCCTGGGATCATGACCTGAGCCAAAGGCAGATGCTTCACTGACTGAGCCACCCAGGCGTCCCAAAATAAAATCTTTAAAAAAAAAGATCGTCAGGGGCGCCTGGGTAGCGCAGTCGTTAAGCGTCTGCCTTCGGCTCAGGGCGTGATTCCGGTGTTCCGGGATCGAGTCCCACATCAGGCTCCTCTGCTGGGAGCCTGCTTCTTCCTCTCCCACTCCCCCTGCTTGTGTTCCCTCTCTCGCTGGCTGTCTCTCTGTCACATAAATAGATAAAATCTTTAAAAAAAAAAAAGAGATCGTCAATGGGAATTATGTCATAAATAGGGAATATATCGTTTATGAATAGATTTGTCAACGGGGTGGTCATTTGGGGATAGGCAAGCGGTGGGTAATTATGAAGAGAGATATTTGTCACCGGGATCCATCACTGGGTGACAGATTGCTGCCAGGTATTTGTAAGTGGGGAGATTTGCCAATGGGGGTCATCAGTGGGGATATGTCAGTGCGATATTTATGACTAAGGCAGTAGCTCAACAGAGGTATTTGTTACGGGGTATTTGTACAGTGAGGAGAGGGAACTTTTCCAAGGAAAGATTTACCAAGGACTTAGAAATTCGTCACCTGCAGTCTTGGCAACAGAAGAGATTTGTAAGTGTGGTGATTCGTCACCCACAGTGAGGACTTTGTAGTGGGGAACGTTATCACTGGGGAGAGGGGTTTCCTTAGAAGTCTTCGAAAATGTTGGTGTTTTTCAGTTGGGGAGACTTGGACACTGGGAAAAAGTATACAAGTTTCAGGGTGATAAGAAAAACATCACAAATGAGCATACTAAATATTTGTAACATTTCTGGGGGAGATTCTCAGGGTCACAAGTTAAACTAAGGTTTTTCAGAGGGCATTAAATTATTACTACTGATATTCGACATTATTTCCAATATTATAAATAATCACTACTGATAAGAATCATCACTACTCACGTTATATGTTAAATTATATCTATCATACTGCTACTACTAATAATAACTAGTACTTGTAAGTGCTATGTTCCGTGCACTGTTCCAGGCATTATACATGGACGACCTCATTTATTGCTCATGTTGTCCCTGCTAGGTAGGCATTCTTTTTATCCCTATTTTACAGATGTGGAAACTGAGGCACAAAGAGGTAATGTGATCTCCCCAAGGACACAGAGCTAGTACATGGAAGGGGCAGGACTTGAACGCAAATGACCTGGCTCCAACATTCATGTTCTTTTTTTTTTTTTAAGATTTTATTTATTTATTTGAGAGAGAGCAAGAGAGCACACAAGCAGGGGGAGGGGCAGGGGGAGAGGGAGAAGCAGGCTCCCCGCTGAGCAGGGAGCCCAATGCGGGGCTCTATCCCAGGGCCCTGGGATCATGACCTGAGCCGAAGGCAGACGCTTGACCAGCTGAGCCACCCAGGCGTCCCTGTGTTCTTAACCGCACATGTCACCTGTCTAGAAATTAAGTCACTGTGAGTAATATTACCCGTGAAGTTATTATTTATGAGAGTTTTGTGTTTTGACATGAAAAAATACAAGGGACAAACACACCCCATTAATCATCCTCCAACCCTAGCACGGACCTCAGAAGGATTCTGGGTCGGGACTGCGAGGCCCATTTTTCAGGGAGAAGTATGGAGGCTCAGGTGAGGGAAAGGCCGGTCCCCAGGCCACCCATTGAGCTGGACCGCCCCCTCCTTGCTGTACACCTCACAGGGCTGTCACCCCCCCACACGTGCTTCCTCTCATCCATCCGTCTCTCCCAAGCAGAGATTCACATGGAATGCTGCGGGGGGCGGGGGGGTTGGTAACTCACTTTAGTCACTCGAGTAGATTTTCTAGAAGAGCTATGGGGGGAATGTAGTGACCCCAGGACTACAGAAATCTGGCCAGGGGTTCCTGCGGGGGTCTGTATGCTGTTCTGGCTTCAGTAGGGCCTGGTGGTCAGCCCTGTCCTTGAAGCACTGACGTCTCGAACCAGGGCACCACCTGCTGGTAGGCAGGTCGGCAGGAGAACGGCTTCCACGCTGGGCTCCGTCCCTTTCCACTGCCTCACTCTGCTTCACCTTCCTCCCAGGGATCAAAGTAGCTGACGGCTCAGGGAATGGGCCCTGGGGTCCGGGAACAGCAGCGTAAGAATGCAGGGAGCTGCTACTAGGATTTGGTGAGCTGAGCCAATAGCAACAAGGCCACCAGGGCCCTTACGGTCATACCCACCAGCGAAGGCTGCCATTTGCCCCTTTTAGTGGACCGGGTTTAGATCCTGCCAGGGCACAGCCAAGGTGCAGATGCTGACACAGAAATTGTCGCTGCCGTGGGCGTCCCCTGCACAGGCAGAGAGAGGGGCCCTGAGTGCTCAAAATCTACCCATCCAGATTTAGGACCTAGCTTGGGCCCTGGGGGCATCTCCCAGGAGTGCGAGAGGACAGGGCCCCAGAGGATGGGGGGGCAGGTCGTTGACCCGGAATTCCCTGCCAGAGACCTGGCTTCTTGTGAGGAGTGGTGGGTAGTCTGATGGGAGGGAATTGGGGGTTCTTTCCTTCACCGAAGAAGATGCGTTGGAGGCTTTTTGCAAGCAGGTTCAGGTCAACGGGACGCTCGAGTGTTCTGTCGAATGTGTGCACCAGTCTGAGTCCCAGGGGCTCACTTGTCAGGATCTTTGGGGTACAGGGGACAGAAGGCAGGAACTGGGAAGGGCCCAGCTGGGGAACAAGAAGGCCTGAGGAAGGGAGTGTTTGGAGGCTCTGTCACGCAGGTTTTATGGGGCAAGATGAACCAGAAAGGTGAGGCTTGGGTCTAGAGGCCCCAGTTTGGGCAAGGGAGCCGCAGTATAGGAGGTATGTGGCCCGTGTAAGCTGACGTACCTGGTTGGCCCTGACTTTGAACGCTATCTGTATTTCACTGCCCTACTGCCTTCAGTGTTAGTCGAAGGAGTGAGGGGAGGGGTGCCTGGGTGGCTCAGTCCTTAAGCGTCTGCCTTCAGCTCAGATCATGATCCCCGGGTTCTGGGATCGAGCCCCGCATCGGGTCCCTGCTCAGAGGGGAGTCTGCTTCTCGCTCTCCCTCTGCCTGCTGCTCCCTGCTCTTGCTCTCTCTCTCAAATAAGTAAATCTTAAAAAAAAAAGGGAGGGGAGGAGAGGCAGGGGAAGGGGGAGAAGGGCAGAGCTTGGGGATTTCCAGATCACACCTTCTCCTCATCCCTCCAGAACAGCCACTTCCAAGGAATCTCCAGCAGGCCATGGGTGGGGAGCCAGGGCTACCCCTTGTTCCAGAGTCTCTGGCTGGGTTATGTGGTGGGAGGGGAGAGGAAGGGGGGCGCTCTGAGCCCCCTGGAGCTTTTCTCTTTCACTCAAGTCAGACTCACAGTACAAAACCTACAGGTGGGGACGGTAACACCCGCAGGTGTGGATGGAGCAGGGCAGCCTCCCGGATGACAGCAGGACAGTGCCCAGGGGAAGAGAGCTGTTTGCCAATCAGATAAGACATCTGTCCGCGAGCTTGTCAGCTGGAGGGATTTGTGAATAGAGGCATTTGCCAGTGAGGCAGTGATTTGTCAGTAGTGGGATAATTTTCTAGAGAGCACTGTGCAAATAAGAATCATAAATTAGTCTGGTAAAATGTTCTAAAGTATCGAGCAGAGAGATTAGCCCATACGTTGTGGTGGATTAATGCAGGTCAAGTGGCCCTCGCCCATGCGGCTGACCACCAACGCTAATGCCAGTGTAGAGAGTGATTACCAATACCTGAAATTTTAGGTGAAAATCAAAAAGCCAACATTTTGCATCCCTCCCCCCTCCCCCTCGGCCTCGTTCCCCGGGTGTTCCCACCAGGCCATCAACGACATGGGTTTGCTCCCAGACATGACACAGGGACACCGCCTGCTGGATGGTAGTTCTTTATTTCATGGTCTTGTGGGATAAAGAAAGACAGGAGCGGGACATGGGGTGAACACTGTGCAGGCTTCGGCTTCCGCTGGGGGTGGCATTTAGGCCAGCCGGGGCCGCAGGGACTGCCAGGTGCACAGCCCAGGCTCTCTTGGCAGGCAGGCAAGATGGCGGCTCTGGAAACCCTTGTCCGAGCCTGTGAGGAACTGGTCCGTCCACAAGCAATGAGTGTCACTCTGCAGTTTGCAGGGGATGGATGAGCAGGCAAACACCTAGGGGAGGGGAGGGAGGCACAACTCTGAGGGCCTCTCCCCCTGCCCCTACCTCCCCCACACAGCAGAACCTTCCCCCTCCTCAGTTTTCGACATGGAACTGCTAGGGAGACCTGGGGTTGCCCCACCTGGGGAGAGGCTCAAGAACAGCCCCTCCCTTGGAGGAACAGTCACTGGGCTTGGCAAGGTGACGGTAATCCAGTGAACTGCCATCAGTTTCCTGGAATGCTGGTTGGGGAACAGTCATGGAGGGGGGGGCGCAGGCAGGCTTCCAGGGAACCTATCCCATAGGATAGGGAACAGCTGGCTAGGGGGGGACTTAGGCATAGGCAAGAGCCGTGGGGCTCAGACACAGCCACTGGGACCAGAGGACATTCAGGGCCATCAGGAGACAGCCTTGAAATAGTCACAGGGGCAAAGCACCACACCCTTGTGTGTGAGGCAGGCAGAGCAAGAATCGGATGTGCTGGGGAAGAGTCAGTGGGTTGGGGGATCCGCACTTTGAGTTCTTGGAGAACATTCTAGGGAACCAAGAAACAATCCCTGGGGAGGGGGGGTCAGGAATAGCCAGAGGAGCTAGAAAATTGTCACAGGGGGATTTAGAAGGGGAAAGAAGCAGCCCGAAAAGTCCAGGGGACGAGGAATCCCTGGGAATCAGAGCAAAGAACAACCAGAATGTCCAGGGAACAGTGTCAGCTTTGGGGGAACAGCAAGAGAGATCAGGGACAGCACTAGGGTTGGGGGAGCAGCCACAAGGACAAGGAATGGCCAGAGGGAGCAAGAAACAAGCCACGGTTTGGGGAAGAGTCCGAGGAGCGCTGTCGGGCGGCGGGCAGGGCCCAGGCACTCACTGTGCACTCCTCACAGCCAGCAGCATAGGTCTTGGTGAAGCCCCGGCGCTGAGCGCTACTCAGGCTGTTCCAGGGAGCCACGAAACTGCAGGTGTTGATCTGCAGGTGTCCGTTCCTCAAGTTTCCTGGGGAGGGGCGGGGGGGGGCAGGCAAAAGACAGCAGCTGATTGGCTGGGCCGGGGTGGGGGGGCAGGGCGGCGCCTGATTGGCCTCCCGGGCGCACAGACCCCCGCTGGGCAAAGCCCCGGCTTTTCTGGTAGGCTGAAATCGGGGCGGTCCCCATTTCTACTGGGACCAGCCCCTCGGAGCCTCGCCCCCTCCCGGCGCCCGGCAGCGTCGGAGGGACGGGCTGGCGTGGCACGGGGCGAGGGGCGGGGCCTCACCGGCGATGAGAAACTCCTCGCTGCGGTTCTGGGACCTGTGGAAGTATCCGCAGACGCTCTCCAGGGCGGGGGTGTCGACGAACCGGATGTCAGAGGCATTCCCCAAGGCGTTGAACCCTTTGAACATCTGTCGGATGAGGGCAAGAGTCTCTTTTACTGACACTGTCCTCCCACTCCACGCTCTTCCCTGAAGTCCTCGCTAGCATCCTGACGTCACGGCTAACTTCCTCGGCTTTGACTTTGACGGAAGGGAGAGGTTAGGAAGTGCTGCGGAAAGGGCAGGAGGGATACCTTGGTCATCTTGATCTCGTAACGCCGGTTTAAGTCGGTCTGGTTGACTTCTGCGGTCCCCACGAACTTGGCCCTGATGACTGCGGGGTGGGGGGGAGAGAAGACGAGTCAAATGGACTGCATGAGCCAATAAAATAAAATAAGCACATACTTCAATAGGGGCCGCCGGAAGGCCAGATGGCACGCTAAGCGACGTACACACTGGCTAATTGATTAATCTGTATATTGAGTGACTACTCTTTGCCAGGAGCTGCTTTAAGCCTTTCTCATATATTCCTCATGTGTTCATTCGCTCAACAAATATTTCGGAGCCCCACCGTGTGCCAGGCACTGTTCTGGGTGTTAGGAACACAACAGTGAACAAAACACAGAAGCCCCCCTCCCTTGTGGAGCTCCCATTCTAACCAGGAGGAGACTCAACACAATAAGTATAAATAAGTATATGGAATGTTACAAGATATTCAGTGTGATGAGCAATTTTAGAGACGCGGATCAGGAGTACTCGGGGGTAGGGGTTGAAGTTTCGAACGGGCTGGTCCAGGAAGGCCATCCTGACATTCGAGGCCGCCCCCCATGTGGATACCTTCGGGGAAGGGTGTACCAGGCCGAGGAAGCCGCCAGTACAAAGGCCCTGCGGTGGGACTGGGCCTGGAGTAATCAAGGAAGCCCGAGGATGCCGGTGTGGCTGCAGCAGTCAGTGCAGGGCTGAGTGGGATCGTTCTAGAGGCGGGCACCGTTGCGAACCCCGCGGGACTGAGGGGAAAGCAGAGCGCAGAGTGTGCAGGGCAGAGTGGGGTGCACTCACCAATCTGGGAGTTGCAGAAGGCCGTCTGCGGGTGGGGCGGGGCACAGGTACACGCCCTGCTGGAGGCCGTCAGCCACAGCAACAACAGGGTGCAGGAGGCCAGGGGCGCAAAGGGGGCCATGGTGGGTTCTGCGGGGCGGGGAGGAGGGGTCAGTGGTCCTCTGCGGACGTGGGCAGCCCCCCCCCCACACACAGCCAGCTTGGAAGGGGATTAAGCCCCTGCACTCTGGGCTTGAGGGATTGGGGGGGTGTGGAGACTTTAAGCGGGCGGTGGGGATTTGGGAGCCCAGAGGAGCTGAGAGGGCTGGGGGTTGGGAAAGTCTAGGAGTTGTGGAGCCTGAGCAATTTTAGGGACCGGGTGAGTCGGGGGCCACGAGATGGTGGTGTTTGAAGAATAAGGGGGCAGAGGGGTTGCAGGATTTAGGGACATTGGAAAGTTGGAAGGTCGAGAAGCTGGGGGTGAGGAATTTGGGGCTTGGGGAGGTGGAGGAATTTGGGGTTTCGGGGTTGTGCATATTGAGATGGGGAGTGAATTGGAGGAATTGGGAGGAGGTTGGGGGTTCAGGAAGTTTGGGGACTTAAGGGGGCGGGGTGCCTGAGGGATTTGGGAGCAGAGAAAGTTGTGGAGTTGGGGATTTAGGAGTCTGGAGGGTTGGGGGGAGCAGAATTTAAGGGAGTTGGCGGCCTGGAAGGCAGCTGTGCTATTAGGCGCTCACAAGTTCGGAGGATTCGGGGATAGAGGTCGGGGTTCCAAACAGTTTGGAGTGCGGGTATCGGGGAAGCCATTCCAGCACCCTCCCGCCCTCCTCCCCTTGACCAGCCCGGGATCCTGGAACCCGCCGGGCCGGCTGAGCAGCCAGAAGTCTGGCAGGAAAGCTCCGGCCTGGCTCCAGGCCCCGCGGGGCGGCCCGGGGCCCCAGCCTACCTCCGGCGTATCTCTCGGGGCGCTGGGTCTGCGGCGATGGCGGCAGGGCCCGAGCAGCGGGGGATAAATGTCCACGCGAGGGGCGGGGGTGGCAGCGGTGCGGAAACCGCAGGCCTCCAGGCTTCCTGGATGCATTACTCATCCGCCCACCCTCGGTGGAGGCCAAGGGGCGGGCCGAGGGCTGCCGAAAAGGAGATGCACCCTCCTCCTCCCCCTCCCTCTGGGCCTCGCCCTGGCCACCCACCCCCATCTCCACATCAGTCACCAGTCCTTCCAGGCAGCCTCTGTGGAGGGCTTAGAGGCAGGACTACCCCCCACCCAGGGCCATTCCCTGAAGTCTCCAAACTCTCTCCAAGGTCTATCCAATCACCCGCGCCTCCTCCCCCCAGTTCCCCGTGGCTGAAGCCCGAATGAGTTCGTCCCTTTAATAAACATTGTTTGTGCACCTACTGTGTGCCAAGCACACACAGAATTCCCTCTCCTGGGAGATCTGACAGTCCCGTGAAGGGGGAGCGAGGCAGAGAGGACACAAATTGAGTAGAAGCAGTGAAGAGAGAGAAGGCAGGTGAGTGGAGGAGGAGTACAAGGTGGGACAACTGAGGCACGGAGGGGTTAAGCGACTTAGCCAAGATCACCGTTAGTAAGTGGCAGAATTGGGATTTGAACTCAGGTGGCCTGGAGCCAGAGCCTGGATCTTAACCCCTCTCAAAAAACACAGGCAGGGACGCTGGCTGGTTCAGTCTGCGGAGCTGTGACTCTTGACCTCGGGGTGGTGAGTTCCAGCCCCACGTTGGGTGTAGAGATTACTTAAAATAAAATCTTTAAGAAAAAAAACCACACAGGCAAATGGTCAGCATTTATATAGAACCAGCTGTGTACCAGGCACTCGGCATATTTTTTCTCACTTAAAGCTCACAGCACACCTCTGAGAAGGGTACCAGTATTATTCCCATTTTACAGACGAAGAAATAGGAGCATAGAGGGATTGAAGAACTTTCCCAGGATTGCAGGGCACAGCTGGGAGTTGAACCCAGGCTAACTGGTGCCAGCATCTTACCCTCAGGTGTGGCACAGCCCTGGCAAGTGGGGAATGTGCCAGTGAATTAGTGAGCCTTGGGGTGGGGGGGAGTTCACTGGTAGGGAAAGAGGGCAGTGAGTCAGTAGAAAACAGATCCCCTCCCATCCTGCCCTGCCCCTTCCCCACCAACCCTCCCACACCTCTGGAGGGGAGGGAGTGGGGGGGGGGGCTGGTGAGGCAATCCCTGCCCACCAGCTTCCAGATGCTGCCTGAATCTTCCTTGGGGTCCTGGGAAAGGGCTCTAAGGGCTCATTAACATCCTTTGTTACTCAGGGAAGGCAGACCAATAATAACAGTGATGGGAGCGACGCTAGCAGCCACTTACTGGGCACTTACTGCACGCCGTGCCCTATATTCTTTATGTAGATTCTCCCATTCGGTCTTCTTGACCCCCCCCCAAGCTTGCTGAACTCAGGGAGGTTGGCTCGCCCACCACCAGCAGCAGCAGCTCTTATGGGTGTCAAACCCTGTTCTCCAATCTTTGTGAGTGCCTTAATCTCTCAGCCAATCCCAAGTGCCTCCTTGGTAATGACTGTCGCCTGCGCCCGCGCTGATAACGGCACCGCACGTTTTGAGGTTGGAGGCTTCCTGTGTGCCCGATACTGCGCGAAGCTCTTTCCCTGAAATAACTCATCTGTTCCTCCCCACTGCCGGGTCGTGAGAGACTTGCGTATCTCCTCATGCAGATGAGGAAAGTGCGACACACCAAGGGGTCAAGAGCCACCAACCCAGGAATGAGAATGAAGAAATGACCCTGATGGGGGGAAGGGAAGTAAACCAGGAATTTGGGGAAGCCGGTTGTGAAAGTGGGGAGGGAGAGTGAATGAGGCAGGGGCTGAGTAAGTCGGCGCTTGGCCGAGGGAGCCTCGCAAGGAAGGGAAAGCCCCTCTCGGACCCTGCTTCCCAGGCCAGCTCTGACTCCCCAGCTTGAGTCAGCACCGGGCTGGGCTGACTGTCCACACGTGAGGGGTTCTGTGCAGCTGGCTTTTGGTGCAGGTTTCGCAACTGGTGGGGTGTTGAGGAGGGGTATCCAGATGTGTGACCACCTGGGGACCTGGATGGGCGGTGGGGGGGTGCTGTGGGGGACCGTGGGGGCCGGCTGGGTGTGCAGAGCAGAGGCCCGACCGTCTCCATAGCATGCCAAGTGCTTGGGCCTCGTGGTGCCCTTTGTACAGATCAGGAAACTGAGGCCCAGAGAAGGTTAAGCGACCTGCCTGGGGTTCCACGTGGCCTGAGGAAGAGGAGAGGCCCAGGGTCAAACCTAGGGCTCTCCAGGGGATCCTAGAGTGCACAGCTCCCCGCCTGCACACATGTGCGGGTGCAGTCGCACACATACACACGGGCTGTGTTCAGACTCAGGTCCCGCAGAAACGAGGAGTGTTTATGAAAAGAGGGGCCTAGAAACCTCGGGGGCCGGGGGGCAGTGCGCGTGCACGAGTGCGCAGCTCTCCTGAGTCTCTGCCTCGGAGAATCGTGTGTGTGTGTGTGTGTGTGTGTGTGTGTGTGCGCGCGCGCGTGCGCGCGTATATGTGTGTGTGCGCGCGTATATGTGTGTGTGCGCGCGCGCGCGCGTGCCTTTAGGTGGTGTGTGCCCCTCTGCGTGGTGCACGTGTGTACCTGGGGCTTGGGTGTCGCCCTGTGTGTTCCGTGCCGCTCCTGGGAGTTGCATGTCAGTCTCTGCAAAGCGGGCCGAGGTCGCGCGTATAACTGTGGACGTGCTGTTCACCTCTGAGCTGCGTGCGCGCCGAGCCTTGCGTCAAGCGCCGCCTCGGCATTGTCGCCCTGGAATGCTAAGCAGAGGATCCCCGTAACCCCTGTCCCGACACCGTGCCTTTCAGGGCCCCGTCATGACGCCAGTCATTTGGGAAATGAGGAAGGTGGGGGTGCGGGGAGAGAGGGTGAGGCCTGAAGGTCAAACGGTCACCCTGAGCCTGCGGGCTTCCTGTGCCTGTCGGGAACTGGGAACCGCCGCCGCCCCAGCAGCCCCTCCGGGAATGCCATCTGTGCCCCGCGGGGCCGCCGGCTGCGCGGAGGGGGCGGCGCGTGCTGGGGCTGGGGGCGCCCGGCCCCCTCCCCCACCCAGGGTCGCGCGGCCCTCGCTGTAGCCCTACACCCGAATGTGTATGTGTGTGTGTGTGTGTGTGTGTGCGCGCGCGCGCGCGCACGCACACACACCCAGGAGTGCTGTCTTCGACTTAGGCAGGTTGTGGGCGTCTCTGGCTGTGTGTGTGCCTGTTTGTATAGATGGCAAGGCATGTTGTGTATGCGTGTGTGTCCCTAGATGTACTTTTTTTGTGCGTGGTGTGAGTCGTGGTGGTTATATGAACACCTAGAAGCGTGGGTACCTCTGCATGTGGCGTGGGTCCTGGTCGTTGTGTGGATGCCTCGGAGTGTTGCATGTGCGTCCTTGTTGAGCATGTGCCCAGTTCTGTCGCGCACGCCTGCCGAGAGTCGTGTGTGCCTCTGTGTTCTGTGGCCGTGCCTCTGAGGGGTGTCTCTGCACTGCATGGGTAATCCTCCATGCTGTGCGTCCCTCTGCCGTGTGGGTTTGGGCGAGAGGAAAGGGGCTGTGTGTGTGTGTACACTGCTGGGCAATGAGGCTGGCCACGAGCCCCGGCCCCTGCCCCACACCACGAGCACCTGGCTGGCTGAACGACTGTGTGGATCTCTGCAGCCGGAGAGCAGGGTGTGCTCTGAGCCTTGCTGGTTGTGGGTCTTTCCATCTTGTGGGTCTCGACATGCGTGGGAATCTCTGGGTTTGCTTGTGTAGGGCTGAGTTCTGAGGGTTTGTGTGCAGGTCTGTAGGTTGTGTCTGTGTATGAATGAGGCTCACATACGAGGCCTGGCTGAGGGGTCCGGTTACTATGTGCTCACCACCACACCCCCATGCACACACAGGCACACACTCACTTCTCTATCATCCATTCACTGTCTAAACAAACTTTCCCTTTTCCGGAAAAGTCCCCCACCCCTATCCCATGCCTCTGCCCGGGAAAGCAGAGGCGGATGTCTGGCACTTGGAGGCAGTGGAGGGGGGGACAGGCAGGCAGGGCTCTGAGTTCGATTCTGGGCTCAGAGACGCTGTGTGACCCCCGGCTGCTGTCTGTCTCTGACTCGCCTCTCCTGGGAAATGGCTCCTGATGTGGCTCCCACTGGATGGGCTTCTCTCAGCACCATCCCCACCCCTGGCGATCGGCCCTCCCGCCCTGACCGTGCTCTGCCTTTCCCCCCCACCAGCTCAGCAGCACTACGTACCCTGTGGTGGTGAAGATGGGGCATGCGCACTCCGGGATGGGCAAGGTGAGTCCCCAGATGAGGTGTGTGTGTGTGTGTGTGTAAATGGTGCACGCTCCTGGCAGCGTGCGTACGTGTACATTGCGTCTCCAACACACACCTGTCATTCTGTATGATTGTGTGTCCTGGGGCATCTTTATCGGCGTGTACTGTTCCCCTCACATTCTTAGATTCTGTTAGCCCAATTTTCTGCCAGACATTCAACCAGTTTTGTGTGTCCTGTTATTTTGTTCGTGTATCCGGCATGGTGTCTGTGTATATGCATGGCTCTGTGTTGACCACACATGATGTGACCTTTGATGTTCAAGGCTCTTGCAGTCCTGTATGCTCTCCAGCCCCCCGAAGCTGGCTGTGTGTATGTAGGAAGCCAACTTGGAATGTGTACGTTTGTGTCTGTGCTTCTGTATGCTTTCCTATGGTGTATACCACCGACTTCGGGTCTGTGTGCTCACATGCAGACTGTGTGTACACACCATTTTCCACAGCTTTACGGAGATACAGTTCACCTCCCATACCACTTACCCACTTGAAGTGGAGAGTTCAGTCGTTTGTGTTCCAACTTGCACCCCATGTGTCTGCTGTGTCCATGTGAAGACCAGGAGACCAGACTCCTGCATGCTTGAGTGCCACAGAATTGTGACGTCCTCAGCTCCCCTGGGTCATCGGTGTGGACGCCCCCACCCCAACGCCCCCTCGCCCGCCCGCTGCTGCCCTGTCCTCAGCCGCCCCGATTCCCGTCCCACCCCCACAGGTCAAGGTGGACAACCAGCACGACTTCCAGGACATCGCGAGTGTCGTGGCCCTGACCAAGACGTATGCCACCGCCGAGCCCTTCATCGATGCCAAATATGATGTGCGCGTCCAGAAGATTGGGCAGAACTACAAAGCCTACATGTGAGAGCAGAGAGAACAGGGCTGGGGTCGGGGTCCCCTGCCCCGTGCAGCCCAGGCTCCCCTGAGCCTCGGTCCTCTCTGCTCTTCCCCCTCCCCGCAGGAGGACGTCAGTGTCAGGAAACTGGAAGACCAACACCGGCTCGGCGATGCTCGAGCAGATTGCCATGTCTGACAGGTGGGGGTGGCCCGGGCTCGGCCGGAGGGGAGGTCGGGTGGCAGCGTGGCGCGCCCCAAGCTGGGCGCTGACCAGCTGCCTTGCCCCCTGTGTCGGCAGGTACAAGCTGTGGGTGGATACCTGCTCGGAGATTTTTGGGGGACTGGACATCTGCGCGGTGGAAGCGCTGCATGGCAAGGACGGAAGGGATCACATCATTGAGGTGGGAGCACCCAGGAAGCGGAGGGTATGGAGGGAGGGGCAGGTGCACGGCAGCGACGTGCCGGGAACTGCGCCGCTCTCCACGGCGCAGAAGGCGGCTACTAAAGGGCTCTGTGCGCTGTAAAGTACCTTTAAAGCAGGAAGTGCTGGGTGAATGGCAACGTGCTTTATACAACTTTTCTTTTCTACAAAAAGGAGCTCTGTAAACCGGGAGGTCCCTGTTATCGAAGCAAAGCACTTTCAACATTCCAAAGTTCTTTGTAGACAGCGGTGCCCCCGGGAAACAGTAAAGCCATTTATAAATTCTAAAGTGCCTTGAAAATTCGGAGTACTTGGTAACCCATAGCGCTTTATACGTGATAAGGCATTTTGTAAACAGTGGTGCCCTAACAAAGCACTTTCCAAACTCTCAACACACCATATATCCCCATGTCCCTTGAAAAAGGACAGCTTTGTGAACTGTCAAGTACTGCATAAGCCACAACTTCTTCGTGAACTACAGGGCACCTATTTTAGCAAAGTATAGAGCAGGGACTGGTAAATGTTTCTGTCGAGGGCCAGACAGCGTACGTTTTAGGCAAGAGCAGCCAAAGACATGATGTTTAAAGAAAAAAAAAAAAGCATGGCTGTGTTCGCCTAAAACCGTATGGACATAACAATTGAAACTTTATCTATTTTCACTTGAGCTCTTTTGGTTTTTTCCCACCAATTAAAAAAATGTAAAACCCATCCCTTAGCTCAGGGGCCATCCCGCATGCGGCCCAGCAGCCCTGATCCGAGCAACTCTGCTCTAAGCTGGGGACCCCCTCCTGAGCGGTAAGGTACCTTGTGAAGGACAAGCCTTCCTCACACTGCAGAACTGCTGCTTCTCCAGCTGAGCCTCCGTTTCCTTGGCAGCAGCCATGCCCTTCCCCAACTGAAGGCACTTGGTCACGGTCACCCTCCCGGGCACCTCTCCAGCCTCTCGCCTCACTGGACCCCTTTGCCTCCCCAGGTGGTGGGCTCCTCCATGCCGCTCATCGGGGACCACCAGGATGAAGACAAGCAGCTCATCGTGGAGCTTGTGGTCAACAAGATGGCCCAGGCCCTGCCCCGGCAGCGGCAGCGGGACGCCTCCCCCGGCCGGGGCTCCCACAGCCAGGTCAGCCCCCGGTGCAGAGAGAGGCCCCAGGCGGCCCGAGGAAGCTAGCGGGGGGCCAGGCCCCGGGCGCTGCCCTGCCACACGTGCGGCGGCGATTAGCAGTGGTTGTAAAACTCGATCAAAGGGCCGCTCTCCTGATTTCTCGGAGTGCCTCCCGCCACCCCTGGGAACTAGTCCCCCCTGCCCCACACCCAGCCTGACAGCCCCTCCGCGCAGCCACAGAGGCGGCAACACCCAGCACAGGGCAGCCCGGGTCATTTTGATTGGCCGAGGCTCAGGCGGGCCGGTGACTATTTTTAACCTCTCCTGCTCCACTCCTCTGCCGCAGACTCCGTCCCCAGGGGCCCTGCCCTTGGGCCGCCAGACCTCCCAGCAGCCCTCGGGGCCTCCGGCTCAGCAACGACCCCCACCACAGGGTAAGTGGGGGGGACCAGCTTCCTGGGCCCCTACTGGACTGGCAACCCCACCCCCACCCCCCGACCTCTCACGTGTGTGCTTTTTCTGTCCCTCAGGTGGCCCTCCACAGCCGGTCCCAGGCCCCCAACGCCAGGGACCCCCCGTTGCAGCAGCGCCCGCCCCCGCAGGGCCAACAGCACCTTTCGGGCCTTGGACCCCCAGCTGGCAGTCCCCTGCCCCAGCGCCTACCAAGTCCCACATCGGCGCCCCAGCAGCCTGTGTCCCAGGCCCCACCGCTGACCCAGGGTCAAGGCCGCCAATCCCGGCCGGTGGCAGGAGGACCTGGGGCACCTCCAGCAGCCCGCCCACCCGCCTCCCCATCTCCCCAGCGCCAGGCGGGCCCCCCACAGGCTACCCGTCAGACATCCGTCTCGGGTCAGGCTCCGCCAAAGGCCTCGGGGGCCCCACCGAGCGGTCAGCAGCGCCAGGGCCCACCCCAGAAACCCCCGGGCCCTGCCGGCCCCACACGCCAGGCCAGCCAGGCGGGTCCCATGCCCCGCACTGGGCCACCCACCACGCAGCAGCCGCGGCCCAGTGGTCCGGGCCCTGCTGGACGACCCACCAAGCCACAGCTGGCCCAGAAACCCAGCCAGGACGTGCCACCACCCGCCACTGCCGGGGGACCCCCGCACCCCCAGCTCAAGTAAGAGGACCCCACGGCAGCCCTCGCCTTGCTGCTCACAAAACAGGCTCCTGCACCAGGAGAGTGGCCCCAGCTCCCAGGCTTCTCGGACCCAGGCCCCCTACGGGAGTCCCAAGAGCTCCATCTCCAGCCTGGGCAGAACCCTCCTCCGAGCTATTCCACCCCTCCACACCACCCCCCCACCCCCAGCCGACCGCCCCCATTCACAGAGGCTCCTGCCCTCCATCCCACAGACTCATGCCAGAATCCCAGAGAAACCCCTTTTTAGTTCCGAGTCCTCCAAACAGGCCCCTGGGAAAGCCCCCTCCCCAGCCCCTCCTGGCCCAACCCAGGCGCCTTGCTGACCCTCCCTGAGTACCGCCCTGCCCAGCACATCTTCCTCCCCGCCCGTCTGGAGCCTTCCCAGCAAAACGCACCCTTCTCCTGCCCGAACGGACTCCTCCCAGCTGAACCCCCAAACTCTTCCCGGCCCAATTCACAGTCCTCCTGTCACTTCACACTCTTCCCAGCTGCCCTCACGCTTTCCCTACAGCCTAGGCTCCTTTCTGGGCCACCTCAGTCTCCCCCCAATTCATCACACCATCCTCTCGACTTCTACTGGTCCACTCCAGACCTCCCCCCACATCCAACTGCTCCCCCTTAGACTTGCCCCCCACCCTCTGCCAGCCTGCTCTGGGTGCCAGCCCCACCGTGGTCCCTCCGAGACTCCTCACCCAGACTGGAAAACTCCCCGCCCATCTTCACCTGCACCTCCCACTCCTCCCAGTCTGGCCTAGAATGTGCAGAGGACGTTCAGCCCGGGACTCTGCCCCCTAAGCCCAGGCTTCACCTTGGACCCAGTCGTCCCAGCCTGGCCCAGGGCTTCCCCACTCCACCCGAGAATCCATCAGGGTCCCGGCCTGTGATGGTGGGTGGGAGGGTCACAGGCACAGCCCCAGGACTAGAGGGGCAGGGCTGGGCCGGGCCTGGGGTAACATTATGTTTCTCTCCCCTTCCTCCCTTCCTCCACCCCCCCTTCCTCCCATGCCTCCACCTTGTCTCTCTCTAGCAAATCCCAGTCTCTGACCAATGCCTTCAACCTTCCAGAGCCAGCCCCGCCCAGGCCCAGCCTTAGCCAGGACGAGGTGAAAGCTGAGACCATCCGCAGCCTGAGGAAGTCTTTCGCCAGCCTCTTCTCCGACTGACACCCCACCCTGAGAACCCTTAATTCCTCCTGGGCAACTCCTCTCTGGGCCCTGAATCCATTTCTCACTTTTGGAGTCTCCAAATCCCTTGAGAAGCCCTCTCCTGGTCCACCGAGCTCCCTCTTCTCACGCGGCTGAATGCCCAAGTCCCTGGGGAAACCTCACTCCTGGTCCTAAATCCAATTCTCACTTTTGGAATTCCCAAGTCCTTTTAAAAGCCCACTCCTGGACACCTCAAGACTTACTTTTCAGTTTTAGAACCTCCGAATTCCTGAAGACCTCTACTCCTGGCCCCCCAGAGTGCACTTTCCTTCCCAGAAGCTCCCAAACACCAGGCAACCCGTTCTGGCCCTACCACCGAGTCCCCTCCTGGAGCCCTGAAATTCTTGGAAAACCGTACACCTGATACCAGATCTCTCAAGGACACCTTGAGACGTCTCTCAAGGACGCATCAGAATTTCCGAAATCCTTAAGATACCCCTGCCTTGGAGCCCCTTTCCACAGACCTCCAATCTCTGGAGATCACCTCCTCAGATGCCACTATCCAGCCCAAGAATATCTCCAAACCGCCCCCAACCGCATTCAACACACTGGGAGGTCCTCCCACTGCTAGGACCCTTCTGTTCCCCAGGGACCCATACTCCCACTTTCCTGCCTCTGACGCTATCTTTAAATATGCAAACTCCACCCATCCTCCCAGAATCCTTTGCACATGGAGTGCCAGCGGTCCTCCACTTTCCCACCTTTGCCGTGATGTCTGTGTCTGTGACTGACGTGGCCTCCTCTCGTGCCGTGCTTGGCATATGTGGTCTTCGTTCATCGTGCCGCCTGTGGTGATGCGTGCAGTGGCGCTGTTTGTGTGGTCCGCACTTCCCCCCAACCACTCCTTGCCTGGACTCACCCCCACCCTTCAGCGGCTCTGAACCCCATGAGAAGAGTCGGGAAGCAAAATAAACAAGCAAAGGCCCAGCAGAATTCTGTGCTTCTTGGTGAAGAGGGGAGTCCTTGAATGGTGGGGAAAACACAGAGGGGACCCCCCCAAATCCACAGGGGGTGCTGGGGACCCCAAAATCCAGTGGAAGGCACATCAGGCACAAATTCCAGAGAGGTTCTGAATGGAATCCCTGCCACAAATCCCAGCCATTGGAGATGGAGGAGCTCCCAAATTTAGAAGTATCCCCAAAGCCAAGAGGAAACCAAATTATGGAGGAAGCAGGGGTCTCGGTCTCTGGGGGTCCCCCAATTCCAGAGGCACTGGAAAAGCACATGGGGACCCCCTCATCTCCCAGGATGGGGATGGGGGTCCTGAGGCAGTTATCAGGGCAGAAACAGAACATTGATTGGTTGGTGGGCAGGGCTCCTTGGCATGGCAGGCTGACGCTGGTTCCCTGGTGGCGGGGGGCAGGGCCTAAGGCACAAGGCGGGCTGCGCTGAGTAGGCAGGCAGGCAACTCATCAGCCTGGGTGCGGTGCAAGGAGGGTTCGGAGGCACTCCGCTCAATCTTGGGGAGTGACCGCTGCAGCAGCTCAATCGTGGCCAGGATCTGGGGGCAGGGGCAGGTTGGGGGGGGTGTCCAGCGCCACATGGGCACCCCAACACCCACAAACCCCAGCCTATGGGGGAAGAGCGCACGAGCACGCGCGCACGCACAAACACACACACACCGTCACACAGTACACTTCTGAGCCTTGAACTCGCACAATTCCCACGGACATCCCGGAGTCTTCCTCCTCCTCAGACTCACCCTTCCCAGCATGTCCAGCCCCCCTACCCGGCCCACCTGGGGGAATAGGGGACGTTCCTCCCGCTGGAACTTGAGGCAGTCAGACAGCAGGCGCCGCATGGCCTTAGGGCAGTTGCTGGAGATTTTGCTGAGGTCCGGGGACAGATAGCCACGGCCCACCATAAAGATAATCTGCAGGGACAGGAATGGGGTGTTCTGGGGGCCTGGGCTCGGAGGCTGAGGGAATTCTGGGTCTCAAGGGGCTTTGCAGGCTCATTTTTGGGGATACTAGGGTCCTCTGGGTATTGGGGTCTGGAGGGCCGCGGGGATCTTGTGGACCCAAGGACACTGGGTCTCTGAGGACAGGGACTGGGTCTCTGAGGACAGGGATCCTCTGCAGAACAGAGGGACTGAAGCTTGGGAGAAGTCCAGAATTACAGGTACCCCCTGGTATTCACAGGGGGCTTACAAGCCTGGAAAGTACTAAGTCAGAGGAAACATGAAGTTCTGGGTCTGGAAGGAGCTAAAGGAGTCTAAACCTCAGGGGCTTGTATTTCTCTAGGGCTCTGGCGCCTAGAGAACTATGGGTCCACATGGCCTGTAAGACTGTGAGTGCTCAGACCCTAGAGGATCCCAGGTTTCTGAGGGCCTGGAAGACTCCATGCCTTAAACCTGGAGAACTAGGAGAGCCTGGGGCCCAGAGTATCATGGGTTCCAGGGCCCCCAAAGCCTGCCAGATACCCAAGGCCTGAATGACTGTGGGTATCTGTGAGTATTCCAGAAGCACAGATGGCTTCTGTCGCTAGGACAAATGGGATTCTGGGCTTTGGGACTTGGGGGATTTTGAGTACCCAGGCCAGAGGACGGTAGGTATCCAGAGCTCCAGAGGGCTTCTGGGTGTTTGGGGGCCATGGCGGATTCTGGGTAGAGGGGATTCAGGAGATTTTGGACTTCAAGGACCCAGAGGACTGCAGATGTGCAGGGAAGGTAGGGAAGACCAGAGAATTCTGAGAGTTCTCAGCCCAAAAGAGTTTGGGTTTCTGGGGGAAGTGTGGCATTTCTTTACAAAGGAGGCAATGTGGAGTTTGGAGGCTGAAGGGATTCCTCTGCCTGGGAGATTGTGGGTAAGGTGTGGGGCTCACCTGGTCACGGCTGCCAATGTGGCTGTAAGGCAGCGAGCCGGTCATGAGCTCATAGAGCACAACCCCGTAGGCATAGACATCCGACTGGAAGCTGTAGGGGTTCGGGTCCTGCATACGGATCACCTCAGCCGCCTTCAATAGGGAAGACAAGGCAGGGGGACCATGGAAGTCAGCAGATGGCCGGCCATAGTCCCAGATCCCACTAGCCACACTGGGTACAACTCAGAGCACCCACGTGAGGTAAAACACGAGCCGTCTGACACCCCCATCTGGCCCAAGCATCCCCATCCCCACTCAGCTCCCCATATCGTGCCCCAGCCACCCAGGCCCCTATCTAGATGGCCCCGGTCCAGCCTGGCCCAACTCACCATCCACAGCACGGAGCCTGAGGGCTGCTCCAAGGGCTGGGCCCCACTCCACCGTGTCTTCACCGTGGCCAGGCCAAAGTCACCAATCTTCACTGTGAGCCCCTCATGTAGGAAGATGTCCACCAGGGTCAAGGGCCACTACAGGAGCTCCCAAGAGCCACATCTCCCATCCTGACTGGGCGATTCCCACTGATGCCCCCACACCAGTCGTGCCTCTGACCCTCACCAGAAGCCCCCCAGTACCGCATAAACTAGCTACAATCCTGACTTAGGTGGGGAACTCCAACTAATGCCCCCTACGCCTGCCCCCACCCCGGGACTCCTGACCAGGAAGCCCCCTGAGTGGCACCTGGGCCTGCCACTTCCTCCACAGCTTCCACACCTCAGACCCTGACCAAAGTCCCCAACAACAGCACCCGAACCAGCCACAACCTTGAGTCCTGACCAAGAGACCCTCATTAGAGCCCCTATTAAGTCACGTGACACCTGCCCCTCCCCATACATCTCCAGAAGGCCCCAACAAGAGCCAACCCCGCTAAGCGCCCGCCCCACCCAAGCCCGGAGACGGGGACAGGCAGATACTGTTAGACTTGAGATCTCGGTGGATGATGTTCTTGGCATGGAGGTAGCTGTAGGGGTGGAAGCAGAGGGCAAATCGGCTGGGTGCTACCTCATCTCCCCACCCCAAGCCTCCCGGCCCCCTCCCTTTGTCCCCAGGCCGGGAGGCTCACTCCATGCCCTGGGCAGTCTGCCGGGCCACGTCGATGAGCTGGACCATGTCGAAGCGTGTGTCAGCCACATGCAGGTGGTGGTAGAGGCTGGAGCCCTCACACCACTGTGTGATGATGGCAAATCCCGGCCGGGTCATGAAGCCCATGAACAGCAGGATGTTGACATGACGCGTCTTCCTGTAGGCAGGGAAGGGGGTACCAGGGCAGGAAGGAGAAAGAGCAACTGTTATGCATTTTCGGAGCATCAGGAATGGTGCTGTGCACTGCTGCCTTCTGTCGTCATCTCTGTCCTGTCTATCAGGAGCTAAGGGCCAGACCGTGGCCAGACTCGATGCACTCGTGAGATGAGTCTGATGCGCTAGGATTCCGTCCTGGGGGCTTATGTCCCCAGCCTCCTCAGCCAAGTCTCCCAACAAAAGCAGGAGGGAGAGCCTACCGCCCCCTACCCCTCTACTGACCAGTGGCTCTCCATCATCGACACCTGCCAACATCTGACCTTGACCATGACCTGGGCCTGTGACCATTTTACAGACAAGAAAGTGGAACGCCAACCTTCTTCATTGATACGGCAGCCTAATATTGATAGACGCCGGTAAAAATACCAGTGACGTGTGATTATATCCTGTTAATCACCATGAGAAGCTCAGATGTAAAGAGCTTGGAGTTAGGACTCAGATTAGATCCTGCATTCCAAGCCAGGCTTCCCCAGGTACTCACTGTGCAACCTCAGGGACGACACCTAACCTCTCTGTGCCTCATTTTCCTCAACTGCAAAACTGTGATCATTATATTAGCTACTTTACAGGGATGTTGGCAAGAACAGTTACCAAATCTGTAAGGCACTTGGAACAGCACCCACCACAGCTAAGCACCCTGAAAATGTCACTGTCCTTGTTATTGCTACTGGGTACCTAAGTCTACCTCACAGAAACTCCGTCACGGATGAACAGATCCCCCTCTGGTTTAGAAGAAAACCTTTCCTCCTTACAGGAGAGTAACTGCAGGTATAATGGTAACACAAATGCAAACAACATCGAGAATGCTCTGCAATTCTGCTCACGTCAGAGTGGGTAACAGAGGACAGGAGCGCTCTTCACAGTGGTCCGATTATGGTTAAAATATTAATACAATGCAAACTAACAGCGCGCTCAAATAATTTCACAGAGAGGAGCAGAGAATAAAAGTTTTCTTACTGCAGTGTCCATAACGAGGATAAATGTTAAAATAGCACAAGAAATTATGATAACATCAACTCTGTAACATAATTGTGCCCATTTGTCAGAGGGCAAGTCCACGTCAGCAACGCCAGGAGTGGTAGTAACTAGAGTGGCAGAAAAGGAACACCAGGGTTTCTCAGTGCAAATTAACTAATATAGTATTAATGATGTATTAAGTAGAGCAACTACAGCCGTTAATTAAACAATGACTCAATTACGTTAAATAGTACTGTTCTTTCAATCATGGCATTACTAGGATTAATAACAGGAATCCAACACATAAGCCTAATACTAACGATGTAATACAAGCAGAGGGGAAGGAGGGAGCGGAGGCTTCCTGGCACTGTGGTTAACAGCACGCTGGCAGTGCGAGGGCACGCAGTAACGTCGATGGCCTACGGCCATACCCACCTCATGCCAGGCAAATGAGAAGACCCACGTTTTGGAGGCGGAGGCGTGAATTAATATCAGTATCAACCCAAACCCAAACAACAGTATCATCAGAGGGCCTCTAAACAGAGCCATTTCCCAGAGGGGAAAGGGACATCCCCGATTGAGAAACAGCTCTCAATGATGCTTGTAACACAGCACAAACACGACTCCTGTGCGGGAAGCACCCCGAGCGCGGCCTTTCCCCGGGGAGGCGCCAAAGCTGCCCCGCCCCCCCCCATGTGCAGCCTCACCTGAGCACCTGCATCTCGTTCTTGAAGGCCTGGGCCTGCTCAGCTGTGGGTTGGGCCACCTTGAGCACCTTCACGGCCACATCACCATGCCACCGCCCGCGAAACACGGTGCCAAACGAGCCCGTCCCGATCCTCTTCAGCAGCTGCACCTCGCTGGGTGGCACCTCCCAGTAGTAGCCCGAGTCCCGGTACCCCAGATTCTTCTGTGGGCCACATGGGCGGCATCTCAGGGGCCTGCCCGCTTCCCTCATCACTCGGCCTGCGGCGCCCCCGCCAAAGGCTCCCCCGGAGCTTACCACTTTCTTCTTGTCATCGGCCACGGACTTCCGCTCCCGCTGCTCTGACGGGGACTTGGAATGGGGGGACTTCCTCCCCGAGGACACGCTGGCCGGGCTGGGGCTCCCCCGGGGGGCTCCATCGCCACCACCTCTACTACCAGCAGCTGCAATCATGGAGGGGATGTGAGTGGAGGCAAGGGGGGTGGCGTGAGGGGGCGCAGGGCCCAGGCATGGGGTGGAGGGTGGACTCACCATCGGTGCTGAAACTCTGGGCAGTGAGCTGGAAGAAGACGGACGGGAGTCAGAGAGGGGACACGGGAGCCAAGAGGAACGGCTCTCCCCTCCGCCTGGCGCCCTCGGGGAATGACCCCCCAACACCAACCTGGATGAGGCTGGAGTCCATGGGGGCTGCGGTGCTGACCATGTGGACGTTGGGAGTGGACGTGGAGCGGATGCGCTGGAGTGGGGCGTTGGCAGGGGCAGGGAAGGGAAAGTGCTCAGGGTCGCGGTGCGGGGTGCAGGAGCTGGCAGGGGAAAGGCTGTGAAATCACTGTCGATCGAAGGAGAGAACAAGCAAAGCCGCCCCCCACCCCGGTAAACGTATGTTTAGCTCAGAGTCACTGTCTGCTGTTATCACTGCTATTCACTTCCTCGGGAACACTTACGGAGCGCCTGCCCTGTGGCGGAGCCCATCCTACGGAGTGGAACTAATACTGTGGGCAAAGCGAAAACAAGTTCCTGCCCTCGTGCGGCTGATGTTCCAGTGAGGAGAGAGTGCCAAAAACCACCAAAGAGCATTTAATATGTCCGTTGGTGACAAGGGCAATAAAGGAGAAAATAAAGCAACACGAGGAGACAGAAAGTGTCACGGGTCGGGGCGCCTGGGCGGCACAGCGGTTGGGCGCCTGCCTTTGGCTCAGGGCGTGATCCCGGCGTTATGGGATCGAGCCCCACATCAGGCTCCTCCGCTATGAGCCTGCTTCTTCCTCTCCCGCTCCCCCTGCTTGTGTTCCCTCTCTTGCTGGCTGTCTCTATCTCTGTCAAATAAATAAATAAAATCTTTAAAAAAAAAAAAAAAAAAGAAAGTGTCACGGGTGACGTCTGGGAAGGCTTCCCTGAGGGGACGTCTGCATAAAGACCTAACGGAGGAGCAGCAAGCCACACAGATAGTGGGGGAAAGAGTTATACATAATATCTTCTAAGTGTGTGTACTACTCAGATATATTGTTACAGAATATACAGCATATTATCTGTATTAAAATGCCAACGTTTCCGAATATGCATATTACACTAACGTTATTAACCAGCTGACCCTTGAACAACGCAGGGATGAGGGGCACCACCGACCCCCTGCCCAGCTGAACGTCCATGTGTACCTTCTGACTCCCCCCAAAACTTAACTACTAAGAGCCTACTGTTGACCAGAAGCGCTATCGATAAACAATTAACACATATTTTGTATGTTCTAGGTTATTATATACTGTATTCTTACAATAAAATAAGCTAGAGAAAAGAAAATGTTTCTAAGACAATCGTTAAGAGAAAATACATTTATGGTACTGCATGTAAAAAATCCACGTGTACGTGGACCCACGCAGTTCAAGCCCATGTTGTTCAAGGGTCAACTGTATACGCTATACATAGATGTCCATGTTAATATATAAAGATATATGCTATATATACTTTAATGTCACAAATGTATTTTAAATGTACCTTTCACTATCCTGAAATGCGTATGCAATTAATCCACATATGCCCATAATTAAAAATAACATAACATCCTAACTTTACCATTTTATGTTACATAAAAATGTGTTTTATATTATATAAAAATAGGATAAATAGAACACATGATGTAGTGATAGAATGTACCGTATACATTCTATGACACGTAGACAGATAAAATGCATATTTTATAAACCTATGCTATCTTAGAGCAGTAATATACTTTAATATAGAACTACTACAGTATTATAATACTTAACATAAAGGAGAAATAAAAGGGAATTTATGATGAAACAATACATATTTCAAAATGGAAAGGCTTGAGCATGGTCATACTGCAAGAATTAACGGAACAGTTAGATACTTATATATATGTACTTGTAATTAATAAAGACTTCTTATTCTGTACTAGATCTCATTCTAAGCACTGGATATGCTTTAACACATTTAAATTCTCACCAGAACCCTATGTGGAAAAAGTATCATTATCCCCTCTCTGTAGATGAGAAAACAAAGGCCCAGAAAGATTAGGTGACTTGCCAAGGTCCCACAGCTCCACACCTATAGGTGCTCAATAAGTGTGTGCAAATAAACAAAAGAATCAAGTATGGCTTGTGGTCTACAAAGGCCTCCAGATCTTTTTCTCCCCACAACAGGCCTTCACCTAAGGCATCCCTACCTGGGACCCTGAGGGGTTAGCGGCTCATTCAGGGGGCGGTTCGAGGGAGCCTCGTGCTGTCTGGAGCCTCCGGACAAATCCTGGACACTGTGGTAGAACCTTGAGGGCATTGAGGGGATACAGCAAGGGGACAAGGGTCAGCTATCTATAAGAACCCTGTGGCCTCTGTCGTCCCCACTGCCCCACCCATGCCAGGCCAGGCTCACTGTCGGCAGTTGGTGCTCATGTCAACACAGACTGTGGGGACTTTGGAGGAACAATGCTGGTGGAACTTGTAGCCACAGGTTTGGCAGCGGAAGCCGTGGAACAGAAACTTAAGGCAGAAGTCGCAGAAAGCCAGGCTGAAGAACGTCTTCCGTACCTGCTGCCACAGAGCAGGGAAGGTTGAGGACTGGTCAAGGACCCTCCTTGTCCCATGCCCACAGTCTGCCCCGACTTTCCGCCCCACACTCACAAAATTGTGCATGGTCAGTGGGACGTCTTCAAGGACCTCTACAATGAGCTCCTCTCCATCCAGGGGGGCAATGGCTGTGTCCCAGGCGGTGACTGTCTTTCGCCTGTAGGAGGCATGGAAGGGAGTGAGAGGGTGGACAGGGATCATGGGAGGCAGGGAACCCCCAAAAGTCCCTCCACGCCCACCATCCATGGAGCAACATCTGACGTGTTTAATTTTCATCATGGCAACTCTGGGAACTAGTTACTATCCTGGCCCCCAACTTACAGATGAGGGAACTGAGGCTCAGAGGGATAAAGTGACTGGCCCAAGACCACAAAGGACTGAGTGGCTGGCCAGCATGAAGAGTCCATGCTCTTAACCACAAGGCGAGGAGCAAAGGAGACAGTGAATAAACCACGAAATCTCAGAAGCACTCAGCAAGCCCCTGAAAAAGTGGCTGACGCGGCCCTGAGACGACAAATAAAAAACCACGTGTGCGCTGAATAAAACAATTAAGGAAGCCCAGGCCAGAGGAATAAATGGAAGGCCAGCGTGGCCCAGCTCGGCAGACCGAGAATGAGGAAGCGGAGGGTGCAGAGAGCTGGCAAATGGATGAAACCGTGAAAGAACACCACAGATGAACTCCAGCATGAGGTGCGGGAGCAGGGCGAGGACCTGAGGGCCAGGGAGAGACGAGCTGCTGGCCTCAAAGGCCAATGAACGAATAAAGTCATGAAACAAAAGCTGCATGCACTCATGGATTCCCTGAGCTTAAGGGAAGACTAACGGAAACCACACGACAGATGGAAGGAGTCAGATGCCTCTGAGGAGGGGATGGGAGGCTGGGTGCCCAGTGGAGGGAGGCGAAGTGGCGAGGGGGGCACACTTACCCCTTGATGAGCCGGTAGACCACACAGCAATCCTGATTGAGACCCCGTACCTTGAGGGCCTTGTCTAGAGAGTCGTAGACACTCATGCCATCCCGGACAGTCACCTGTGCGTTTGTGTGTGCAGACAGGCGGTCAGTGCCCAACACGGGACCCAGCTGACTTTCCCGGGCCTCTGCAAAAGCCTCCTCCCCCCACCCCCAGTCAGCGTTCTGATCCAAGACTTAGAACTGGGTCCATTCCCACCCCCTGCCAGCTTTGCCCCGGTCAGACTCACCACTGTGCGTTGCTTGTTGGGCAGGTATACTTTGACAGTGCCCACTGCCCGGGACGGCTCGGCCCCGTTGGCAGGGGGGCCCCGTGGTGGCTCCATGGAGCCTAGGACTTTGTCAAGACGGGCTGAGGCGGGGCTTAGCAGGTGCCATGGGGCTCCTAGAACACAGGAGGAATTCAGAGGTCCAGTAATGAAAGTCTGGAAGCAAAGTGGCGGGGACAAAAAAAAATTCAATCTCCAGGCTCCACATTACCCACCCACCCCACCCCCGTTGCCCAATCTACACACAACAGCCAAGGGATCTTGTAAACACCTCGAACTCATCCAGTCTCTGCTCAGCCTCTCCTTTTGTATGTCTCACTCTTAAGGGTCAAGGTCTAGGATTCGCTGCATAGGGTGGGGGCAGAGGAGAGGGTAGTAACGACATAAGGAAAGGCAGCACACACTCCTGGAGGGCACAGGAGTACCAAGACTCTGTGCTGGGGGGTAACAAGGAAGTCAAGCCACACTGCAATTGGGTGTGTCAGGTACAGAAAGGACCCGAACAGGCTGTCCTGGGTTTTTAATGGAGAAAGGGTGGTTACCACATACTGTGGTGAGGGAGGAGTCACAGCCGGATGATGGGAAAGAAACGGAAGATCATCAGATACTGCCCTTAGTTGGGGGGAAATGGGAATTGCACCAAACAGTGTTCCTAAGGGCCCTGCAGGAATCCCTAAGCCCTGGGCTGTCACGATGGCAGGCTCTGGAACACTGTGTTAGGTGGCTACCGACAGTCTGATGGGGACTCAGCAGAAACTGTGCTGAAGGGACTGTAACGGGGAGAAGAGTGGATAATGGAGATCACAGACATTGTCACGGGGGAATGGAGGGTAAGGGTGCATTACCGAACACTGTGCAGGTGAGATAAACAGGTTTCAAGCGGGGGTGGAGGGGTCGAAAATCCCCCCTAACTAACGAAGGGGTCACGGACATATTACTGGTGACAATGGAAGGAGGCTGGGGAGGGATAAAGAGAAGTAATGGGGGAATCCTCAAACATTCTAATGGGTCGCGACTAGCGAACCACAGCTCCACGCACTCCCCGTTGCCGGCCAGGCAGGGTCATCAAGAGACCTCAAGGAGGTTTAGAGGGAGACTGGGCACCACACCACAGCCCAGGCTCCATTCAGCCCGGCCCCGCCTACTGAGGGCCTTCCAGCTCTGCGCAGGCGCACTGCCACACGCGACGGGCGAAACCATCCCCCGCAGCCTTGCACCCCTATTCCTGTCTACCCACCCCACCCCCGCTGTCGACGATGGTCTCGCCCCAGGTCAAACCACTCCTCCGGTTCCGGGCGGGGGGCGCCGGGGCCCACGCGAAGCCATCCTGGGGCTAAGCTTTCGGTCCCGGCTCCCTGCCCGTGCCCGGCGGTCGCTCCAGAAACCTAACCCCGCCGGACCCGCCCTCACCTGTCACGCCGCTACGGCCACCGCCGCCTCCATCTTGGGCCTGTCTTCTTGTTTCCTTGCAGAGTCCGCCTCCACCGCCCCTCGGACGTTCACCATTGGCTCCGCTGGATTCAGCCCTCCATCCTTATTGGGTTAGGGTCACGCCTGTCAAGGCAGGACCGGCGGAATGTGGGTCGTGTTCCGGATTAGGAGGGGCCACCTGAAACGTCAGGGTCGGAGGCGAATTCGCACGTCCTGACTCGCGCAGGCGCAGTCGGATGGAGACTTGCGTGCCGCGGACTTTAACCCCAACCGTACCGTGGGGGAGTAAAGCCCGAATTTTTTTTCAGTCACTTGGGGCTGACTTGAGGGGTTCCTGAATCTGGGCGGGGAATCCTTAAGTGCCCTTTTTTTTTGGCCAGGGACCCGAAGCCCTAGGTACCCATTTGGGCTTTTCCTGTGTGTCGGTTTTACCGTATTTGAAATGAGTAGCAATCAGACCGCGGAACTGCAACGTCTGCCAGTTCTAAGAAACTTGTAGTCATAGCCTTTGATAACAGCGGATCTCTGGTGGGGCCGGGGCTGGAGTGTCTGGTCCTGGGAGGAGCGGCCTGCTGTTCTGGGCAGTTTACTTTAGGAATGGAGTTGCTAAGGATTTTGAGAGCTTATAGTCATAGATGACCCTGTTGAAGAGGCGAGGGAAGTGTGGACCTGGAATAGGGCACCGAGCAGGGAAATGTGTGAAGGCAATTGTAGGGCAAAACAAATTTTTCAACAGTTGAATTTTCTCTGGTGTCAAAAGTGAACGAGGCTTTCCATCCTCCCTTTTCTTAGAGCATTTCCTTTAGAAAACTTGTAAAAAATTTTCCCTGTCCCTTCCTGATGTATGTAAACGTTGTAAAAAGCTAAATAGGCCTCCAGTCGGTTTCACTACCCAGGAATGTTGTTCCGAAGGGCCTTGGAGCCATCTCTTTGAAATGTAAACATCAACTAGTCTAGCACCCTTATCTCCTCATCTCCTCGTCTCCGTAGGAATTTGACCTAGGCTCTTGGCCCCGAGTTGTTACCTGTTCGTCGAAGAGATAGGTGTTTTATTTTTCCTTTGGGTCAAGGCAGATGGCTACCTCGATCTCCAGGTAAATTGGAGATGAACCATGTATAGCAAATGCTCGAGGACAAATTATTGTCGTTCTTGAGAACATGTATATAACGGGTTATAGCTGCCCGACGGCGTAAAAGATAAGGTTTCTTTCTGTCTTTGAAAGCTCCTAAGCGCGTTGCTTGAGTTGCACACTGCCATCTGGTTTAGTGTTTATTCGAAAATAAAACTGTTTCATTCTTTCCTACCTTTGTGGAGAGGATTCACAGGCTGGCACAAGATTTAATTTTTTAATCATTTCCCCGACAGTGAGAACGGCCTGTGGTGTTCGAACTGGCTCCATTCTCCTGTTTGGATCCTGAGCATTCCTTATGTGGTGAAATGGGAAAGAGCAGAGCAAAGTCACTAGTAATGGAGCCGTCAACATGCTTCAATGTGTATTTAATGTTTCTCTGCCTATAGAGAGACAAAAGTTTGGCTTACTGGGCTGTCATATAACCTCCATTTCCCATCACCCCATTCTATTTGGATTTTCACCATTCAATGGCAAAAATCAAAAAGACTGACAATAAATACCACATGTCGTTGAGAATGTGGGGCAACTGGAACTTTCAAGCATTGCTATTGGGAGTGTAAAATGGTGAACCACTTTGGAAACAGATCGGAAGCTTCTTATAAAGGTAAATACATGCAATCCAGCAATCTGACTCCTAGGTAGTCAAAGGAATAAGAACATATGTCCAGGGGCGCCTGGGTGGCACAGCGGTTAAGCGTCTGCCTTCGGCTCAGGGCGTGATCCCGGCGTTCTGGGATCGAGCCCCACGCCAGGCTCCTCTGCTATGAGCCTGCTTCTTCCTCTCCCACTCCCCCTGCTTGTGTTCCCTCTCTCGCTGGCTATCTCTATCTGTCAAATAAATAAAATCTTTAAAAAAAAAAAAAAAGAACATATGTCCAGTGATGTGTTGGTAAATGTTTAACAACCAGCTCTCCAGGAAAAAAAAAAACCAACTTCTGCTTTGTAGCATTTGCCAACTATGGTGTAAACACTCCCACCATGACTTATTTCAAGCTACTAATATGACATCACTGAACCACAGCTGAGATTTGCAAAATCGGCTCGAGCCATCCACAGCATGTGATTGCAATATGCCCACACAAAAACTTGCACTCAGATGTTCATATTAGCTTATTCATAATAACAAAAAACTGGAAACAGCACAGGTGTCCAGCAACAGAAGAATTGACAAGAAACGCAACAATGGGATCGTGGAATACTATTTAGCAATGAAAGGAAACAAACTACTTCCTTTGTCTCCGAATCTCATAGACATAGAGTTGAGTGAAAGAAGCCAGACTCAAAGGAGAAATACTGTATCATTCCCTTTGTATGCAAGTCTAAGTCGAGCAAAACTAACCTATAATGAGGGATTTCAGACTAGTTGTCCTAGGGGAGAATAACTGGGAAGGGCAGGAAGGAACTTTTGGAGGTGACTGGACTGTTCAGTATGCATCTGTCAAAACTCGTTGAAGTCTGTATTGAAACGGGACATTTTATTGTATGTAAAACATACCTCATAAAAAACGCATGGCAAAAAAGTGGCTTCAAATATAATCCCAAACATCTTGATTTCTTACAAATTCTTATTGGTTAGAGAAGTTTTTAAAAATTCTCTTTTCTGAAATTGAATCCCTGGGCCCCAATCTCCATTTCTCAGTGCAAGAGCCCTGGCAGCCACCTCAGTGCCACAGCCCAAAATACTCACTCCAACTAAGAATAATTTCCAGGGCCCCGGGAATACATTTTAAATTTCAATTCATTGAAATATTAGTTATGTATTATTTAATTTGTTTAAAAATGTTAATTTCTAGACAGTATTTGAAGACAGACTTCTCGCTGTTGCACGACCTTTGCAAAAAAAAAAAAAAAATATGGGGGCGCCTGGGTAGCGCAGTCGTTAAGCGCGCTCAGGGCGTGATCCCGGGCGTTCCGGAATCGAGTCCCACATCGGGCTCCTCCACTGGGAGCCTGCTTCTTCCTCTCCCACTCCCCTGCTGTGTTCCCGCTCTCGCTGGCTGTCTCTCTGTCACATAAATAAATAAAAAATCTTAAAAAAAAAAAAAATCCCTCCATAAACTCACTGCGCAGGCGCTGGGGGGGTGGGGGTGGGGGTGGGAGGAGACGGATGGTGGAAAGAGGGCAATCCTTTCTCTCCCAAGGACTCATAGATTCACTTCGAACCCATCCCAGCTGGCATGACTTCAGCCAAGTATTTCACAGGTACCTGACAAGCCATGAAGGCCTTTAAAGTGATTTGGGTTTTTCACATCAGCGTCATCATACATTTAAAACCATCAGAAGCACCATGTGTTAAAACAAAAATTAAAACCAGAACTAGCTGATTATGATTTTTTCGAAATTATCCAGCTAGAAATTTTAAACGATTTTAAAGTGGTTGTTGGTTTTTATTATTGTTGATTTAGAAGTCTTAGAAACGTGTCTACAAACATATAAACTTAGAGGGCTTCCTGGGTGGCTCAGTCGGTTAAGCGTGTGCCTTCGGCTCAGGTCATGATCCCAGGGTCCTGGGATCTAATCCCACATGGGGCTCTGCTCAGCAGAGAGTCCGCTTCTCCCTCTCACTTTCCCTCTGTGCTCTCTCTCTCTCTCAAATAAATAAATAAAATCTTAAAAAAATAAAACTATATATAAAATTTGAAGTGTTCACCAACTGCTGTTGTAATGCTACCCATTTTCCAGCTGAGCAAATTGAGGTTCAGACCGCCCTAACTGGAGGGAGAGGGAGGAGAGCTCAGTCCAGGAATTCAAGTTTGATAAAAACTGTTTAACAGGGATGCAGGTCAGGGACACCTCCTTAAGCAATCTTGGATCCACCCCAGCAGTCCTGACGGCCTGAGGCCCGTGTCTAGAACCTGCCACGCCCATTTCCCAAAGCCAACGCCCTTGCCCCCCCCCGCCTCCCTCCCCCGCTGCCGCCGCCTGGAGAATGCCATCTCTGAGACCCGATCGCAATGCCTCCCTCTCAGCTATCCATTTGGGAAGAGATGACCACGTATATACACATTTCACTGAGGAGGGAGACTTCGCTAGGCGCCCCACAGGCCTAACTCAGGACCCTCACCTACCGGCTCCCCTAGGCCACTGGTGGTCTGCGGGGAGCCACTCGGCGCTCCAGGCCCTCGGCAGGCGTCGAGATCAGCCAATGGCAATGGAGAGGAGGGTGGGTTTTGGGATGCCGCGGGCATTGATAGGTTCTACCGCAACCCCGGACGTTTAAGAATGAGAAGAGAGAGGACGTCCGGACGCCGAGGAGCCACTGACAAACCAATAGCCACGCACAGGAGGTGGGCTTAGGGCCATCCCAGCCAATGGGAGGTGATGCAAGCCCGAGACGTGCTACAAACCAGCAACTTCACGTTACTTTTAAATTAATGGCAATGCAGCTGTAATCGAATGCAGCTGTAATCGGTCCATCAAAGCAGAGTGTGGAAGTTTCCACTTCCGAATATTCCTTGAAGAGATTTTTAATATACAGCCCAGGGGTAAGAAGTGTGGGGAATTTACCTGTGAACCAGAACATTACTTCTAACATAAATTTTCCTCATTAAAAAATCTTTCCAACAAAATGCATCGAGCAGGAATTTGAATTTGCTATCCCTGTGATCCAAATTGATGAAAAACACAGCATTAAACCAACACAGGATTCTTGTGTTTAAAAAAGTTTTTGAGTTCATTATATGCTACATATGGCATTTCCATGCTTTCATAAAATTAAGCAAACATGCAGGTTTGTGTATCTTCAATCTCCAAATCTAAGGATCAGAGGAGTAAAAAAAAAAAAAAAGTCAATTAGTTCTCAATAAAGGGGGAAAATAATTAAAGCAAATAAGAGTCCTGTAATTGTTATTAAAAATTTACTCTGATGAGGGAATCCTTTGGTCAGTGTGCTTATTTCTTAGAAATAAAACAAAAGTCAAGTATGAAAATATTTAGTAGTCAAGCAAAAGGATCAATATAAACCCACAAACTGAGCGATGGAACCACCTTTAGAGGTGCCATGGACAGTAACATACACCTCTGGTCCTCCTTGGTAGCTCCCTAGGTAGGGACCACAGTTTAATATGGTTGGCAATTATTTTTAAATTTTTAATTAATTAAAGAAGAAGCAAAGAAGGAGCAAACAAAAAGTAATTTCCCCAAAGGAAGTGGTTCAGAAGTGTCTACTTTGGATTTCATCAGAAATGCATCTGGAAAAAATTTTCTCAAGGTTAATACATTTATTTCAAGCACATATACACTGAACTACCAGCCCATCATAGGTGGAAAAAAATTTTAATATAATGATATTATATGTCACACATATTTAATAAATTTCTAGTCAATATCTAAAACTGTTGTAAATGAGATTTCACACAAATGTACTCCAAGTAAGTTTTCATTATTTCTTTCATTAAATGACCCATATATGGTCTTTACTATATCATTCTTGATACAATACGCATATTATATATAGTCCTTTCCATATATAAAAAAAATTCCTCGTAGCTTTTATGCCACTTCCGTAAATGTTATGTATGGTCATGTGGTCTGAGAAAATCAATTCTAGAATTACCTAGAATGCCTTAGGATTTGACCACTTGTCTAGTTAGAGTGTGCCAGTATCCCCATGTCCTGCTATGTAACCGTGTGACCTTGGACAAGTTGTTTCCTCTCTCCACGTGTCTCAGGCTTATCTTTAATATTTTTTAAGTACTTCCGTCATAGGTTGTAAGCCTCTGTGAACTAATCTATATCAAACTTTACACAGTACCCGATGCACAGCGACTAAGCAGTAATTATTAGCTATTCCTGTTATCACTATCATTACCATCAGTATTATTAGAGTATTAAAGCAAAGATCTATGTCCCCTGGCAGAACTTGTATGACCCAAGTTCAAGGACGCTGACAGGATTACAGAAGATTAAACATCCGAAAGAATCCAATATGAATGCTAGTTTCATTTCAGACAGCTTAGTTCCAGCATTGACAGACGTTTGAGCCGTTCTGGGGGCCTTCAGGTAACTGGCTCAGCCTGTGCTACAGCCTTGAGAAGGTCTGCTCCATTTCTTCTTTCCTTTTCCTTTTGGAAGATACCCTTTAGAAGGTTGATAAAATTCCCTTTTATCCTAGTTTTCTGGGAGTTTTTATGAAAATAAGTGTTAGATTTTGTGAAATGCTTTTCTGCCATATGGTTTTTTCTTTTAGTTTGCTATTGTGTTTACTGTGGTGCATTCCATTCATTGATTTTCTTTTTTTAAGGATTTTATTTACTTGTTTATTTATTTGACATAGAGAGAGCACAAGCAAGGGGAGCAGCAGGCAGAGGGAGAAGGAGAATCAGGCTCCCCACTGAGTAGGGAGCTCCACTTGGGGCTTGATTCCAGGACCCTGGGATCACGACCTGAGCCACCCAGGCGCCCCCATTCATTGATTTTCAAATGCTAAGCCAGTTCTACATTTCTGGGATAAAACCCACTTGGTCATAATGTATTATCATTTTAATATATTATAGAATTTGATTTGCCAAAATTTTGTTTAGAATTTTTGCATCTATATTAATGAGGGATATTGGTCTGTAGTTTCTTTTTTTTTCCTTTTCTGGTAATGTTTTTGTCTGATTTTGGTAGGAGGGTAACACCAGCCTCATAGGATGAGTTGGGAGGTCTTGCCACCTCTCCAATTTTGGGGAAGAGTTTGCATAGAATTATTGTTTCCTCTTTAATATTTGGTAGATTCACCAGTGAAGCCACCTGAGCCTGGAATTTTCCTTGTAGGAATATTTTCAAGATGTTTTAAAGATTTATTTATTTATTCGAGAGAGTGAGAGAGTGAGAGAGAGCAAGTGAGGGGAGGTCCGGGGACAGATAGCCATGGCCCACCATAAAGATAATCTGGAGGGACAGGAATGGGGTGATCTGGGGGCCGGAGCTGGGAAGCTGAGGGAATTCTGGGTCTCAAGGGGTTTTGGAGGCTCATTTTGGGGGAAACTAGGGTACTCTGGGTTTTGGGGTCTGGAGAGCTGCGGGTATCTTGTGGATAGGACACTGGGTCTCTGAGGACTTGGGACTGGGTCTCTGAGAACAGGGATTCTTTCCTTGCAGAACAGAAGGATTTAAGCTTGGGAGAAGTCAAGAATTATAGGTATCCTTGGCCTCACAGGTTTCTAGAAATCTTACAAGCTTAGAAAGTACTGAATTGGGGAAACATGAAGTTTTGGGTCTGGAGTTTGACTGGGGGGCTCGATCCCATGATCCATGAGATCATGATCTGAGCTGGACACTTAACCAGGTGTCCCACATTGAGTATTTTTTAAAGATTTATTTATTTATTTATTTATTTATTTATTTATTTATTTATTTATTTATTTTAGAGAAAGGCAGAGAGAGAGCATGAGCAGGGGGAGGAGCAGAGGGTCAGGAAGAGATAATCCACAAGCAGACTTCCCACTGAGCTCGGAGCCTGATGTGGGGCTTGATCCCATGACCCTGAGATCATGACCTGAGCTGGAACCAAGAGTCAGCCATTTAACCAACTGAACCACCCAGGCGCCCCATGGATTGAGTATTTTCATGATGATTCCATGTTAGTCTCCTTTGCAGACTTATGAACTTATTATTTTTGCTGTTGCTTTAGGCTTTATAATAAACATATTTAAGTTATCGTAGTCTACCTCTGAGTGACAGTATACCACTTCATACACAGGACAAGAACCTTACAATAGTATACTTCTATTAATCCCCTCTTGAGATTTATGTTCTTGCTGTCATTCATTATATTTTTACATATGTTAAAAACCCTATAACACATTATTATGATTATTTTTAAACAGGCAATTATCTTTTAAAGAGATTTAAGTAGAGGCATCTGGGTGGCTCAGTCGATTAAGTGTCTGCCTTTGGCTCAGGTCATGATCCCAGGGTCCTGGGATCGAGTCCCGTATCAGACTCCCCGAGTGGGGAGCCTGCTTCTCCCT
The DNA here is from genome assembly GCF_024610735.1 of Ursus americanus. NCBI lineage: Eukaryota > Metazoa > Chordata > Mammalia > Carnivora > Ursidae > Ursus > Ursus americanus. The sequence continues at coordinate 82,814,775 of NC_142164.1, forward strand.
TCGCCACCACCCCATCAAATAAATAAATGAAATCTTAAAAAAAAATAAGAGATTTAAATAACATTTTAAAGAGATTTAACTATATGAAATCTTGTTTATTTACCTATATAGTCATTACTTCTAGTGCTCTTCATTCCTTTGTGTGGGTCCTGATTTCTATCTGGTATCATTTGCTTTCTACCTGAAGGACATCCTTTAACATTTCTTGTAGTGAAGGTCTGCTGGCAATGCATTCTTTCAGCTTTTGTATATCTGAAAGCAACTTTATTTCTCCTACTTTTTAAAAGATTTTATTTATTCATTTATTTATTTAAGAGAGAGAGAGAGAGCATAAGCCGGGGGTGGGTGGCAGAGAGAGAAGCAGACTCCACGCTTAGCAGGGAGCCCAATGCGGGGCTCGGATCCCAGGACCCTGGGGTCATGACTTGAGCCAAAGGCAGAAGCTTAACCTACTGAGCCACCCAGACACCACTTTCCTACTTTTAAAGTTAAGGTTTTTTTTAAGGTTTTCATTTTGAGATAACGGTAGATTCACATGCAGCTGTAAGAAATCGTACAGAGAGATCTGTGCCCCCTTTTCCCAATTTTCCCCAATGGTAACACCTCGCAAAGCTATAGCATACTATCGGAAGCAGGGGACCTCCTCAGCTCAAGGAGTCCACTGGGCTCCATCTCATTCCCTGGCCCTTTGCTGGGTCTGGAAACTCTCAAGACAGTAAACTGGGGCAATCACAGGGCTCACCTTGTTTATTTCCTGTTTCTTGGGGATCACTGTCCTTCATTTCATGATGTCCAGTATCTCAAAAACCATTGTTTTATTTATATTGTCTGGGATTTTTTGGCTCTTTCAGATGGGAGGTCATATTTATCCCCTGTGACTTCATCTTGCTTGGAAACAGAGGTGTTTACTCCTTTTCTTAATGACTCCACACAATCCCCAAAACCAAGAGCTTGGGTGCTTTTTCCAAAATAATGATACAACGGGCTTCAGTTTCTTTAAAAGCTGCTGTTTCCCCGAAACTGTTTCTCCCCTCCCCCCCCACTGGCAGAAGTTTCTCTACACAGAACATTCTTCCTCTTGAGAAGACCTGTCTGTCATCCCTGGGTTTAATTCTGAGTTCACAGTTTAATGTTTGATATAGAAATAGTCTAGGAACACCTGTCTGGCTCAGTCAGTGGAGGGTACAACTCTTGACCTCGGGGTTGTAAATTTGAGCCCCACGTTGACTGTAGAGATTACTTAAACATAAAATCTTAAAAAAGAAAGAAATAGTCTAGGTGTACCATATGCTTCCACATGATATTTCTGTCCATCAGCAATTTTGAAATACAAATACCTTTAGGCATAGAATGAATACTCTCTGAACCTTCTGAAAAAAAAATGCTCCCATGTTGTGGAATTCCATCATCAGCCTTAATATTTAAAGAGACTTACCAATCTATTTATGGAGAACAGACACATGTGCTACATTCGACTTATTTATGGAAGAGAATGTGGGCATCCTCACTGTATGCCGTGGACTGAATGTTGTGTCCTCTCAAAATTCATATGCTGAAGCCCTAACCCCCAGTGTGGCTGTATTTGGATATGGGGCCTCTAAGCAAGTAATTAAGATTAAGTGAGGTCGTAAGAGTAGGGCCCTGATCTGATGGATTAGTGTTCTTATAGGAAGAAAGAAACACCAGAGAACACTCATGTACTCTCTTCCCCACCCCCAACCTTCTCCCTCTCCCTCCCTCCCTGCCTGCCTCCCTCTCTCCCCTTCACAAAGAAGAGGTCCTGTGAGCCCACAACGAGAGGGCTGCCATCTACAAGCCAAAAGAAGAGGTCTCAGAATGAAACCTCCCTTGCCAATGCTTTGATCTTGGACTTCCCAGCTTCAGAACTGTGAGAGAGAAATTTCTGTTGTTTAAGCGCCCCCCCCCCCATCTGTGGTATTTTGGTATGGCGGTTCCAGAAGACTGATACACCATCTTTCTCATCCAAGGATGGGAATCTGGGAACATTTCTTTCCTCTAGATTACACATTCCTGTTTCAGACTCACGTTCCCAATACCTACGCGAGCAAAGACAATATTATGAAATGGCATGGAAGGAAACTATTCAAAACGCCTTTTTTTAAAAAGATTTTATTTATTTATTTGACAGAGATAGAGACAGCCAGCGAGAGAGGGAACACAAGCAGGGGGAGTGGGAAAGGAAGAAGCAGGCTCCCAGTGGAGGAGCCTGATGTGGGGCTCGATCCCAGAATGCCGGGATCACGCCCTGAGCCGAAGGCAGACGCTTAACCGCTGTGCCACCCAGGCGTCCCCAAAACGCCTTTTTATCAGTGATTCTTTTGGGAAATCACTAAAAAGGAACATGTTCTTGATACTCACAAATGCACACTCATTTGAAAATCTTTACAATTTTATAGATGATGCCTATTTTTCTAGTCTAAATATCATTCTATCTCATGGGCACCCTTTTCCAATACAGAAGGAAAAGAGGGGGCGCCTGGGTGGCACAGCGGTTAGGCGTCTGCCTTCGGCTCAGGGCGTGATCCCGGCGTTATGGGATCGAGCCCCACATCAGGCTCTTCCGCTATGAGCCTGCTTCTTCCTCTCCCACTCCCCCTGCTTGTGTTCCCTCTCTCGCTGGCTGTCTCTATCTCTGTCAAATAAATAAATAAAATCTTAAAAAAAAAAAAAAAAAAAAGAAGGAAAAGAGATGTCTTGTGGCATTAATGTAGTGAGATGTCCCAACTGGGGATCAGTCCAGTCAGAGGCCGGCAAAGGTAAATGAGAAAATCAGACCCCTCTTCTTCCCTCCCTGGTCTCAAGGATAAGGAAGCTGAACTTGCCAAGGACAGAATGAGGGGACCTAGACTTGCCTTTCCCAGTGGAGCCGAGCCCACGTCTCTAAATGTGTGTCCACTCCTTTATTCCCAGTATTGCTCCGAACGTAATGTAATTTGTATTGTAATATTTGAAGAATTTTAATTGGTGTTAAAGACAAATGGTGCCAAAGCTATTGAGAACGCCTCAGAAGGACGAGTTTCTGTCAAAACTTTCTCTTTGAAGGTTTGAGTTTCCCAATTGCGCACTGTTGGTGGGAATGCAGGCTGGTGGAGCCACTGCAGAAAACAGTATGGAGGTTCCTCATAAAGTTAAAAATAGAGCTACCCTACAATCCAGCAATCCCACTACTGGGTATTTACCCAAAGAATACAAAAACACTAATTCAAAGGGATACACGCACCCTGGTGTTTATAGCAACATTATTTACAGTAGCCAAAATATGGAAGCAGCCCAAGCGTCTACTGATGGATGAACGGATAAAGAAGTGGCATAGATACAATGGAATATTACTCAGCCATAAAAGAGAATGAAATCTTGCCATTTGTAACGACATGGATGGAGCTAAAGGGTATAATGCTAAGTGAAATAGGCATGATTTCACTCATATGTGGAATTTAAGAAACAAAACAAATGAGCAAAGGGAAAAAGACAAATCAAGAAACACTCTTAACTATAGAGAACAAACAGATGGTTACCAGAGGGGAGGTGGGTGGGGGATGGGTGAAATAGGGGGTGGGGATTAAGGAGGGCACTTGCGATGCGCACCAGGTGTTGTATGGAAGTGTTGACTCACTATATTGTACACTTGAAGCTAATATAATACTGTGTTAATGACATTGGAATTAAAAACTTATAAAAATTTTTAAAAGTTTCTAAAAAGGACTATTAGAAAAATTCAGAAAGGGGGCACCTGGGTGGCTCAGTCGGTGAAGTGTCTGCCTTGGGCTCAGGTCATGATCCCAGGGTCCCTGATGGAGTCCCGCATCGGGCTCCCTGCTCAGTGGGGAGTCTGCTTCTCCCTCTCCCTCTGCCCCTCCCTCCTGCTTGTGCTTTTTCTCTCTCTCTCTCTCTCAAATAAATAAGAAATAAATAAAATCTTTAAAAAAAAAAAGCTTTTAAGGCTCTCAAAACCAGCAATTGCTAAACCTAACAACGTTTATGGTACCAAATGTTTGCTTCAGGGTAGGCCCTCTAGTGGCACTATTGAAAGATTTCAAGAGACTTGCACTAAAAATTTATATTTTTATAAATATATATTTATATTGCATGAAATATGTCATTTATATTGCATGTGTATTGTACTAAAATACAATTTCAAGAAGATGCAAATATTTTACTCTGATATTAAACATTTCTATTCAATTTTAAATTTTATGTCATATGAAAGAATAAGAAACAAAAAAGGCTAAGATGGTGAAAACCACTTTTATCCTCAGTATGAGGGTTTTTTCTTTTTTTAAAAAAAGATTTTACTTATTTATTTGACAGAGAGAGAGAGAGCGCGCGCACAAGCAGGGGGAGCAGCAGAGGGAGAGGGAGAAGCAGGGATGGATCCCAGGACCCTGAGATCATGACCTGAGCTGAAGGCAGACACTTAACCAACTGAGCCACCCAGGCGTCCTGAGGGCTTTTTCTTAAAGATTTTATTTGTCAGTAATCTCTACACTCAATGTGGGGCTTGAACTCACAACCCCGAGGTCAAGAGTCAAGAGTCGCATGCTCCACCGACGGAGCCAGCCAGGACCCCCTCCATATGAGGTTTTATTTTTATTTTTTTTTTTAAGATTTTATTTATTTATTTGACAGAGATAGAGACAGCCAGCGAGAGAGGGAGCACAAGCAGGGGGAGTGGGAGAGGAAGAAGCAGGCTCATAGCGGAGGAGCCTGAAGTGGGGCTCGATCCCATAACGCCGGGATCACGCCCTGAGCCAAAGGCAGACGCTTAACCACTGTGCCACCTAGGCGCCCCCCATATGAGGTTTTAATTCATATAAAACCCTTACAAACGTTTCTAGAGCACCAACATTCTTCACAATTAGCAGGCAAATTTTCATGTTTAATCCAAGAGTCCATGTGCCTTAGTATTTGTGCAAACTAATATTAATCTAAACTAGGTTAAAGGTTTTTCCGTTTATGTGTTCTTTCAAAATGCACACATTTCACAGTAGGCTGAAGCTTTGCAGCTTGAGGTACAATCTAGATACACAATACTAACTGTATTATATACAGAAATGTATTGAAACCATATACCTTGAAGCCAAGGAGTCGTCCATCTGATCAGGTAGTCACAATGTCTGTCCTTTCCTTTAAAATCTGACAGCATAGTCCGCAAGATCGAAAAGTGATCTTGCAAGTTGGGTTTTCTAATAAACAGGCCCTGCAGTGGAGTTCAGCGTGCAGACTGTTTATTCAGGAATGTTCTTGGCATCGGTGCACATGGAAGAGATGGGAGAGGCCGGATTGGACTGAAGGACAAGTTGAGCCGTTATGTGCAGTCCCTTGGACAGCCTTGGCTGATCACGCAGGAAAGCTCTGGATGGAGGGTGGCCCATCAGAGATTTCCAGAGCTGGGCTGAAGATAGCCAGGCCTTTCTACCCCCTCATTAGTCAGTGACTGGGTGTGGACAGCCCTAGGGAGGGTATGGCTTTGCACAACGTGGCTCTCTGCAGCCATGAGCACCCTTGCAGGGGCTATTGGCTGAGGACTGTGCACCCAGCGCTCCCAGTGGCTGGGGCCACAAGTTCTTGCTTGAAGGGACATCTAGGCACACATCAGAGTATCCACCGTAGGTGGGTTGGGGACTTTTTCTAGCTTTATTGAGGTATAATTGACCATAAAAATTATATATATTTAAAATGGACAACGTAATGATTTGATATACCTATACATTATGAAATGATTACCACAACCAAGCTATGTGACATATCCATCACCTTCCATAGTTACCATCTTTTTTTGGAAGGGGGGGTGTTTTAGAGAGGGAGAGCATGAGTGGGGAAGGGCGGGGGCAGAGAGAGAGAATCCCACGCAGGCTCCACGGTCAGCGCTGAGCCCGATGCAGGGCTCTATCTTGTGACCCTGAGATCACGACCTGAGCCAAAATCAAGAGTCAGATGCCTAACTGACTGAGCCACCTAGGCGCCCCCTTATTTAGATCTATAATGCCTTGTGAGTTGATGTTTGGCAGATAGTGTGAAATAGGGAACCAATTTCGGGTTTTTTCCATATAGACACACAATTGGCCCAGAACCATTTATTGAAAAGGCCTACCTTCCCCCAATGCTCTGTAGTAACACCTTGATCACAGATCAAGGTTCTATGCTGGGCGTGTTGCCTCGCTTTCCATTCGGCTTCGTTTATTTGCTTGTCTATTCCTGCACCATTACCACACTGCCCTAATTTATATACATTCTGACATCTGGCGGAACAAGTCTTCCAAACTTGCTCTTCTGCAAGAAGAACATCTATACAATCTAAGCCCACTCCTAGTGGGTCCTAAAGCAAAAATGCAAAAACAGGCCATATGGATATTTAAAAGTTATCAGTCAATCAGAGAAAGTCAATTATCACATGGTTTCACTCATACATGGAACATAAGAAACAGGGCAGAGGACCATAGGGGAAGGGAAGGAAAACTGAAGGGGAAGTCATCAGAGAGGGAGACAAACCATGAGAGACTCTTGACTCTGGGAAACACACTGAGGGTTGCTGGAGGGGAGGTGGGTGGGGGGATGGGGGACTGGGTGAGGGGCATTAAGGAGGGCATGTGATGGGATGAGCACTGGGCGTTATACGAAACTGATAAATTATTGAACACTACATCTGAAACTAATGATGTACTATAAGTTGGCTAATTGATTTTAAATTAAAAAAGAAAAAAAAAGGTATAAGGCAAACCAAAAATTTAAATAAATATGCAAGAATAATCAATGAATACTAAGTGGGAGGGAGGAGTTTGAGTCTACAAAACATCCTACTCATTATCAAAGTGTCTATGGACCATTCTTGCAAGTTTTCTGTTAAATTTAAAATCATTCCAAAATAAACATTTAAAAATGTAAAATAGGGGCACCCGACTGGGCGGCTCAGTTGGTTAAGCGTCTGCCTTTGGCTCAGGTCATGATCTCGAGGTCCTGGGATCGAGCCCCACATCAGGCTCCTTGTGCAGTGGGGAGCCTGCTTCTCCCTCTCCCTCTGTCCCTCCCCCCGGGCCGTTCTCTTTCTCTCTCTCAAATAAATAAATAAAATCTTCTTAAAAAATGTAAAATAGGGGCGCCTGGGTGGCTCAGTCGTTAAGCGTCTGCCTTCGGCTCAGGGCGTGATCCCAGGGTCCTGGGATCGAGCCCCGCATCGGGCTCTCTGCTCCACTGGGAGCCTGCTTCTTCCTCTTCCACTCCCCCTGCTTGTGTTTCCTCTTTCACTGGCTGTCTCTCTCTCTCTGTCAAATGAATAAATAAAATCTTTTAAAAAAATGTAAAATAAAATATGGTGGGAACGAGAACTATCCTATCCTGGAACTAGGGAATGCCTACAAAGCTACTCATTCTGTAAGTACAGCCCACTTATGTCTACATGGGACTTCCATGCCAGTAGCTTGGGCTCCAGGGTTTCCTGGCCTTCCTTCCTGGTGCCCAGAGTTAAGCAGAAGACCTGGTGGCTGCAAGGAGTTTGATGAAGGCGCCTATCCAGGGGCACTGAGAAAGCCAATGCCTGAAGGGCAGAAGCCAGCTGCGACGGAGACATGAAAAGTTCTCCCTGAAGAATAGTTGAAGAACTAAGGAATGAAGGGGCCTTAGCCAAGTGACAGCTGGGGCTGGGGAGATGGAAGATCTACCAGAGGGAATGAAAATAGTAACTGCTAGTTTCCTGAGAAGTAGGGCTTGTGATCTCGATTAGGCGGGCAAATCTTTTTGGGGGGTAGGGGTGGGGAGAGAATTAATGGAATGAAATGTCCCTGGTGCATAAAAGGAATTTGTAAATATTTGTGGAAAAAATAAGTAAATGATCTTGTAATTCAAAACATACTTTACCGACAGAAAGTCCTCAGACAGTTTTGCCCCCCTCCTTGAAATCAAGATAAAATGTCCTTCTGGAAAAGCGATCCATGCCTTCTTCACATAAGCACATTCTTCCACTTTTTTGCTGAAAGGATAGAAATGACCAATTAGGGGCGCCTGGGTGGCTCAGTCGGTTAAGTGGCGGACTCTCGGTTTCCACTCAGGTCATGAGCTCAGGGTCTTGGGATGAAGCTGGGTAGGGCTCAGTGCTCAGCACGGAGTCTGTTTGTCCCTCTCCCTCTGCACTTCTCTCTCTCTCTCTCTCTCTCTCGAATAAATAAACAAATAAGTAAAATCTTTGAAATAAATAAATTAATTAATTAAAAACGGCCAATTAAATAAAGGCTAAATGAATCATTCTCATGTGCAATATATTATACTGTTCTTAAAATGCTTTTAATAAACATTTTTAAAAGTTGATCTAAATGTTTTGAATTTTTTATTTATTTTATTTTATTTTATTTTTTTTAAAAGATTTTATTTATTTATTCGACAGGGAGAGACAGCCAGCAAGAGAGGGAACACAAGCAGGGGGAGTGGGAGAGGAAGAAGCAGGCTCATAGCGGAGGAGCCTGATGTGGGGCTCGATCCCGGTACGCCCGGATCACGCCCTGAGCGGAAGGCAGACGCTTTAACGACTGCGCTACCCAGGCGCCCCCGTGAATTTTTTAAATTTAATTTAATTTCATTATTATTATTTTTGGAGTAGGCTCCACGCCCAACCTGGGGCTTGAACTCATGACCTTGAGATTAAAGGTCACATGCTCTACCGACTGAGCCAGCCAGGAACCCCTTGAATTGACTTGCTTTTTTCCTTCTTCTGTGTTCTCTCTTTTGGAAAATGGAATATTCAAAACAAAAGAAATGTGCTACCTTTAAAATCAGGAAACGAAAAGAATGTGGCAAAAATCAGCCATAATCTCTTCAGTAATGACCATCCTTGACCATTGCGATGTCTTCCTTTTTAATGTATTTCTCCTAAGCATTCATATTACGTGTCTATATAGCTTTCAAATACATTTTAAAACGAGGCCAGGAATCTTAGGGGAATAAAAGCCGCAATATAAAATACTTGCATGGTAATTCACATAATGGGGATATTTTCCCAAGCTGCTAGTTATTCTTAGAAACCATTTCTTCTGCCTCCTTGATTAAAAGGAAGCGCAGAAGCCATCTGTTGTTAGCCGAACAGCTGGAACTGAAAACTGATAGCCCTGTGGGTGGAGTGTGGGAGGTTAGAAGCCCTCATTCCCGAGTTCCTAACTGGTGTCTGCAGTGTCTTAAATATAGGCCTGATAGCGGCTCAGAACACGGGGCCCTCTACTGGGCTATGTGCAAAATCCCATCCAGGGAATTTTCTGGAAAGAAACTGGCCATGGCCAGCGTAAGGGAAAAATTCCAAGACCCGAAGAAAACAATGAGGTATTCGTTTGACTTTGCTAGCATTTTGAAAACTGCTTAGAGGATACAATATTTAGATCATAAAGTTAGCTCATTTTCCCTCTCTCCTGTTTGTTAGCAACACCTGACATGTTTTGATGTGTTGTTTCTTTTTCAAAGTTAGTAACTAAAATGGCACACTTTTATCATCACTCTGGAAAGCAAAACTATGTAATTTTCCAACATTCATCGCTTTATTGTCTTCAGAATCTTACTTACTATTTTTTTAATATTAAAATTCATATCCACCTGGGGGTGGTGAAAAAAAATATATGTTCTGTGACTCAACATTTTTTTTTTCAGAATCCTTTATCTCTGGCCATGCACTGGAGCAGAGGATGTCACAAAACCATTGGACTAGGTGCTTTGAAACCCTTTGATAAGACTCTCTAGGCATTATAAATATTGGAGTAGGCTTATTCTTTGCTTGTCCTGTAACCTAGTTAGTTAAGATATTAACAAAAGAGAAGAATATGAAAGAGAATACATTCTCGATTTCAATGTAATGAGATATTTCTACATCCATTGAAACAAAGGCCCTAACTTGGAAAGATGTCATTATTTTATTGCCAAGTGAATAAAAATAAGTTGCAAAGCAATAAGCATTCACTGATCTCATTTTCTTAAAAAAATTATGTTGGTATAAAAAAGCTAAATGCTCAGAAGCATACACAATTATATTTTTAGGAGGCCTAATTTAGCGATTTTTTTTTCTTTCATGACATCTGATTTGTCAGTTATAAAAATCTTCGCCTTTGTTTTAATTTAATACTTCCAATGTGTTTTTTTTTTCTCTAGGTTTGTCTGGGTTGTTTTGTTTTGTTTTGTTTTTAGCATTTAAAGCTTCTATCCCAACGGAATTTCTGTTGGTATGTGGATTAAGATAGATCTTGGGTTTTCATTTTCCCCCCAAATAACTACTACATACGCTAGAAATATTTGAAATTCATTGGAACTTGTGCAGAAAATAGCATATAGGGAAAAAAGTGAAGACTTTTCATCAAAGAAAATTTTCAGAACCCTGTGAATATTTGCTGTTTTATAAGCAGTGAGATGTAGAGGAAGAAATCCCACAGAACAGGCAATTAAATTAATCACCACCCAAAATAGAAGCATGTCAGAACATTACTTGAGTAGGGAAAAGCCACAGCACCTGGCAATACATGCTATTTTTTTTAAAAGATTTTAGTTATTTGTCAGAGAGAGAGAGAGAGAGAGCTTGCGAGCCAGAGCGCAAGCAGGGGGAGCGGCAGGCAGAGGGAGAAGCAGGCTCCCCGCCGAACAAGGAGCCCGATGCAGGACTCGATCCCAGGACGCTGGGATCGTGACCTGACCCTAAGACAGACGCTTAACTGGCTGAGCCACCCAGGCACCCAATACATGCTATTTTGGCATCAAAATCTCCAAGTTGGTAAGGCAGAAAAAGGCTTTCACTGCCTTCATCTTGAGTCTATAAGAGATGAGTCATTTGAAATAATAGTACAAGTAAGTTTTGCTCTCTGGTCTTGAACAACGGAATGGAAGGCCGCTAACTATCATATGTGTTTCCTTTACCCATTTGCGAGGTAAAGCTGTTGGGTAAAAAAAAATATTCCTGGACATACCCCACTCACAAAAATGAACTCGAAATGGATTAAAGACTTAAGCTGAAGACCCAAAACCATAAAACTCGCATAAGAAAACACCAGGAAAAAGCTCCTTGACATTGGTCAGCAGTGATTTCCTGGATATGACACCAAAAGCACAAACAGCACAGGAAAAATCAACAAGCGGAACTATGTCAAATTAAAAAGATTTTATTTATTTATTTGACAGAGAGACACAGCCAGTGAGAGAGGGAACACAAGCAGGGGGAGTGGGAGAGGAAGAAGCAGGCTCCCAGCGGAGCATGGAGCCCAATGCGGGGCTCGATCCCAGGACTCCGGCATCACGCCCTGAGCCGAAGGCAGACGCCTAACGACTGCGCCACCCAGGCGCCCCTAACAAGCTTTTGTACAGCAACGGAGACCACCACCAACATGAAAAGGCAACCTATGGGATGGGAGAAAATATTTGCAATTATGTATTTGATGAAGGATTAACATTTAAAACATAAAGAACTCCTAGAACTCAAAAGGGAAAAAATGAACAATCCAATTTAAATGTGGGCAGAGGACCTGAGTAGACATTTTTCCAAAGAAGACATCCAGGTGGCCGCCAGGTACGTGAAAGGGTGCTCAACATCACTCAGCATCAGGGAACTGCAGATCAAACCACAATGAGATATGACCTCCCACCTGTTAGAGTGGCTATTATCAAAAAAGCTGAGAAAGAACAAGTGTTGGCAAGACTGTGGAGAGAAGGGAACCCTCGTGCACTGTTGGTGGGAATATAAATTGGTGCAGCTGTTGTGGAAAACAGCATAGAGTCTCCACAAAAAATTAAAACTGGAGCTAGCATATGATCCCACCAATTGCACTTCTGGGTATTTATCCTATGGAAATGAAAGCGCTAACTCAAGAAGAGTTATGCACCCTTATGTTTATCGCGGCATTATTTATAATACATAGAAGCAACCTAAGTGTCCATCAGTGGATGAATAGATAAAGAAAAAATACACACACACACACACACACACACACACACACACACACACACACACTGGAGTATTATTCAGCCATAAAAAGAAGGAAATCCTGCCATTTGCAATAACCTGGATGGACCTAGAGGGTACTATGCTAAGTGAAATAAGTCAGACAGAGAAAGACAAATACTGTTGTGATATCACTTACATGTGGAATCTAAAAAAAGACAAAGAGAAACGGAGTAGAGTGTTGATTACCAGGGGTAGAGAGGTGGGCGAAATGGGGAGATATTGGTCAAAGGGTACAAACTTCCAGTTATAAGATTAACAGTCGAAGGACCTAAGGTAGAGCATAGTGATTCAAGCTAATGATCCTGTATCACATATTTGAATGTTGCCTAGAGAGTAGATCGTAAATGTTTTCACCACAAAACAGAAATGGTAAAACAAACAAACAAACAAACAGAAATGGTAACTATGTGATGGGATGGAGGTCGTAGTTAATACTAAGGTGATAATCATTTTGCAATTTATAAATGTATCAAATCAACACATCCTACGCCTGAAATTTACACAATGTCACGTGTCAATTATATCTCAATACAGCTAGGGAAAATAAATAAAAATAAAAGAGAAACAACAAAAACATATTGCTGGACAGGTTTGGATCACTATGAAGATTAAACTATTGTCAGACACTGTAGCTACATGGACTCATATATGACATTGAATATACTAATTATGAATCATTTTTATATGTATGCTAATGAAAATAATCCTTTCTTCTTCAGTAGGTTTCATGGTATTGGAAAATCGCCCATTTCAATTTCTTGTTCTTTTTTTTTATGCAGTTTTTCTTTTTTTTTCTTTTATTTTTTTAAGGATTGTATTTGTATATTTTAGAGAGAAAGAGAGAGAGCGCCTGCATGAGCAAGGGGAAGAGCAGAGGAGGAGGGGGAAGGAGAATCTCAAGCAAAATGTGTGCTGAGCCCAGAACCCAATGCAGGGCTCGATCTCACCACCCTGAGATCATGACCTGAGCGGAAACCAAGAGTCGGCCACTTAACCGACTGAGGCACCCAGGTGCCCTTGTCCATCTATTTTCTAAATGACATTTTATGTTCTGGATATTTTCTAACCTTTTGTCCATGAGATGCATAAAAAATATCTCTTCCCAGTCTGTGGCTTTTCCTTTCATTTTTTGATGGTGTTTAGATGAATAGATTTTATTTTGCTTTGTTGTAATGGTTTTTTTTCGAGACCATCTCAAGCTTATAGAAAGGCTGCAAGTTCAATAAAAATGACTTTTTTCTGAACCCCTTGAAAGCATGCTGTCAATGTGATGCCCCGTCATCCTTGAATACTTCAGTGTTTTCTACAAACGAGGACCTTCTCCTACATAACCATAGGACAGCCAGCAAAATTAAGAAATTAACACTCCTACTATCTAATCCTCAAACCCCATCAAGTTTCACCTATTGTTCCAACAGTGTTCATTACAGCAAATGAATCCAGTTTAGGAGTATGTGTTCATGTCTACTGGTGCTGATCAATCAAGAGTAGTTCTCTAGTCTGTCTTTGTCTTTCATAACCTTTTGAAGATTACAGGGCAGTTATTCTGTGAAATGTCCCTCCATTTGGATTTGTCTGATGTTTCTTCATGATCAGGTTCAAGTTATGTATCTTTGTCAGGGATAGCACAGAGGTGATGCTGTGTCCTGCGTGCATCCAATCAGGTGGCACGTAATGTCAATGTATCCCTTTTGTCCCCAATTTGTCCTGTTACTGATAAGATTTATTGCAATCGCTTGATTAAAATGGATCTGTCAGGCTTCTCCACTGTAAAGTTACTCTTCTCCGCTTTGTAATTAATACACAATTTATGGAGAGTCACTTTGAGATCATGCAGATATCCTCTCCCTCATCAAATATTTAATTTGTTCATGTATTTGTATCAGTACCGGCTCATGATGCCCTATTTTATTCTATGAGTTATGTTACTTTTATTATTTATTTTGATTTTTAAAATTTAATACTGTTTTTGTCATACAGATTAGGATAAAGGCGGAGAAGAATGAAGTAATACAAAAAGAAGACAGCAAATCTGAATAGTCATACTAATGGTTATATATAATATATGGTAGTTATCCCCAGAGCATGAATAATGAAATTCTCATAAGTTAAATATTCATGTGATGTGATTTTACGGTACTATTTTAAGATGTTAACCTAGCATTTTTTTTAGTGTGCTGGAGAATCAATGTCAGAAATTGAGCATTATCCTTCCTAAGTGAAATAATAGAAATAATAAGAAATCCTTGAGTGCCAACTATGTATCAGGTGCCGTTCTAAGTGATTTACCCACAGTAACTCATTTACATTTTATATGATGAGGAAACTGAGGCATGGAGGAGGGAGTAACTTAGCCAGGGCTGTAGAACAAGTATGTGGCAGACTCAAGATTCTAGCCCAAGCCATGTGGCTCCTGCCGCCATGTGCTTGCTTGTTTTTCTCTGTTGCTTCTAGAAGATTTCTGCCTTCTCCACTTTATTCTCACTACCCTCTGGTTACTACTTTGTAGCCATGACCAGAGATACACGACCATCAAATGTGAGCTGTGCATTTTTAAAAATGAAACTTGTTTATTTTGAGATCATTATAGATTCACCTGCAATTGCAAGAAATAATACAGAGAGATCCTTTATTCGGTTTCCTCCAATAGTAACACCCTCCAAAACTACAGTACAATATCACAACCAGGGAATTGACAGCGATATAATTCACAGGATCTCTCCTACTGCCCTTTTATAACCACATCCGCTACCTTTTCACCCTCCATCCCCTCCTCCATGTCCCTAACCCCTGACATTACTCTGTTCTCTACATCTATCATTTTGCCATTTTCGAGACTGTTATACAAATGGAATCATACAGTACACGACCATTTGGGTTTGGCTCTTTTCATCTAGCATAATTCCCTGGAGATTCATTCAAGTTGTGTTTTCCTTTTGGAATATTTTGTTCCTTTGTATCGCTCTGTAGTATTCCATAATATGGATGTACCATAGTTCGTTTACCTGTTTGCTTGTCGAAGGACATCTAAATTGTTTCCACATTTTCACTGTTACTAATAAAGCTTCTTTTTTTAAAAAAAGATTTTATTTATTTATTTATTTGACAGAAGTAGAGACAGCCAGCGAGAGAGGGAACACAAGCAGGGGGAGTGGGAGAGGAAGAAGCAGGCTCATAGCGGAGGAGCCTGATGTGGGGCTCGATCCCAGGACTCTAGGATCACGCCCAGAGCCGAAGGCAGACGCTTAACGACTGAGCCACCCAGGCGCCCCACTAATAAAGCTTCTGTGAACATTCATGTACAATTTTGTCATGTGAACATAAGTTTTTGTTTCTCAGGGATAAATGCCTAAGAGTACAATTGTTGGGTCCTATGGTAATTACATGTTTAGTTTATAAGAAACTGCCCTACTGTTTTTCAGAGTGCTTGTACCATTTTATATTCCCACCTGCAGTGTATGAGTGATCCAGTTTCTCTGCACACTTGCTAACATTTAGTATTCCTATTTTTTATTTTAGCCGTTTTGAGAGGTGTGTGGTGATAGTTCATTCCGGTTTTAATATTCATTTCCCTGATGGATAATGGTGTTGAACAACTTCTCATGTGTTTATTTGTTATTGCATATCCCATTCAGTGAAATGTCTCTTCATACTTTTTGCCCAATTTCTAATGGGATTGTTTTTTTTTTTACTGTTGAGGCTTTTTTTCTTTTAAGTATGTGCCACATCCAGTGTGGAGCCTAACACAGGGCTTGAACTCATGACCCTGAGACCAAGACCTGAGCTGAGATCAAGAGTCAGACACTTAGGGCACCTGGGTGGCTCAGCTGGTTAGGCATCTGACTCATGATGTTTGGTCAGGTCATGATCTCAGGTTCATAAGATCAAGCCCCGCAATGGGCTCACGCTTAGCGTGGAGTCTGCTTGCCCCTCTCCCTCCCCCTCTGCTCTTCCCCTTGCTAGCTCACACTCTTTTTCTCTCTCTCTTTAAAATAAACAAATAAAGAAAATCTTAAAAAAAAAAGAGAGAGTTGGACACTTAATCAACTGAGCCACCCAGGTGCCCCTTTACTGTTGAGTTTTGAGAGTTCTTGTATGTTCTAGCATGTTATTTGATCACGTTTTCAATCCGCTCTGCCAATCTCTCTTAATTGATGAATCAGATCATTTACATTTAAGGGCATTATAGATATGTTACAGTTTAAGTCTGCCATGTTAATATGTTTTTTGCATGTTTTCTGTTTCTTATTTCTTTCTCTTACTTTCCTGTGGGTTACTTGAACATGTTTTAGGATTCCAACTTGATTTCTTTATAGTGTTTTGAGTATATCTCTTTGTATAGATTTCTTAGTGATTTCTCTAGGTAACCAGTAGGTATGTAACTTATCTATTGGTATCAGCATTTACTACTCTGAATGAAGTATAGAAACCTTACTTCTTTCACCCTTCCCACTTTTTTATTATTTATTTTATTTTATTTATTTATTTGAGAGAGAGTGAGCACAGAGGGAGAGAGAGAAGCGGAATCACTACTGAGCAGAGAGCCTGACGTGGGGCTTGATCCCAGGATCCTGAGATCATGACCTGAGCAGAAGGCAGACGCTTAACCGAGCCACCCAGGTGCCCCCTTTCCCACTTTTTAAATTTAATTGTCTTAAATCTTTTCTCTACATACATTGAGCACCACATCAGATAATATCTACAAGAAATTCCTACAAACACAATGATATAGGTAGATTGAAAGTAAAAGGATGGAAAAAGGTATGCCATGCAAACATTAATTTTTTAAAAAGGAGTGGCTATATTAATATCAGATTTAAAAAAAAAACCTTAGTAAAAACAAAGGATATTGCATAATGATAAAAGGACCAATATACCAGGAAGACAAAACAATCCTAAATATGAAAGTACCAAACAAAGGAGCCTCAAAGTACATGAAACAAACAGTCAGAATGGCTAGTATCAAAACCACAAGAAATAACTAGTGTTGTCATCCGTTATTGGTAGGAATGTGAAGTAGTGCAGCCACTATGGAGAACGGTATGGAGGTTTCTTTAATAATTAAGAATAGAACTGCCATATGATCCAGTAATTCCACTACTGGGTGTTTACCCAAAGAAACAAAAACACTAACTCAAAAAGATACCTGCAGCCCTATGTTTACTGTAGTATTATTTACAATAGCCAAGATATGGAAGCAACCCAAGTGTCCGTCCATAGATGAATGGATAAAGCAGATGTGATAGATATACACACACAATGAAATATGACTCAGCCATAAAAAAGAATGAAATCTCGGGGCGCCTGGGTAGCGCAGTCATTAAGCATCTGCCTTCAGCTCAGGGCGTGATCCCGGCGTTCCGGGATCGAGTCCCACATCGGGCTCCTCCGCTGGGAGCCTGCTTCTTCCTCTCCCACTACCCCTGCTTGTGTTCCCTCTCTCCCTGGCTGTCTCTCTCTGTCACATAAATAAATAAAATCTTTAAAAAAAAAAAAGAATGAAATCTTGCCATTCACAACAAGATCAATGGGCCCAAAGGGTATTATGCTAAGTGAAATATGTCAGACAGAGAAAACCAAATGCCATATGGTTTCATTTATATGCAGAATCTAAAAAACAAAACAAAAGAAACAAACAACAACAACAAACAGAAACAAACTCATAAATACAAAGAACAAATTGGTGATTGCCAGAGGGGAGGAGGGTTGGGGAGACGATTGAAAGGTGAGGGGAATGAAGAGGTACAAACTTCCAGTTATAAAATACATAAGTTGTAGGGTTAAAAAGCATAGCATAGAGAAATAAGCAATAATATTGTAATAATGTATGGCGACGAACGGTTGCTACGCTTTTTGTGCTGAGCACAGCAAAATGTATAGAATTGTCAAATCACTATGTCGTACACCTGAAAGTAATGTACCATTGTATGTCAACTATACTTCAAAAATAATTTTTAAAAAACCAATGGGGGGCGCCTGGGTGGCTCAGTCTCTAAGCATCTGCCTTTGGCTCAGGTCATGATCCCAGGGTCCTGGGATCGAGCCCCGCATCAGGCTCCCTGCTCAGCGGGAAGCCTGCTTCTCCCTCTCACACTCCCCTTGCTTGTGTTCCCTCTCTCACTGTCTCTCTCTGTCAAATAAATAAATAAAATCTTTAAAAACAAAATAAAACCCAATGGAGCTGAAAGGAGAAATAAGCAAGTGCATCGTTACAGCTGAGGACTTCAACACCCACTCTTAATCAATTGACAAAACTAGTAGACAAGAACTCAGCAAGTATATGGAAGATGTGACCCACCCAACACCCTCAGAATACTCATTCTTTTCAAGTGCCCAGCAAAGGTGAGCATTTACGCACACTGCCTCCAAAGTAGGTGAGTGTGGTGGAAACTTACCTCCTCCCTGGCAGGAAATTTGCCCCCAGCCAAGTTAGGGCACAGACACGCACCACCTCCTTATCTCTGTGTGGGATTGTGAGCTCACCTGCCTGCAGACTCCAGAGGTGAGGGGAATGTGGAATCCTGATTAGACCCCTCTCACATCTGTTCAGGTGGGTGGGGACAGAGACTCAGATCACTTCCTCCTGTTGGGGGGTGGGGTGCAGCATTAGTTCCACGTTCCCCTGATGAAATGAGGAAATCTGGTTTTTGCGGGGGGTGCTGTGGATTTTCCATTGTGTTTGGCTGGTGCAGGGCTGGTATTGTCTAAAACGTTTTCTGTTGTTACTCTACCTGTTTTCAGGGACCTTTGGCTAAGGCAAACCAGCTTTCCTTGTAGCTTTTCATTTTTTATTTCTCCTCAGTGCCTGCTGGGAGTTGGGAATTGGAGGCTTCTGGAACCCCTGTCCAGGATCCACAGGTGGCAATCGGAAGCTGAAGAAATTCACGGTTGCGTTATTTATCAAGTCCCGGAGTCCCTAAGAATTTTGTCTTCTTTCCACCATTCGGAGTCTTTCTATGTTTGTTGTTACTTACAGGGGCTTTTAGTTCTAAGAGGGAGGGCTTGGGAGGAACGGGGCTACTCCAACTTGGTGGGAACTAGAAGTCATATTATTATTTATTTTGGCGCTTAAATGGTCCAGATTTGACCCAGTGCGGGCCCCTTCGAGCTGCCTCCCGTATCATTCTGATATGTCCCCAGCATTCCTGAGCATTCCCTTACTTTCTGACACAAGATGTTCCAAGCTCATCTTGTACTTCCCTTGCTCAGCCCTAGAATAAGCGATTTCTCCAAACAGCCCTGTATCTTTTTGCAGAGAGCAAAACCATTTAGAATCCACTAGAAACCACTAACGGGGGGGGGGGGGGGCAGCAGGCACCCCTTTATCCCCCTGGGGCTCCAACACGGCTTTTCCAGCTAGAAGGTGTGCGAAGGCCGAGGTTAGATGTGCCTCCTATCACAGTAAATACTCCTCTTGCAGCACCTGAAGCCCCCACCGGCTCTCCATCTCCATTCGCCCTGGCATTGGTCGCTAAGGAGGTACGGCTTTGGCTCTGGGGGTGAGTTTGCGCTTGGCCAATCCCAGACACAGCTGGAGGGTTCTGGAAAGATCTAAGGGCTGAACGAACGAATGCCTTAGTTTGCTCAGGGGCGGGGTTAGGTTACTTGATGAGCAAGGAGGCTGCTTGATTGAGCGATTGGTGCATTTCGGTTTCGCCCGGTTGGAAGCTGGCGTTCAGTCAAGTGACTGCGGGTATTGGACCCCGAGGGTCTGACCTGGAACAGCCAGGCACCCCCGCCGTGGGGTGTTCCCTCCCTGGAGCCTTGTCGCCCGCTCCAGCATCCCCCACCCTCCGCCCCTCTGCCATCTCTCTCTCCCCGCCTCTTGGGTCTCCTTGGGCACCTCCTGCCGCTGTTCAGTTCACGTCCCACCCCAGTCTCTCCTTTTCTAGGTCTCCCCCAGCCCTGCGTGATCCCCCCCGCCGCCCCGCTTCGTGTGCCTCTCATTGATGCCGCTGGCGCCGCGGGGACAGACTGCGCAGCCCGGGAGGCACATTTGAGGCCCTTGTGCTCTTGGCGACAAGGGCGGCGCCTGTCGGGGGCTGCAGGGAGCTGCGAGGATGCAGAGTTAACCCTTATCCCCTCGTTAATACGCAAGACAGTATTGATTGCTTACTGAGCGCCAGCCACCAGGGACGCTGCGGATACAAGTCCTGTCGTTTAAAACCTCATGAAGTCTCATATATTTACCCTTCTTTCCTTTTTTTCTTTTTTAAGCTTTATTGAGGTAGAATTGATCTACAAAATACTGCACGTATTCAGCCTACGCGTCTTGATGAGTTTGGACATATGCTCGTGATGCCCACCGCTGTAAGCAACATGCTAAACATAGCCATCGGCTCGAACGTTTCCTTGTGTTCGTGTGTGTGTGTGTGTGTGTGTGTGTGTGTGTGTGTGTTTTTGTTTTTGGTGATAAGACCATTCAACATGAGATCCCTCCTCTGAATGTATGTTAAAGTGTACATTACCTTATTGTTAACCATATACAGGAGATCTCTAGAACTTACTCCTCTTTGCATAACTGAAATTTAATACCCATTAGGCGACACTTCCCCATTTCCTCCTCCTCATCACCCACAGCCCCTGGCCACCACCATTCTACCCTCTGCTTCTATGAGCTTGACTATTTTAGGCCTCCTATAAGCGTAGTCGTGCAGTCTTTGTCTTTTTGTGAGCGGCTTATTTCACTTAGCATAGCGTCCTCTAGGTTCATCCATGTGGTCGCAAATGGCAGGATTTTCTTCCTTCCAAAGGCTGAATAGTATTCCGTTGTATGTATACACCACTTTTTTAAATTCTTTTTTAAAAATATTTTATTTATTTATTTGACACAGAGAGAGAGAGCACAAGCAGGGGGAGCAGCAGAGAGAGAGTGAGTAGCAGGCTTTCCACTGAGCAGGGAGCCCGATGTGGGGCTCGATCCCAGGTTCCTGGGATCATGACCCGAGCCGAAGGCAGACGCTTAACCGACTGAACCACCCAAGTGCCCCAAAACTACCCGCTTACACCACATTTTCTTTATGCATTCATCTGTCCGTGGACACTTAGGTTGTATCTGTAACTTGGCTACTGTGAGTAATGCTGCAACGAACATGGGAGCGCAGACATCTCTTCAGGATCCTGATTTCGGTTCTTTTGGATAAATACGGAGAAGTGGGATTGCTGGATACAGGGTAGCTCTATTTTTAACTTTTTGAGGAGCCTCCGTACTGTTTTCCAGAGAGACTGCACCAGTTTACATTCCCACCAACAGTGCACGAGGGTTACAACTTCTCCACACCCTCGCTCTGACTTATCTTTTTTTTTAATAATATTCATCCTGACAGGTGTGAAGTGATATCTTATTGTGGCTTTGATTTGCGTTTCGCTGATGATGAGTGACGTTGAGCCGCTTTTGGGCACCTGTTGGCCGTTTGTATGTCTTTAGACAGATGTCTGTTCAAGTCCTGCCCATTTTTACATTGGGTTATTTGAGTTTTTTGCTATTGAATTGTAGGAAACTCTTTTTTTTCCCTAAGATTTTGTTTATTTATTTGAGAGAGAGCAAGAATGAGAGCGAGAGCGAGATGGGCACGAGCTATGGGGGTGGCGAGGGACAGAGAGGGGGAAGCAGACTCCCTGATGAGCCTGCCGACATGGGACTCCATCCCGGGACCTTGAGATCATGACCTGAGCCAAAGGCGGGTGCTTAACTGACTGAGCCACCCAGGTGCCCCCCCCTTTCTTTAAATTCTTATATATTTTCGATATTAACCCCTTGTCAGGTAGATGGTTTGCCAATATGTTCTCCCACTCCACAGGTTGCCTTTCACTCTGTTGATTGTTTCCTTTGTTGTGCAGAAGCTTTTTTGTCCGATGCAGTCCCACTTGTTTATTTTTACTTTTGTTGCCGTGCTTTTGGTGTCAAATCTAGGAAATCGTTGCCAGCACCAATGTCAAGGAGCCTCTCCCCTATGTCTTCTTTAAGGAATCTTGCAGTTTCACATCTTACGTTTAAGCCTTTAATCCATTTTGAGTTGATTTTCATGGGTGGTGTAAGATAGGAGCCTAATTCCATTCTTTCGCATGTGGCATTTATTTCAAAATGAAGAGACTGGCTCAAGGATTTGGCCAAAGTCCCGCAGCTCCTGGCGAAGCCCGGATCAGGAGAGGGTGCCCTGAATATGCAGCAAGTGGTTCTCCTGGGCTGGATGGGGAGGGGATGAGGGAGGACGGAAAGGAGTAAAGCATAGGTTGGGGTCACCCAGGCCCCTTTGCTCCCAGTGAGGTCAACATGGCTCCACGTTGTCCGTCTCTGGGCCTTCCTGGGCAGCCCATGACAAAAACCTTGAGGAACCTGGGCCTGCCAAGGCTGGGGGGTCACAAGGGGCTGATTCCATTGGAGATTGCCATGCCCCTTCCTGGACATCTGCCTGGGGGCACATTCCTAAGAACAGACTTAACTCTTGAAGTTGCTGTTTTTTTACATTCCTTTTTTTTTTTTTTTTACATTTTTACAAAACATGTATGAATCCTTGAACTTGGGGCAGCTGGGTGGCTCAGTTGTTTAAGCACCTGTCTTCAGCTCAGGTCATGATCCTGGAGTCCTGGGATCGAGCCCCGCATCGGGCTCCCTGCTCAGCGGGAAGCCTGCTTCTCCCTCTCCCTCTGCCCTTTCCCCCATTCTCTCTCTCTCTCTCTAGGTCACTCTCTCTCAAATAAATAAATAAATGATCTTTAAGAAAAATCCCTGAACTTAAGAGTATTTCTGCAAGTATTTAAACGTGATGTGAATGATGTCAGTGCGTCCGTTCTTAGGCGATGTGCCTTATTCCTCTCAACATATTTCCTAGAGATTACACCTTTCTTGGTTTTAGTACAAATAACACCCCACAGGTTGTATTATTCATTTTTTAAAGATTTTGTTTATTTATTTGAGAGAGAGAGAGCATGGGTTGGGGGGGGAAGGGCAGAGGAAGAAACAGACTCCCTGCTGAGCAGGGAGCCTGATGTGAGGCTCATCCCAGGACCCTGAGATCACCACCTGAGCCAAAGGCAGATGCTTCACCGACTGAGCCACCCAGGTGTCCCTGTATTATTCATTTCTGAATGGCATGTATTGATTTTTTAAAAGATTTATTTATTGATTTTAGGGAGAGAGAGGGAGAGGGAGATAGCACGAATGGGAGAGACAGAGGGAGAGGGGGAGAAGCAGACTCCATGTGGAGCTCCGAGCCCAAGGTGGGGCTTGATCCCAGGACCCTGAGATCACCACCTGAGCGAAAGTCAGATGCTTAATTGACTGAGCCACCCAGGCGCCCCAGTGGTATGTATTGATTAACAAACATTTTTAAATTGAAAATCAAAGAATCAAATGATCTTTCCTGTATAGTTTGTATGTTTATATCAAATTGAAGAAATTCTTTTTGGGGGGCGCCTGGGTGGCTCAGTCAGTTAAGCGTCTGCCTTTGGCTCAGGTCATGGTCCCAGGGTCCTGGGATCGAGTCCCGCGTTGGGCTCCCTGCTCAGCAGGGAGTCTGCTTCTCCCTCTACCTCTGCCCTATCCACCCCCCCCCCGGCTCATGCTCTCTCTTGCTCTCTCTCTCAAATAAATAAATAAAATCTTAAAAAAAAAATTCTTTTTACTGTAAGTTTTAAAGGTATTCCCCTACAACTTCTACTCTAATTTTTAAAGTTTTGGGTTTTACATTTAGGTTTCAATCCCTCTACAACTGATATGCGTGTAAAATGTGAAGTAAGGATCTATTCCTATGTTTCCCTCTCATATGGAGACCTGATTATCCCAGCTGTTAATTCAGATATCCATTCTTTCCCCACTGATCTGCTGTCTGGCTCTGTCATAAGTCAAATGGCTCTAGACAGTTCTGTTTCTGGGCATTGTCCTTTATTTGGGATGTTTATGTCTCCTTTCAACACTATCACACTGCCTGGGTTACTACATGTTTATAATCTTGAAATCTGTTGGGCAATTTCCCCATCTCGTTCTTTTTTAAGAGTCTGAGGCCGTTACACTTCCATGTAAATTCTAAAGTCTGCTTGCGAAGGTCCTCGGGAAACTTCTGTTCTTTTACATGTTATTTAAATTCCAGTTAGTTGGCATAGAGTAATATTAGTTTCAGGGGTAGAATTGAGTGATTCCTCACTTACGTACAACACCCAGTGCTCGTCACAACACGCGCGCTCCTTAACCCTCATCACCCATTTCACCCACCCCCCCCCCGCCCACCTCCCCTCCAGCAACCCTCAGTGTGTTCTCTATCGTTAAGAGTCTGTTTCCTGGTTTGCCTCTCTTTTTTTTCCCCTCTATAGTCATCTGTTTTGTTTCTTAAATTCCACATGCGATTGAAATCATATGGTGTTTGTCTTTCCCTGACTGACTTATTTCACTTAACCATAATAATAATACACTCTAGATCCATCCACATCATTGCAAATGGCAAGATTTCATCCTTTTTGATGCCTGGGTAATATTCCATCGTATATACATATACATACCACTTCTCCCACTCATCATTCTACTTACCCAAAGGATACAAAAATTATGGAAAGAGCCTGAAATGTCCTCAGGTAAACTTTTTAAGGGTTTGCCTAAAAGTGCGTTGAACGTAAGGTTAAGTTGGTGAGTCTCAGCATCTTACTGGTGTGAAGGCCTGTGGATGAATGTGGTGTTACTCTTCATTTATTTTGGTCTCCTTTTCTGTCTCTCCATAAAACGTCATAATTTGGCCATAAAAGTGGACTCTGGAGACAGTTGCATGAGTCAAGATCCTGACTCTGCTCGGATGTTTGACTGTGGGAAAGTTACTCAACCGTTCAGGGCTATAGCATCATCGTCTACGAATTGGGGATAACACCATTACTTATGTGCTAGGACTGTGTTAAGGATTTGATATGTGTATCATGGACTTGGTATCGTGCGGGGGATGTGGTAGTCGCTATAATTATTTTCATGATTCTTTCCTAGATCTAGTTATAGGTTCTTATATTTTGGACTGCTATGGTAGAAGCTAGTTATTTTTTTATTTTTCATTTTTATTTTATTTATTTATTTGACAGGGAGAGAGAGAGAGAGAGCAAGCACAAGCAGGGGGAGCGGCAGAGGGAGAGGGAGAAACAGCCTCCCCACGAAGCAGGGAGCCTGACATGGGGTTCGATCCCAGGACCCTGGGATCATGACCTGAGCCCAAGGCAGACTCTTAACCGACTGAGTCACCCAGGCACCCCACTATATATATTTTAAATAGACTTTATTTTTTTGGTGAAGTTTTAGGATCATAGTAAAACTGAGGAGAAAGCACAGAGAATTCCCATATATCCCCCTGTCCCCCCCACCCACGCACACACAACCTCTTTCCCTAACAAGACGCCCTCACTGGAGTGGTACATGTTCCAATCAATGAACCTACATGGACACATCATTATCACTCCAAGTCCATCGTTTATATTAGGGTTCACTCTTGGTGTTGTACATTCTGTAGGTTTAGAGAAATGTATAATGACATATATCCACCACTGAATTGAACGACTGTCTTTCAGAGCAGCCGTACCATTTTGCGTTCTCACCAACAATGAATGGAAGTTCCCATTGCTGCACATCTTCTCCAGCATTTGGTGGTGTCAGTGTTCTGGATTTTCACTGTTCTACTAGGTGTGTACTGGTATCTCATTGTATTCATTTGCAGTTCTCTCACGACACGTGATGTGCAGCATGTTTTCATATGCTGATTTGCCATCCATGTCTTCCCTGGTGAGATGTCTGTTCAAGATCTTTTGCCCAGGGGCACCTGGGTGGCTCAGCCTTTAAGCGTCTGCCTTCAGCTCAGGTCGTGATCCCAGGGTCCTGGGATCAAGCCCTGCATCGAGTTCCCTGCTTGGCGGGAAGCCTGCTTCTCCCTCTCACACTTCCCTTGCTTGTGTTCCCTCTCTCGCTGTCTCTGTCAAATAAATAAATAAAATCTTAAAAAAAAGATTTTATTTATTTATTTGACAGAGACAGCCAGCGAGAGAGGGAACACAAACAGGGGGAGTGGGAGAGGAAGAAGCAGGCTCCCAGCGGAGGAGCCCGATGTGGGACTCGATCCCGGAACGCCGGGATCACGCCCTGAGCCGAAGGCAGACGCCTAATGACTGCGCTACCCAGGCGCCCCTAAAATCTTTTTTAAAAAAATCTTTTGCCCATGTTTTAATCAGGATGCTCATTTTCTTATTGAGATTGTATACTTTGGACAGCAGTCCTTTATCAGATACGTTTTTTCCAAATATTTTCTCCCAGTCTGTTGGGGAAGACCATGGAAGAGACATGACTGCCAGTCGACCCGTGAGCAGGACCTGGGCAATTGGAGGCTCCTTACCCCCACCACTGTGCTTAGAATGTGGGCTCCCCTTACCTTTCCTTCTTGCAGAGCCTGCTCCAAGGACACAGCCTTGAGATAGTGATGTGGTGTTGAGACTATGTGCAATGGCATATGAGACCGAACCTACTTAAGGCCTCTGTATAAACTTTTAAGATTTGGTGGGTGGGGGCACCTGAGTGGCTCAGTCGGTTAAGCATCTGCCTACGGCTCAGGTCATGATCCCGGGGTCCTGGGATCGAGCCCCGAGTTGGACTCCTTGCTCATCAGGGAGTCTGCTTCTCCTTCTCTCTCTCCCTCTGCCCCTCCCCACTGCTTGCGTTCTCTCTCTCTCTCAAATAAATAAATAAAGTCTTTAAAAAGAAGATCTGGTGGGTGGGTGTGGGGATCCACTCATTTGCTGCAGCCCAAGACAAACCTGGTATGTAAGCTCCTTTGCTTTATTAAACCTGTCACCTACCAGTCTGGAGTGGCCCACCTCTTTCTTCTGTCACTCTCTGCCCTCCCCATTCGGGGGCCAGTTTCAGATTACACCTGGGAACCTCCCAAGGAGCTTATAAACCAACAGTTGGTGAGCCAGCTCCTTGGGAAGGAGGCTTCCATGAGGTAATCCTGAATTGGCCATTGACCTCTACGTGGGGAGGGGTGGCCCATATGTCAGATGCTGTGGACCGCCACCTGACTACAGGATCACCCCGAAAATGTTGACTGCTTTAAGGGGTTTGTTTGAGGAACTGTGCAGAGCACACGGCAGCAAAGACGGGAAATGCATGGTTGCCACAGTGGGCTGGCCTCTCCTGTGGGCAGATCGGCTGGTCGCCGATGCCCAGCTAAAGACGGAAGCTCAGGTTAGAGTTAGAAGAAGAGCTGAGGTTAGAGAGGGGCGCGTGGTCGTGCGCTGCTCTGCTAGCTTCAGGGCTGGCAGACCAGGTGGGGGAACAGAATAAGCAGTCAGAGGTCTTTTTTTTTTAAGTACTCTCTGCACTCAACATGGGGCTCGAACTCACGACCCCAAGATCGAGAGTCACATGCTGCACCGACTGAGCCCGCCAGGCGCCCCGAGTTAGAGGTCTTATTGCGTGCCGTTTGGCAAAGCTAGGAGAGCCTAACGTGCCTCAGATTACGATCTGGGTACTTGCGGCGAAGCCTGATGAGGACGCTAGGAGGTGGAATCTCTGGGAAAGTTAGGAAAGAGAAGAGGGGGATGTAGTGGTGATTGATGCAGAAATGCACGAAGTGCTCCGTGCCTTCTGACCCCTTGTACCAAGGAAAATTTTAAATAGTAATTACCCCAACACTCTTAGGAGAAAACTTGCATTCTTTCTCTGTCCCAGGAAGCTGTAAATTGTATCATGTCTTTGAAACATAAACACCCCAGGAGATAACAAAAACATTGACCCCAGAGACCAAAGAAAGAAAGGGGAGGCTTTTTAAAATACACTTTGCTGCAGGAGTTCCCTTGCCCAAATTCACTCCAAGCCTCCATAAGGTCACAAATATCAATAAAAAACTTTAGCCGTGTGACTGGGTACCTGATTCGTGGTTAGAGCTTTGGGGTGAGAACTGAATGGATAGAAAGTTGGAGAAGGTCAGGGGCGCCTGGGTGGTTTAGTCAGTGAAGCGTCTGTCTCCGGCTCGGTTCCTGATCCTGGGGTCCTGAGATCGAGCCCCGCATCGGGCTCCCTGCTCAGTGGGGAGCCGGCTTCTCCTGTTCCCTCTGCCGCTCCCCCTGCTTGTGTTCATGCTTTCTGCTAAATAAATAAATAAAATCTTTTTTTAAAAAAAGTTGCAGAAGGTCTGCAGAAAAGGAATATAGAGAAAGGAATTTTATGTGTCGTCAAGCTAAGAGATTGGAATGGACTTATGTAAGTTAAAAAGAAAAAATAAGGAGAGTTTTAACATCAAAATACACTGGTGCCAAATTAGAATTTGATTTTCTCTCTGTTAAGAGGACAAAGTCTTCTTAGATTACTGCCTGTTCTGATTAAGAAATTGTAGGGGCGCCTGGGTAGCTCAGTGGGTTAAGTATCCGATTCTTGGTTTCAGCTCAGGTCATGATCTCAGGGTCATGGAATCGAGCCCCATGTTGGGCTCTGTGCTCAGCGGGGAGTCTGCTTGAAATTCTTTCCCTCTGCCCACCCCCCGCCTCTCCTCACGTGTTCTCTCCCTAAAATAATATAAATAAATAAAATCATTTAAAAAAAGAAACTGTAAACAACTGTAAACAACTTTAATGTAATCTGCTTGAAAAACAAAGATTCTGTTTTGTCTTTTTCTGGTCTTTGATTACTTAAAAAACCGAGTCGTCTCTATTCAAAGAGCTAAGTTTTTTTACAACTATGCAACTTTTTGTATATGTTACTTTTCATGGGAAGCATGTCAAAAAAGGATGCTGAACTTTTTGTAAGGACATATTTGTATGCAATTCCTAAAATCAGATATGTCCTGATACAATTTTTTAAAGATTTTATTTATTGGGGCGCCTGGGTGGCGCAGTCGTTAAGCGTCTGCCTTCGGCTCAGGGCGTGATCCCAGCGTTCTGGGATCGAGCCCCACATCAGGCTTCTCCGCTAGGAGCCTGCTTCTTCCTCTCCCACTCCCCCTACTGTGTTCCCTCTCTCGCTGGCTGTCTCTGTCTGTCAAATAAATAAATTTAAAAAAATCTTAAAAAAAAAGATTTTATTTATTTATTTATTTGACAGAGAGAGAGAGAGCACAAGCAGGGGGAACGGCAGGCAGAGGGAGAAGCAGGCTCCCCGCTGAGCAAGGAGCCCGATGTGGGACTCGAGCCCAGGACCCTGGGATCATGAGAGGAGCCAAAGGCAGACGCCTAACCGCTGAGCCACCCAGGCGCCCCTGTCCTGATAGAGTGTTATCAGTCATAATTTTAAAATGTACGTCACAGAAATACCCAAATTCTTTTGTCAATTGCGTTATCATGAACTCTCATCGGGTCTTTGACCGTGGCCACGGTAGTAGGTTTCTTGTCACTTGCAGAGAGTTATCGTTTTACTCTGATGCTTTGGCAGAAAACATTTTTGCAAAAGTGCTTCATCGTTAAGGAGATTCACGGAAAAGACTTCGACAAGTTTCTGATAACTAAGCTCAATGTGCCTTCATGTGGGAAGGAATAATGAACCTTCCAAGTGCTTCCCCAAGGTTACCCGCACAGCCCCACAATATATCGTGAGATGGTAGCCCGAGACCTGTCCTTGTTCTTCTTCCCCACATCCGTAAAATGGATCTATTACATTGATGATATTATGTTAGCATGTGAAGATTTGCCTCTGCTGCTGGACACCCTGAAGGCTTTGCTGGGGCATCTGAGAGGGAGAGGATGGGCAGTGAACCCACAGAAAATTCAAGGCCCAGACACTGCTGTCAGACTTTGGGTGTCATCTGGTCAAGTAAGACTCATGTTGTCCCTAAAGCTATGATTAATAAGGTGCAAGTCTTTGTAGGGATTTTGGGGTCTGGGAAGATTTTCATTCCACACCTGGCACGGTGACTCCATCCGTTATGCCGCCTGGTGATGAAAGGGCCCACGTGGGACTGGGGATCAGAGCGGTAAGCCACCTTGGAGAAGGCACAAATACTTTCTCAAAAGAGATTAAAGCTCTGGGCATCTCCTGAGCAGGGCGACCATTTGAATTAGATGTGTCTGTGACCCCAGAAGGTTTGGGTCAGGCACTACGGTGCAAACAACAGGAGGGGAGAGGACCCCTAGGATTTTGGTCCCAGCTCTGGAAGGGGGCAGAAACCCCATATACCCCACAGCGCAGCAGCTCCTAGCAGGGTACACAGTGCTGCTCCAGGGAGAACCCCTCACACGGCAGCCAGTGCAGCAGCCAATGGGCTGGGCTCCGAGTGCTTTGGCCGGCGATCACTCTTGAGCCCCACCCCCTCCGTTAACTCCTTGCCCTGACCGTTGGGCTCTTCTAAAGGGATTAATTCTACATCTTGGGCAATGGAAAGCCAAGGGGTAAATAATCATAAATAAGCCCTCGTGGGGTCAGGATGTATGTGAAAAGACGTTCGAGTTTGCCTGTAAGAGCCTAAAACAGCCCTTCCTTTTTCATGGCACAGACACCCCGCTGGCAACGAGAAAGCTGGGGCCCTAAGCACGGGTATGAGCCCCAGCTACTGACCCTTCAGTGGATACGGCAGGTCAGGTGCATAGAAAGAGTGGCCACCCCGGTGCCCCAGTAGGTTGGCGTGTTGCCAAGGACGCCAGATTGCCCTTGAAGTACGGTGACTTGCTTAACGCAGCAATGTGTCCCGTGTGCTCTAAGCAACACCCAAGGCAACTACCAAAAGAATCTGGGGCCATCACTGGAGTTCCCAGCCAGTGAGGGATTGGCAAATTGATGATATTGGGTCCCCCCCACCCCAAATAAGATGCCTTGTTTGTGTGGACGCTGCATCTGGCCCAACCCACGTTTCCCCCTGTTGCCAGGCAAACCAGACTACCATCATTAGGGGACTAAAAAAAAAAAAACGAAACAAAACTATGTAAAGATACCATGATTGACTAAACAGTATCGGGGGTCCCGTTTCAAAAGTTATGACATTGAGGGGCGTCTGGGGGGCTCAGTCGGTGAAGCGTCTGCCTTCAGCTCAGGTCATGATCCCGGGGTCCTGGGATTGAGACCCGCATCGGGCTCCCTGCTCAGCAGGGAGTCTGCTTCTCCCTCTGCCCCTCCCCCTGGCCCATGCTCCCTCTCTCTCTCTCACATAAATAAATAAATAAATAAATAAATAAATAAATAAATAAATAAAATCTTAAAAAAAAAAAAAGTTGTGTGCTGTACTGACTGAGCCAGCCAGGCGTCTCATGCCCCCTTTTAATCACTGCCTTCTGTCCCCACAACCATCACCCCTAACCAGGAAACCACTAATCTGATTTCTGTTACCATAGATTAGCTTGCGTCTTATATACATGGAATCATACAATATGTATTCTTTGTTGTGTGACTTCTTTCATGCAGCAGTATTATTTTGAAATTCATCAATGCCATTGTGTGTATCAATATCCATTCTTTGTGTTGCTGAGCACTGTTCCATTGTATGCTCTCCCACTGTTTGTTTATTCACTCATCTGTTGATGGGCATTTGGGTCATTTCCAGTTTTTGTCTGTTACGAATAAAGCTGCTATGAACATTTGTATACCAAGGAGTATATAATCGTTTTTTGCTCTGATCATTCAAGTAAGACCTTGCATTTGAAGGATGCTATCGAGTTTATTTACACCATCTATGCCAACACCACGCACAAGTATTTTCTGTTGAAGTGTTTTATGATGTTACAGATCAAGTTCAGAAACCTTTTACAAACAGCTTGGGGCGCCTGGCTGGCTCAGTCGGAAGAGCATGCGACTTTTGATCTCGGGTCATGAGTTCAAGACCCTCATGGGGTGTAGAGATTACTTAAATAAATAAACTTAAAAAAAAGAAACCTTTTACAAATGGCTCATATTTGAAAGTCACTGAAGTCAATAACATATAAGAGTGTTTTTTGGTTTTTTGTTTATTTTAATAAACTATTTTTTAAATATTTTATTTATTTATTTGACAGAGAGGGAAAGAGAGAGAAAGAGCACAAGTAGGGGGAGCAGCAGGCAGAAGGAGAGGGAGAAGCAGGATCCCCGCAAACACTTAACCGACTGAGCCACCCAGGCGCCCCTGTTTTTGTTTTCTAAATTTTTTTTAAAGATTTTATTTATTTATTTATTTGAGAGAGAGAAAGAGAGAGAGAGAGAACAGGAGTGGGGGGAGGAGCAGAAGGAGAGGGTGAAGCAGCCTCCCCCCTGAGCCCAGAGCCTGACATGGGGCTCGGTCCCTGAGATCATGACCTGAGCCCAAGGCAGACGCTTAACCCACTGAGCCACCCAGGCATCCCATAAGAGTATTTTTGAAGTTAGGTATGGTAGAGGTGATAGAATCACTCCCAAGGCTCTGGGGCACTGAGCTCTTGATTTTTCATACATCTCTCAGTACTTCATTTAAAACTTTATTCATCAAATAATTATTGGAAAGCTACTCTGTATTAGGCACTGTTCTAGGTAGTTAAATACATAGCAGCAAGCAAGTCAGACAGAGTCTGCTTTCCCGTGGATCCAACATACCCATGAAAGGTAGCTGTTGTTGGAATTTTTGATAAATTTATATGAATCCTTATACCTGTGGGTTCCTGAACATTCTGTTCTTGACCCTTTGTTTTTTTCTCTACCTGCTTTCCTCGGGCAATCGCGTCCTTGCTCCTTGTTTTACACTTCAGCCTACATGCTTCTCACTACCAAATGTAGTCTCCAGCTCTGATCTCGCTCCTGCCTGACCTCTGGGAATGTCCCATAGATCTTTCAAGTCCAGTAAATCGAGAATGATCTTGTCGCCTTACAGCCCAACCCCCTCTGCTCCCTTCCCCATGCTCCTCTGATACTAACACCCAGATAACCCTGAAATTCTTCCTTCACATTTCAAAAATCAGCAAGACTTGTGGATCTTACATCCACAGGTGAATTCTGTTCTAGTCCCTCCCTTTTTGTCTGTCCCTCCATGGGTCTAGTTCAAGTCCTAGGCTGCTAATTTATCTCCCCCTTTGTTATGGGCTGGATTGTGTCCCTGGAAAATTCACACGTTGAAGCCCTAACCCCCAGTACCTCAGAATGTGACAGTATTTGGAGATAGGGTCTTTACAGAGATAATCAAGTTTCTTTTTCTTTTCTTTTTTTTTTTTTTAAGTTTATTTATCTTTTTAGGACTCTCTACACCCAACATGGGGTTTGAACTCTCGACCCTGAGATCAAGAGTCTCATGTTCTTCCGACTAAGCCAGCCAGGCTTCCCAACCTGCCCCCCGCCCCGAGGGGGGCGGTAATCAAGTTTAAATGAGGCCGTTAGGGGACTCCTGCATGGCTCAGTGGGTTAAGCCTCTGCCTTCGGCTCAGGTCATGATCTCAGGGTCCTGGGATCGAGCCCTGCATCAGGCTCTGGGCTCAGAGGGGAGCCTACTTCTCCCCCTGCCTCCCCCCTCCCACCCCGTGCTCTCTCTCTCTCTCAAGTAAATAAATACAATCTTTAAAAAAATGAGGTTAGTATCTAATCCAATATGATGTCCTTATAGAAAGGGGACATTTGGACACAGAGACACGCATAGAGGGAGAACACCGTGGGAAGATAACGGCAGAGTTTGGGGCGATGCTTCCACAAACCAAAGAACACCACAGATCGCCAGCAAGCCACCAGATATTAGGCAAGAGGCATAGAAGAGATTCTTGCTCACAACCTCGGAAGGCAGCAATCCTGCTGACGCCTTGATGGACTTCCAGCCTCCGGAAGTGAGACAATACATTTCTGTTGCCAGGCCACCCAGAGCGTTACAGCAGCCCTAG
This sequence comes from Ursus americanus, assembly GCF_024610735.1. NCBI lineage: Eukaryota > Metazoa > Chordata > Mammalia > Carnivora > Ursidae > Ursus > Ursus americanus. Next base: position 82,848,490 of record NC_142164.1, read on the forward strand.
CAAACTAACAGGCCCTTCTATTTGGGCTCCCTCTCCTGTTTATGCTCAACACTGCAGCCAAGGGAATCGGATCTCAAGACAAATACTCCCCCATCATTCTCCTGCTAAAAGCCTTCCAATAGCTCTTCCTCCTCTCCAAAAGTGGCCCAAGCTCCTTTAAGGAGAGCTCAAGGCCATTCATATTCTGCCCCCTCTTAGCCCCAACTGCCTCATGGGTCAAGCCCTCCTGCCCTCCGACCTCAGCCCTCAGCTGGTGGGCTCTTCTCTACCTAGTGTTTCTTTGTGCTCCTGGGCCTTTATTCCTGCTGTCCTTTCTGTCTGTGAATTCCTCCGTGTTTTCTTCTATTGGTTCTTCTTTTTTTTCTTTTTAAAGATTTTATTTGACAGAGAGAGAGAGAGAGAGCACAAGCAGGGGAACAGCAGGCAGAGGGAGAGGGAGAAGCGGGCTCCCCACTGAGCAGGAAGCCCAACGTGGGGCTCAATCCCAGAGTCCTGGGATCATGACCTGGGCCGAATGCAGACGCTTAACCCACTGAGCCACCCAGGTGCCCTGGTTCCTTCTTACTTTGTCAGTACCTGGCTCCAGTATTTTCTTTCAGGGGCACGTGCTCCCCTTCCCTGTGCCTGATGCAAACCTTTATCGTATTACAGTATTAAAATGATCTCGTTAGGGGCGCCTGGGTGGCACAGCGGTTAAGCATCTGCCTTCGGCTCAGGGCGTGATCCCGGCGATCTGGGATCGAGCCCCACATCAGGCTCTTCTGCTATGAGCCTGCTTCTTCCTCTCCCACTCCCCCTGCTTGTGTTCCCTCTCTCGCTGGCTGTCTCTATCTCTGTCGAATAAATAAATAAAATCTTTAAAAATAAATAAATAAAATGATCTCGTTAGGAGCCCTGTTTTCCCATGACGCGTGTCATCTGAAGGGTCAGGCATGTGTTGGCTTCGTGTCTATACCATAGTGGCCTTGCACCATTCCTAAATGACACAATGTAGGAACTCATTAAAAGTTAATTTCGCAGAATTTTAAAAAGATACCAGGAGATACCCCAAATGTAAAGAGCCAAAGGGCGTGATCAAAGAAACAAGTATTGGGCTATGAGAAAATATTCATCTTACGAGTGAAAAGAGAAATGAAAATGACCACCACCAGAAAACAATCGTTTTCAAATGTCAACATAGCATTAATTAGAAATAATGATATTTGGGGCTGAAGATGGAATAAACTGCAGGCCGGGAGTATAAAACAACTCCCTTAGAAAGAAAAGAATATTCTCTTGGCAGGTAGATAAGAAACCTTAAGGGAGGTTATGCCCTTGGGCCTGGTAATCCTTCCATGGCCATTGAGCGAAGGGAAAAATGGAAACACAGGAAAATCTTTCCACGTGCAAGCAGTTTGCTCCTACTTTTCCTAGCAACAGTGGCGCTCGTGTCCTAGCCTGGCCCTGGGCCACCCCGACCCGGGGCCTCAGGCGCAGAGAAACTGAGCTGTTCCTTCCCTGTGATTCTGACAGCTGGAGGGCAGAGCCCCAGAGACAGGTATGGGACTGAGCCCTGGGACAGGACCGAGCCTGAGAGCCTGACCCGGGGGCAAAGGAGCGGAGCTCAGGGTGACTGCTGCAGAGCGGATGACCCAGAGAGGGACTGTCTTGTCTGTGGGCCATGCGGAGAGCACCTGGAATGGGAATCAGACCAAATGGTGCCTCAGCCTTCTCCGTTAGACAGTGGGCCAGGGAATATATGTGGGGTAGTGGGGGGAACTTTTCTTTTTGGTTGTGGGGAGCTGAGTAGGGAAGAACTGAGGAGAAAGGCCCAGGATGAAGTGGCTCGTGTTGGCACACCAAGCCAACTGTACCAGTAAGAGCTAGGGAAGGGCCCCAAGTACCAGTCTGCCCCGGGGCTGTGGGGGCCCATATGCACACTCTCGAGGTGGGCAGGAAGGCCCAGAGCTGGTTACAATGGAGAGGTTTCTGGCAGACACGGGGGGGGGGGGTCAGACCCAAGTCTCCTAGTTCTGCGGAGCTATGAACTCTGGGTATAGCAGCACCAGAAGCTTTTAGTCGGATGGGACTTGCCGTCCTTCCAGCCTGGGGCAATCTGCTCCACGATGGGAGAAGGAAGCCACTGATTTATGGGGACTCTTCTCCTTGCAGAGACAGCTGGCTTCCAGGAGCGGGTTCTCTGAGTGGGCATGTCCTGAGTTTGCGGCCTTAATCCCCCGACTACCCCAGACAAGACCAGACTGTTCCCATGGCAGTTCTCACCTGTGTTCTCCTCAGAGGCCGCAGCTGCCTGCAGCATGAGACACTGACGCCATCCGACTGTCAGCAGGAGGACTGCCAGCCCCCTGAAGATCGGACTGCTCTTTTTGCTGGAGGAAGCTTCTGGAACAAGTCACAGTGACCTGCCACGGAGCAAACACTGAGTACATGACGTTAAAGAACTGTCTGTGGTCCCAGAATGTTTTTAAATGTAATAAAATCACATTAAATTATATTTCAGTACCCAAAAAAAATGTCTCTGGGATATGTGCCATCATTTTTCAGGGGAAGTTGCCCTGGACCGGAAGGTGTGTGTGGTGGGGGTAGTGGGGGTGGGTGGGGGGATTATGACAGGTCTCAGGCCATCTCTGTCACTCCCTGTACTTACAGTTCACTGAAGAGACGCTGAGGTCACTGAAGCATCATGGGCGAATCCAGAAGGAGAGCTGGTCTAGAGGTCCAAGAGCCTCCCTCAGCTTCCCTCTCCTCTGACGACCCCCTGAAAGATCTCCCCTCCCTTTGTCTTCCCTCCTCTCCCTCTTTCTCTTTCCCTCCCTCCTTCCCTCCCTCCCTCCTTTCCTCTCTTTCTCCTCTTTCTCTCTCTCTCCTCCCCACCTTTCTTCATTCCCTCCACCCTTTGACGCTAGATCTCATTCTTTCTCGTCTATCCCTTCCTCCTATCCATCCATCCATCCATCCATCCATCCTCCTTCCTTCCCTCCTTCTGTCCTTTCTAAATGAAAGGTTACAGCACTCCTTATGCCCCGCAGATAGCTCTAGGTTGCATTGCTGTGTGAAAGGCCATGGTTGGGTCGAGATGACAACACTTGAGTTCTGGGATATTACAGCCTTCGCCTCCTGTTTCTTGACATCCACGTCGCTCCCCATGTTGTAAAACCTCAGGCCCAAGTGAGACTTCTTCTGGGAAGAGTAGGGGGCTGGTTGGTTGAATTCAAGAGGGACAGGTGGTTGGTTAGGGGGCTGCCAAGGAAGGACGAGGAGCCACAGACACAGGACGATGGGAATCAGAGAAGGTCCAGGAGAGCAGGCAGAGCCCCCCCCCCCCCATGGCAACGCCCACCCTTGGATGGAGCCCTGAATGGCAGAAGGCAAATCACATCACTAGCTTGGAAAGAGGCTGCTTGGGAAGGCGGTGTGGGCCTGGCTAACTGGGTCATCTCCTGCACTACTTCACTTGAGAAATCCTTCCCAGAGCTGAAGAGAACATGGCGTCCCTCTGGAAGCTCGCCATTGTCAGGAGCCAGAACAAGGCCTTCCTCCTGGCCTACACCCACGGAAAGCACCCACGGGGTCTGCTTTCTCACAGAACTCGTCCCAGGGAGAGGGAGGGCGGCAGCCCAGCCCTTATTTGATGCCTATTATACGCCAGGCACCGTGCTGGCTGCTTTTCTCTTCGCCCTACCTGATCCCAAGCTCACAGGAAGCTTGCCAGGGGAGTGTGTGTAACTGCCTCCCCACACTTCCTGTCTGAATTCCTTCGCCCCTCCCCACCTGGGTTACGATTCGTATTTCCCAAACTGTTCTCTTTGCTTCCAGACTTTTGTTTTGTTCTGTGTATTTGTCTTTATAGACCGAGTTACAACATTTCAAACTTTATTCAAACACACCAATGGTGGCCAAGAGCCCTGACGAGTGACAGGCATGGCACCCAGCGCCTGGACCCAAGACCATGAGGGAGCCCGTGAGCGCCTATCAGTCCCTGCCCCTTCTGTACTGCTACTCTTTCCTCTCTGGCACCTGTTGTCACCTTTGAGACTGATTGAACATGTACAGGAAACCAAGTGGCTTTCAGGGAGCTTGGGCTGCACCCCATTACCGAGAAGTACCTCAGGTTCTGAGCAAAAACAGCAGCTGGAGATGCCAACTTGCTTCCTTCCTGCACCTGGCCCGCCACATCTCCGGCCCTGTGGCTACTCAGGTCCTGGCTGGGGCTGGGACTCCGACGGAGGAAAAGACGGGAAGACACTCTCCACTAGGAAGCCGGAGAGATTATGTCACGGATTAAGATAATCCTCCCATACCTACCGGCAGAACTCTGGGTAGTTCCCAGCCTTTTCTGGGGGGAGGAAATCCTTAATTTATATTTTAAAAGTAAACTCTACGCCCAACCCAGGGCTCGAACTAATGACCCCTGAAATCAAGAGTCACACGCTCTACCGACTGAGTCAGCCAGGCGCCCCTTTCTGGTGGGGGGGAAGAGGTGGGGAGGGAGGAAGTCTTTAAGGACAGAATGCCAATTTTATTCACAAATGGCTTGGGTCAAATACTTTCACAGAAATCCTAGCAAATGACTCATCGGCAGATTCCCGGCGCCTTGGAATATTTAAAGGTTGTCATTGGCTATTTTTTTTTCACCAAGTGTTAATGTTTGCTTTTTCCTTTCAAAGAGTATTAAAACCATTGACTGTGTTATCAGAATGATAGTTGACTATCCGCAAAAAAGAATCCACATAAACCCACTTACAATCTGTAAGTTGCCTTGGGACAGAACCAATACAGAGTTTGCAATACCCTGAAAAAAGGAAAACAAAATAAAACAAAAAGTTGTCATTGGGGGTGGCAGCAAGAGGGGAAACTTGGTGAAAACCAGTCCCCGAAAGGCAGAAAAATGATCTATTTTTGTTGGTCAGGAGGCTGAGTTCAAGCCCAACACCAGTCCTAGCCCCCACCCCCACCCCCGCCGCTTCCAGTCTTGCTCCCCCAGACACCCCCCCCCACACACACACCGCCAGGGGTCAGCCTGCCCAACCCAAGTCCAACTCACTTCCTCTCCTCCCGCTGTCCTCTGTGTTCTGGCTACTGCCCGCCTCGCCCACCTCCCCTGCAGTGGGGCAGCCTTCGTTGTGTAAGCAGGAACCTAGGGCCACAGGATCCCTGCTTCCTTTGCCAAGAGACCCCAGCCTTGCTTTGTCTGCTTGGCAAATACCGGCTCACTGCTCACAGCTTAGTTCTGAGGGGACTTCTTGGGAGTCGCATTTTCTGCACCCCGCTCCCCCAGTTCTTCCTAGCTTCCCCTGCACGAGCTCCCTGACGGCAGCTGGCTCTGATAGCATCTTCCCTCCTTCCTCCTCTGAGCTCCTTCTTATTCTGCTTTGCCTCTCAAGCACCTGGGAGCTCTACAAACCCTTGGTGAATATGTGGATAGGAGAGCATGGGGCGGGGGGCCGGGTAGCGCAGTCGTTAAGCGTCTGCCTTCGGCTCAGGGCGTGATCCCGGCGCTGCGGTATCGAGTCCCACATCGGGCTCCTCCGCTGGGAGCCTGCTTCTTCCTCTCCCACTCCCCTGCTGTGTTCCCTCTCTCGCTGGCTGTCTCTCTGTCAAATAAATAAATAAAATCTTTTTAAAAAAGAAGAAGAAGAAGAAGAAGAAGAAGAAGAACATAGGGGAAAAGGTGTGGCGATCCTGCGTCTTTGTAAGTATCTAAGCTCGGGGCTCTTTGTAGACACTCTAAGTGTCTAAGCTCTGAGCTCTAAGCCGTGCGAGTGAATCAGTGTGCAGGCAGGAATCACTGGGCTCTAGTGTTTGCAACTCTCTTCCTCCACCAGGCGGCCCTCCTGGTGGACTGGCTCTGCTTGGGAGGTCTGTGGGGTCCCTGGGGTTGGCAGCTGGGTGGGTTCTGGAATCGAGCTTCATGTCTGACTGCTGGGAATCATCCCCTGCCTGCAAACCATGCTTAGATAGCTTGGGTCAGGCCATCCAATCCCTGGTCTGGGACAGCAGAAGGGATAACCCTGGTCCAAACACAGGAACCGCAGAGAGGCACGTAAATTGGGATTCCGGGTGCGATGGGATGCTACTTGAACCTCAGTTGGGGAGACTTGACCCTGGGTTTGTGGAGGGTCACTAAGGTGCCTTCTGGCCCCACGTGGGATTAACTCAGCTTGGAGGCTGGACCATGAGAAGTGGGGGGGGGGGGCAGCTGGAATTCGAGGCTTTTCTGAATCAGGGATAGGGAAGTGTCAATCCCTGGCAGTTTGAGCTCTCGAGATCTACAAAAGGGGTGGAAAGGTGGCTGCCTCCTGTCCCCCCAAGCCCCCTCCACCTGTTCCTGAACAGTTGTCCTGCTGTCTTAAAGTGCCTGGAAATGGGGCATTTCCAGGGTCCCAGGGCCAAGAAGCAGTGACAAAAATTCTTTGACCAAACTCTACTCAGCTCCCCTGAACTTTTCAACTAGGTCTCGGTCTTTTGACTTATGTGTTCATTTCTGCATTGTCCAATTTTAGCAAGACTCCTGCTAAGTCCGTGTAGCCAGAATCCCCCCTATCAGATCGCCCTCAATATATGATCAGGTTCCTTATCCTCCACCAGCCCTGCCCAGTGATGTGGGATCACCCCAGCCTGCCCTCAGCAAGAATCCTCATAGGTCAGTTTAGCCAGAATCCCCCCGACCGCTGACATTTCTTCTTAGTAATGTTCCATCCACAGATACACCCCCTCCCTGCTCCTTGGCTCTACATTCCCACGTGCCCAAGCTGTATTCAGAATTGAGCCCTGTTCTATACTGAAATTTCTTTTCCCCTATTGCAATAGTCCTGAATCAAATCTGTTTTCACCACTCTAACTACCATCCCGCTCTGGTTTTTCTTTGACAATGGCACGTCCCGGCCCCTGACACCCCAGGCCTGGGGCTTTCCTGTCCGATTTCCTCTGCCCGAAGAGGGGCCTGCAGGGGGGCGCGGCTGTGCAGCCCCCCCTCCCCCGCAGCCGGGTCCGGTCCCTTCCAGCACCTCCACCCGGGACCACAGAGACTGACAGAGCAGGATCTGCAAGGAGGGGCCCTGGCCCTGGCAGCTAGGGGCGACAGCTCACGACCAGCCGCAAGGCCCAGAGGGGACCTGGCCCCGGGCCGAGTCGCCAGCCGGCGCGTCCATTCCCCGGGGTCTAACGGCAGCAGCCAGGTCCGTAAGGGGCTCCTCGGGCTGGGACCCCCGCATTATCTACAAGCGGACGGCTGGAGAGAGACGAGGGAGGGAGGGGTGAGGCCGAAAGCTCTAGCAAAATGGAGGGAGCGGCGGCGAAAGGGAGAGGAGGAAGAGCAGCCGCCCCTTCCAGGTTTACAGCGAGACCGGCAGGGGGCGCCAGAGACCGCCGAGGCCAAGGCCAAGTGCCACTGCGGCAAAGGCGCCCGCCCCGTTCTCCGCAGTGTGGAGGGCTGGCCTCCGCCGACGGAGTCCGGCCGCTCCGCCCCGTTCCGCAGCCTCGGCCCGGTGACGGCCGTGCTCGCTCCCGGCTCCGCTCCCCGGGACCAGGGTTCCGAACGGGAAGCAACAGCCCTCCGCCCTTCGTCTTCCCTCTCCTCCCCCGCCTCCTCCATCTTCTCCTCCATCTTCTCGCCCATCTTCTCCTCCATCTTCTCGCCCCTGTTCACCTGCCTTCGCTAGAGAGATGGTGGATAAATAGGGGTGTGTGTGTGTGTGTGTGTGTGTGTACAGGTATCTAACCAGGCTTTCTTCGTAAAAAGGGAAACATTTGAAATCACAGCTGGAGAGTAATAAATTAAGGAAACCAGGGTAGACGGTCTCTCTAAAGATACTATGAAACCATTTAAAATATTGTTTCCCAAGGCGATGTACGCAACATCACCGGAAAATGATCTGTCGTGCAATATTAAAGCAAAAAAGTGCAAAAATATACGTGGGTCCCCGTGTAAAAAAAAAAGTTAACTACACGAAGAAAAGGAATGACAACAAATATGAATAATGGTTTTCTGGAGGTAGAGTAATGCTTTTCCAGACCTTTCACGTTTATAGAGTATGTATGAATTTGTACTGAAATAAAAGGAAGCCTTCTCTTTGCAAATGGAGGAAGCAAGCTGCATCAGGGCTGTGGCTGGGCAGGAGGGGGAGCCTGGGCAGGGCGTGAGTTGGACACCGGGTCTCCTGAGCAAAACCGTGGCTGCTGTCCTCCAGACCCTGGGGACTACCCCTACACATGTCTGAAACCTGCAGTTCTTTGCTCCCCTTCCTTTGTGCCCAGGTATCTCATCCTTAAGATCCCCCCCAACACACACATGCACGCACGCACGCTCGCACCCAAACCCACCCCCACAAACCCAGAATCTTACTCTTCAGGCTTCTGGAAGTAATCGCCTGCTAACAATTGTCTGCTCAAAATATTTTCAAACTCTTTTCATTGGTCTAATGAACGGAAGAAGTCTATCCACGTCCGGCATTAAAAGCACTTCGGCCCTGATTTGCAATTTCCCTGGAACTGAATTTTCCCCAGAGGTATACGTGTCAGACAAAAGAGGCAGCTCGCTGTTCCCAAATCCTCCTCACCTCGCTGACGGTGCTCAGGGCCATCCAGCCCCCGAGCCCAGGCCCAGAGCCCTAATGGGGAGTTCAGGGCACCTGGAAGTGTGGCCTTGGCCCCAGGGAGGATGGGATTGAAGTAAAAAGACAAACAGGTAACTCGTGCTGGGGACACATCTGATGCTCAATACATCTTCGTGGAATAAATAATGCATTCAATGCCCACCAGTGTAAGTGGAAATATTGGCAAACAGAAGAAAGGTTTTAAAATACGCATTTAGGGGCGCCTGGGTGGCACAGCAGTTAAGCGTCTGCCTTCGGCTCAGGGCGTGATCCTGGCGTTACGGGATCGAGCCCCACATCAGGCTCCTCTGCTGGGAGCCTGCTTCTTCCTCTCCCACTTCCCCTGCTTGTGTTCCCTCTCTCGCTGGCTGTCTCTCTCTCTCTCTGTCAAATAAATAAATAAATAAAATCTTTAAAAAAAAATAAATAAAATACGCATTTAATTTCCAAGCGTAGAATACACTTTATAGTCATTTTCAGGCCCTACCCAAGCCCCTTCAAAGTAATTTTCACTGAGTCTTTTGGGCCCAGGATGGCAGGTAAGGAATCTCAATGCGGCCCTGACCTACGGCTTCCCACGCAGGTACAGGAGGACAAACTTGGCATCTTCTGTCTGGATATGAAGGGGCTCTGTGTCTTCCGCCGTCCTGTCCGAACTCACTGGGAGAGGCAAAGAGCCGTCTCACGCTGTGAAGGGGATCTGATTTACAGCTCTGGCTACGGTGGAGCTGAGACACAGCTCCTCACTGAGCTGTGGCGACAGCCGCCTTTTTGCCCAAAGCACACCTGCCTGCTAGGCAGGGGCTCCCTGCGGGATGGGGCAGACGTGGCTGCAAAAGAAACCGGGGAAAGTAGTTTGAGAAACGGGACCCACCCCTATTCAACCCCCCCACTCCCCTTCCCCCTAGTCCCACCCTCTCTTCCCGTGTTCTCTGCACCTGACGTGTCCCTTCTCTCCCAACTTGTCACCATGACTGGAATAAATGGAGGGATGAGTCAGGACCTGGCAGCGATGGAGGCGCTGGGGGGGGGGAGGGGCTGGTCCTCCTGCCCTAACACGTCCCGTCCCGTTACAAATCTGGCCCACAAATCTGGCCCCTGTCTTCCGCTGCTGGACAGGTGTCGGGGGGAGGGGACTGATGCACTGAGAGTCGAGAGTCAAGAGTCGACACTGGTCATTTTCTCTCCCCCTCGCAACTTTCTTTGGCTGTTATTTCTGCTTTATGTTCCAGATCGACCTGACATTCTGCCCCACTACCCCAGCCACCCTCGCAGGACCTCTGTCCCCACCCCCTTCACGGCACATCAAATTCTGATCCACAGTATTATTAGGATGTGATATATGTATGTGTGTGTGTGTGTGTGTGTGTGTGTGTGTGTGTGTGTCAGAAACAACACATGGTGTTTCTCTAATTGTCAAAATTAAGGTTGAAATGACATTTTTGAGGGGCGCCAGGGTGGCTCAGTCGGTTAAGCCTCCGACACTTGATTTTGGCTCAGGTTGTGATCTCAGGGTGGTGAGATGGAGCCCTGTGCCAGGCTCTGCGCTGGGTGTGGAGTCTGCTTAGGATTCTCTCTCTCTCCCTCTCCCTCTGCTCCTACCCCCTCTCCCTCTTTAAAAAATAAAAAGAAAAAGAAAGAAATGGCCTTTTTTGGGGCGCCTGCGTAGTGCAGTCGTTAAGCGTCTGCCTTTGGCTCAGGGCGTGATCCTGGCGTTCTGGGATCGAGCCCCACATCAGGCTCTTCCGCTGGGAGCCTGCTTCTTCCTCTCCCACTCCCCCTGCTTGTGTTCCCTCTCTCGCTGGCTGTCTCTATGTCAAATAAATAAATAAAATCTTAAAAAAAAAAAAGAAAGAAATGGCCTTTTTGAGTCCCATCTATTTAAGAGAAGGAATCCAACATGAATCTGATCCTTGTTATACCCTTCTCTATTCTTGTTTTTTTATTGTTTTAAATTAATCTAGGGGTTATGGCTCACATAATTATCAGTGTGCTATTTTATATAATGAGCTTTTAAAAATATTTTCTAAAGATTTTATTTATTTGAGAGAGAAAGAGTGAGAGAGAGATCACAAGGGGGAGGGGGTGTAGAGGGGCAGAGGCAGAAGAGAGAAGCAGACTCCCCTCTGAGCAGGGAGCCCGAACGTGGGATCGTGACCTGAACCGAAGGCAGACGCTTCACCGACTGAGCCACCGAGGTGCCCCTATATAATCATCTTTTGATCGTATCTTGACATTCAGTTTTATAACTGGATTTAGAATTTTATAAACCATGATTATGTGTAACCAGCTTCAAGCTTCACTGGCCAGGCCCTGCCAGGACCAGCACTTTGTGCAACAGGAATATAATGCAAACCACATGAGTAACTTTAAATTTTCTTGCGGCCACTTTATAAAATGTAAAAGGATCCAAGTGAAATCGATTTAAAGAATGTATCTCATTTAACCCAATATATCCTAAGTCAGATCATTTCGACATGCAATGGGCATGAGAATATTAATGAGATATCGTACATTCCTTTTACACACTCGATCATTGAAATCCCACATGTATTTCACACTTCTCAATTCTTGTGGCTAGCAACTCCCGTTCTGGACAGTGCGAGTCTATGAATTCTCCATCCCTTTGTAGGTAGGATAAGGAATCAAATGAATTTAATTTGAAGATGAAATTCTAGACTGTCGTTTTCAATTATGTCATGTTAGGGAGTCGGCACAGCCGGTCACAGTCAAAATACTTGCAATTTTCCTTATTTCATGGATTCTGCGTGTTGAAACAGAAAGAAGAGTAGAAGAGATTTATGAACTTTGTCAACCATATCTAATTGTTTTATTACTCATTTTAAAAATGATGACCATTTATTAAGCCCTCACCTCATGCCAGCTCATGTGTGTTTTATGGGCCTTCTGGAAGCACCCTGTTAAGCACATGGGGCTCTGGAGGCCGACTGCCTATGGATTAATCTTGATTTGATCCTTTATTAGCTGTGTTCCTTTGAATAAGGACATTGAATAAGGGCAATCCTGTTTTCTCAGGATTTTCTCAGGATAATAATGCCTAATGCATGGTTGCTGTGAGGATTAAAGGAGGTAATTCTCGTTAAGACCTTATTCCATTGGGGCGCCTGGGTGGCTCAGTCGGTTACGCATCTGCCTTCAGCTCAGGTCATGGTCCCGGGGTCCTAGGATCGAGCCCCATGTCAGTCTCCCTCTGCCCTTCCCCCCTCCAGCTCGTGCTTGCCTCTCTGTCAAATAAATAAATGAATAGAATCTTAAAAAAAAAAAAAAGACCTTACCCCATTGCCTGGCTCATAGGAGCTCCTCAGTGAATGTTCACCTGCTACTCAAGCCTTATGACAATCATGTTTATTTTAGAGGTAAGGAAACTGGGGTTAAGTGGCTTTCCCGGGGTTATGGGAGCTGTTAGACGATGATGGAACCGGTCTTTAAGCCTTTGTTACCCTGCCCAAGAATCCAGGGTTTTAACGCCCACAGTACTCCCTTCCCTGTCTCCACTCTCATCGTCAGCTTCATAAGCCGAGAAATCGGTGGCATATGATTTGGAATCTATTCCATACAGAGGATTCTTATGGGATTTTAAGGCAACAATAAAGATAAGTAATTGCAGAACCTTTGGGGAGCAACTTACTCCAGAAATTAAATAAAACAATTACATATAAGTCATTTTTATTGGTGGCACTTTGGGGTACATTTTTTTTTCTAAACGTGAACAGCCATACAACGTTTTCTATTCGTAGATCATTGTCTGCTAATTACAAACATTCAGAGTAAACAGAAAAACAGAAAGCGTTTTTAAAAGGAATTTGTATTCCCACTACCGCAGTAAAATCGCCAGGCTTCTTTTTTCTATGTATTCGTTAGGCCAACCACAGAGAAACAGACCAATGGTACAGGTACATATAGAGATGGAACTGGAGAGATGAGTGTGTGTGTGTGTGTGTACGTGTGCGTGTGCGTGTGCGCACGCACACACGCACGCATGACACTGACCTGATCGGGCTTGGAGTTATATTAAGCAGCAGAGGATGCTGGAAGCTAGAGGGTTAGCTTGGGATGGGCAGCTGATGGGAATGGGAGGGCAAGACCATTTGGGTCTGGCTGGGGAGCACGTGGCGCTTGAGATCCCCACGTGCACTTTACTATCTGGGGACATCAGGTCCCTGTGGAGTGACCGGCGCTTCATGTGTTCACATTCCCAGTTCCTGGCAGGGCGCCCTTGGCTCTATCTGTCTCTCTCCCCTCCCCACTCCAAACCATCAGCTGGTCCTTAAGGGTTCCGGGTTTTCAGATCCAGGGTACACACACGCTCTTGTGGCTGCTTACCCCTGTCCACACATTTGCCGTTTTCTTAGACCCTTCAAATCACCCAGTTTGAGGGTGCCATCTGGTTTCTGCCAGGACCCTGACTGGCAGGATAGAAATATCCTAAATGTATTTTTCTTACTTATATTCCCTTCCCATTTGCATTTCACATACCTATTTTGGTATACTGTGTTGTCGTGATACAACTATTCTTTTTTTTTTTCACATTTTCTACTGTGTTGTTTAATGCACGTGTTCTGAAAGCGTGCCGTGTCGCTAACAGGCCCCATCCCCCACTGGCTGGAGAGGGCCATCCCCATGGCCTTGGCGTTTGAGGAAGTATTCGAGTCCTGGCATGTCAGAGCAACTGGCCGGACTCGAGGGCCTTTGGCTGGGACGTTTCGTAGGAGAATCACAAGATTACAGCCTCTTGGGGCGCCTGGGTGGCTCTGCTGGTGAAGCATCTGCCTTCAGCTCAGGTCATGATCCTAGGGTCCTGGAATCGAGCCCCGCATCCAGCTTCCTGCTCAGCGGGGAGCCTGCTTCTCTCTCTCCCTCTGCTGCTCCCCCTGCTTGTGCGCTCTCTCTCTCTCTCTATATATATATATAAATGAACAAAATCTTTTAAAAAAATCATGGCCTCTGTGTTCAGACCAGCTTTGGGCTGATAGTTGAGAATTTTGCAAGAAAATGCGGCGATGTCCTCGCCTCCCATGTTTTCATTGGCATCTCTATAACAGCCATCACAAGGTTTATGTTTGAAGCCCAGACCTTTTTTCTCAGCTTCAGTCTCCTTGGCATTGTTATTTGAATATTTTGCTGTTTTGCAGATACCTAAAAACTCAATATTAACCTCATCTAGCTCCTGGGATGAAAGCCGCAGAGGGGCAGGGACCTTGTTTTTGTTGTTTTCCTTCTGTACGGTCAACACCATACGGTAGTTGTTCAATAAAATTTTGTTGAGTTCTGGAAAAATAAATGTATTGTTCATTTTATTTATTTATTTAAAGATTTTATTTATTTCTTTATTTTGAGAGAGAGAGAGCACGAGCAGTGGGGAGAGACAGAGGCAGAAGGAGAGGGAGAAGGGGCGCCTGGGTGGCTCAGTCGTTAAGCGTCTGCCTTCGGCTCAGGACGTGATCCTGGCGTTATGGGATCGAGCCCCACATCAGGCTCCTCCGCTGGGAGGCTGCTTCTTCCTCTCCCACTGCCCCTGCTTGTGTTCCCTCTCTCGCTGGCTGTCTCTCTCTCTGTCAAATAAATAAATAAGATCTTAAAAAAAAAAAAGAAGGGGAGGGAGAAGCAGAAGGAGAGGGAGAAGCAGGCTCCCCACCCAAGGCTCCCCACTGAGCAGGAAGCCCAACGCAGGACTCAATCCCAGGATCCCGGGATCATGACCTGAGTGGAAGGAAGACACTTCACTGAATGAGCCACCCAGGTGCCCCTGTATTAGAGCCCACAGTATCAGAGCATGTCGCCATAACATAATTTACTTAAAAAGATATATAGAGGGTTTTCCATATTTCAGGGTCTCTTGTGAATAACATTTCCCTAAGTTTTATATCTGTAATTTTTAGTGGTGTTGAGTAATTTTTAAAAGAAAAATTCTGAAACATGCATGATGTGGACATTTGTAGGGTAAGTGATATGTTTGGTCAAATTGTTTCCCAATGGGGATTAGGAAAAAAAAAAAAAAAACACCAGAGCAACGCTAGACTAAAACACAGGTGGCTTTTAAAATGTGTTTTAAAAATATCCCCATTAATAGAATTAGCATACAATATTCTTTGCTTCCTTTTGTCTTTTTTTTCTTTCTTTCTAGAAGAAGGCTGGCTGGTCAGGTATTTGAGATGTCAGAGTCAATGTCCAACGACTCTGGAACCAGACGATAGACTCCACACAAAACACTACAGTTGAAAACTTATGCTTAGATGTCTAAAATGCCTAAAATCTTTCCAAAGTGAATTTCAGACAGGTCACCCTTGAACATGGAAATAACTTGCGTGTCAGAGCTTTGAGAAAACAAATTCACGTAACTGTGAAATTTATGGGTAGCAGGGAACAGTCGCAAAAACATGCACGCTCTTGTCACAAACAGCAACTGTACCAGCGGTTTGTACCGTATAAAGATCCAGAGGAGAACTCGAGTATGTCTCCCTTACAGACTGGATTAGCTGGTGGATTGGAAGATATCTACATTATGTTGGGGAACAAAGTAAAACAAAACAAAAAAGTTTCAATACCCAAGGCCACTGGTCAGTATCGGTATTACTCCTATGAAGTATTCTTATCAAAATATAACACGTGAATCTGATCAAGCGTTTACCATCTGTTCACAGGAACTTCAGGGGACAGAGGTACAAATTATAGGCCACAAGGAAGATGCAGTGAGCTAAATCCAGAATGTGGAAAATTCTAGGCCAAGTGACCAGGATGATTTGACAAGTAAAATACAAGAATAAAAGAGAAGGAAGGAATGTGTTATTGATTAAAAGACACTTAAGAGGGGCGCCTGGGTGGCTTAGTCATTAAGCGTCTGCCTTTGGCTCAGGGTGTGATCCCAGGGTCCTGGGATCGAGCCCCATGTTGGGGTCCCTGCTCCGCTGGGAGCCTGCTTCTCCCTCTCCCACTCCCCCTGCTTGTGTTCCCTCTCTCGCTGGCTGTCTCTCTCTCTGTCAAATAAATAGATAAAATCTTAATAAAAAAAAAAGAAGACCCTTAAGAGGTGTATTAACTACTCGCAATGTGGACATTAGATTCTTATTTGAACAACCCGGTTGTAAATAAGAGACTTACGGGACAGTCAAGGAAATTTGAACACTGATAATATTAACGGATTCTGGGGGTGCCGCAGTCGGTTAAGCATCTGCCTTTGGCTCAGGTCATGATCCCAGTGTCTTGGGATCAAGCCCACGTCAAGCTCCCTGCTCAGCGAGGAGTCTGCTTCTCCCCCTCCCTTTGCCTTTCCCCTGGCTTATTCTCTCTCCGTCAAATAAATAAAAATTTTTTAAAAAAATATTAAGGGATTTTTGGCATATTTTTGAGCATGTTAGTGGTTTTTTTTTTTTTTTAAGATTTTATTTATTTATGTGACAGAGAGACAGCCAGCGAGAGAGGGAACACAGCAGGGGGAGTGGGAGAGGAAGAAGCAGGCTCCCAGCGGAAGAGCCTGATGTGGGACTCGATCCCAGATCGCCAGGATCACGCCCTGAGCCGAAGGCAGACGCTTTAACGACTGCGCCACCCAGGCGCCCCTGAGCATGTTAGTGGTTTTGTGGCGATGTTATTAAAACAAAGAGTCTTTATGCTTTAGGACACATAGTACTTATTTATTTACTTTATTTTTTCGTAATGTGGTATTTATTGACAAAATGTTATAGTGTCTGGGACTTACTCTTCCATAGTCAATTGTGGAGTTGAAGTACAGACAAAAATAAGTTATATGTCAATAGTTGTTGAAGCTGGGTGATAGATAAATGAGAGATTATTTTACTAGTATTTTCTCTTTTCTAAATTAAAAAAAAATTTTTTTAAGTAGGTGCTATGCCCAATGAGGGGCTTGAACTCATGACCCTGAGATTAAGAGTCACATGCTCTACCGACTGAGCGAGCCAGCTGCCCCTAGCATTTTCTCTTTTATATAAGTTTGAAGGTATCCATAATAAAAATAATAAACACTTTTGGGGTGCCTGGGTGTGTCAGTTGGTTGAATGTCTGACTCTTGATTTTGAACCCCGAGTCCAAGTCCAGCACCATGCTCAGTGGGGAGTCGGCTTGACATTCTTTCCCTCTGCCCCCCAAATAAATAAGTAAATAAATCTCTAAAAAAATAATGAACACTTTTAAAAGTAGATTTCAAAATAATGCATAATATTAGAGATTTTTGGAATAATGTTGGGCTATTTAGGCAAAAGACAGGCTGAGAAGATACATACAAAAACAATAACAATAACAGGGGGCCCCTGGGTGGCTCATTCAGTTAACCATCTGACTCTTGATTTCAGCTCAGGTCATGATCTCAGGGTTGTGAGATCAAGCCCCACCTTGGGCCCAGTGTGGAGCCTGCTTAAGATTCTCTTTCCTCCCTCTTCCTTTGATCTTCTTCCCCTTTAAAAAAATTAAAAAATAAAAAATACACCAGCCAAGAAAAAAGAAAAGAAAAAGAAATAAAAGGCATCCAAATAGAATGAAGTAAAATTGTCTATGTTTGCAGATGATATGATCTGATATAGAGAAAATCCTAACTACTTCACACACACACACACACACACACACCTGTTAGAACTAATCAATGAATTCAGTAAAGTTACAGGATACAAAATCAACATACAGAAAACAGTCATGTTTTTATACACTAATAATGAAACACCTGAAAAAGAAATGAAGAAAGCAATTTTATTCACAACAGCATCAAAAACAACAAAATACTGAGGAATAGAGCTAACCAAGGAAGTGAAAGATCTTTACACTGAAAACTGTAAGACTTTGATGAAAGAAATGGAAGAAGACACAAATAGAAAGATATCCTATGTTCATGGATCAGAAGAATTAATATTGTTAAAATGTCCATATTACCCGAAGCAATCTACAAATTCAATGTAATCCCTATCAAAATTCCAATGGCATTTTTCACAGAATTAGAACAAACAATCCTAAAATTTGTACGGAGCCACAAAAGACCCTGAATAGCCAAAGCAAACTTGAGAAAGAACAAAGCTGGAGGCATCCACGCTTCCTGATTTCAAACTATACTACAAACTTTACTACAAGGCTGTAGTAACCAAAACAGTATGGTAGTGGCATAAAAATAGACACATAGATCAATGGAACAGAATAGAGAACCCGGAAATAAACCTGTGCATAAACAATCAACTACTATTTGTCAAGGGAACTGACAGTACTCAAGGGGGAAGGACAGTCTCTTTAATCAATGGTGCTGAGAAAACTGGATACCCACACGCAGAAGAATGAAAGTAGACCCCTGTCTTCCACCGTCACAATAATTAACTTGAAATGGATTAAAGACTTAAATTTAGGGGCGCCTGAGTGGCTCAGTCCTTAAGTGTCTGCCTTCGGCTCAGGGCGTGATCCCGGCGTTGTGGGATCGAGCCCCACATCAGGCTCCTCCGCTATGAGCCTGCTTCTTCCTCTCCCACTCCCCCGGTTTGTGTTCCCTCTCTCGCTGGCTGTCCCTCTCTCTGTCAAATAAATAAATTTAAAAAAAAGACTTAAATTTAAGACCTGAAACAGTAAAACTCCTAGAAGAAAACATAGGGTAAGAACTCCTTGACATTGGTTTCATCAAGAATCTTCTGGATATAACAGCAAAAGCACGAGCCACAAAAGCAAAAATGAAGAAATGGCACTGTATCACACTAAAAATCTTCTGCACAGCAAAGTAAATGATCAAACGTGAAAAGGCAATCTCAGAAATGGAAGAAAATGTTTGCAAATGATACATCTGATAAGGGGTTGGTATCCAAACTATATACGGAACTCATACAACTTAATAGCAAAAAAACTAACATCCCAATTACAAAGTGGACAGAGGAACTGAGAAGACAGTCTTCCACGGAAGACATACAGATGGTCAACGGGTACTTGAAAAGGTGCTTGACATCACCCATCATCAGGGAAATGGGAATCAAAACCACAACGAGATAGCACCTCCCACTAGTTAGAATGGCTGTCATCAAGAAGACAAGGGGTAAGTGTGGGTGAGGATGTGGCAAAAAGGGAACCCTCGTGCACTGTCAGTGGGAATGTAAACTGGCACAGCCGATAGCAAGCAGCATAGAGTTTCCTCAAAAAATAAAAAAATAGAACTACCATATGAGCCAGCAATCCCACTTCTGGGTATTTATCTAGAGGAACTGAAATCAGAATCTTGTAGAGAGACATCTGCTCCCCCTCGTGCACTGCAACATTATTCACAATAGCCGAGATATAGAAACAACCCAAGTGTCCATCAGCGGATGAATGGAAAAAGAAAGTGTGATATATACATGATATATAATGGAATATTATTCAGCCATGAGAAAGAAGGGGATCTTGCCATCGACAACAACAGGGATGAAATTTAAGGGCATTATGCGAGGACAGAGGAAGACAGCTAGTGTATGATCTCACTCGTATGAGGAATTTAAAAAAGCTGAACTCATAGAACCAGAGAGTAGAATGGTGGTTACCAGAGGCTGGAGGGGTGAGGGAAACGGGGTGATATTGGTCAAAAGGTACAAACTCCCAGTTACAAGATTAACAAATTCGGGGGATCCAATGTACAGCATGGTGATTCTAGCTAATGATACTGTATCATATACTTTAATGTTGCTAAGAGCATAGACCTTAAATGTTCTCACCACAAAAAAAGAAATGGTAACTATGTGACGGGATGGAGGTGGTAGCTACTGCTATGGTGGTTATCATTCCGCAACCTATAAATGTATCGAGTCAACACGTCCTACACCCTAAACTTGTACAGTGTTATGGGTCAATTATATCAAAGCCGGGGGTAAAAACCTGCTTAGGATGGGTATAGTCTTTCTTAAAGAAAATCACAAAAGTACAGTTTATAAGGCAAAAATTTGGTAAATATCATCTATTTCAGAAGAATTTCTGCTCTGGGGTGCCTGGGTGACTCAGGCAGTGAAGCGTCTGCCTTCAACTCAGGTCATGATCCCAGGGTCCTGGGATCGAGCCCCGCATCGGGCTCCCAGCTTAGCAGGAAGCCTGCTTCTCCCTCTCCCACTCCCCCTGCTTGTGTTCCCTCTCTCGCTGTGTCTCTCTCTGTCAAGTAAATTTTTAAAAATCTAAAAAAAAAAAAAAGAATTTCTGCTCAATTAAGGGGCTCATACACAAAGTTAATAGACATATGGAGGGGCGCCTGGGTGGCTCAGTCGTTAAGCATCTGCCTTCACCTCAGGGTGTGATCCCGGTGTTCTGGGATCGAGCCCCACATCAGGCTTCTCCTCTGGGAGCCTGCTTCTTCCTCTCCCACTCCCCCTGCCTATGTTCCCTCTCTTGCTGGCTGTCTCTCTCTCTCTGTCAAATAAATAAATAAAATCTTTAAAAAAAATAGACATATGGAAAATCGGGAAAAGATATATAAATGTCTAACACCAACCAAGGACAATATCTAGTATATACAAGGAACTTCAGCAAATCAGTAACCACAACGAAAAGGTAGGAACTCCAGTCGGAAAATAGGCAAAGCGTATGACAGGCAGTTCACAAGCCTGATGCCAAGGAACATATGAAGAGATACATGAACGTTTTAATGGTTAGAGACGTGTAAGTTAGAACGAGTATGATACAGGGGCGCCTGGGTGGCTCAGTCGGTTAAGCATCTGCCTTCAGCTCAGGTGATGATCCCAGGGTTCTGGGATCGAGCCCCACATCGGGGTCCCTGCTCAGCGAGGGGTCTGCTGCTCCCCTTGCTTGTGCTCTCTCTCTCTCTCAAATAAATAAATAAAATCTTTAAAAAAAAAGCTAACTATGATATATTATTTACAACCATGAGGTTATCATAAATTGGAGAGCTGGATCATGCCACATTTTGGCAGGGATGAGGGGACAGAGGAACTCCGTGCCCAGTGGGTAACAGCAGCCCTTTGAGGGTGCCACCTGGCTGTCCTTATTTAAGAATAGCCAAGTCCTATGGCTTAGAAATCTGAGACCTAGGCAGGTATCCCCGGACAAATCCTGTCCTCACAGCAGACATAGATGAGGACATAGATTCGTTGTTTGGAGGAAGTGCGGGTGTCTGACACGGGTGAATAAACACCACTAAGTAACTTTAGTGAATCTTGAAAACACATGCTTCACAAAACAGAAATAATCCAACTAACTGTATGACCAACACCATCTGCGTTCATTTTTTAACTTAATAAACTTTATTTTTTTTAGCGTAGTTTTGGGTTTGCCTAAAATTGGTCAGGTGGGGCAGAGTTCCCACACCCTTCCTCTCTCCATGGCTCACAGGTTCTCCGGTTAGTAAGATCTTGGGCTTGTGGACGCGTTCGTTACAATTCATAAGTTAATGTTGATACCTGATTATTAACTGAAGTCCATGGTTTACATCATGGTTGACTCTTGGTTTTGTACAGTTGTAGGGGTTTTGACAAATGTATAATGACATATATCCAGAATGACAGTATCGTACAGAATAGTTTCATAGCCCTAAAGCTCCCCTTTTTCCACCTGTTCACCCTTCTCCTTTGCCCCATGAAACTCTGGTAACCACTGATTTTTTACTGTTCCCATCATTTTTTAAAATGTTTTTTATTGTGGGGCGCCTGGGTGGCTCAGTCGTTGTGTCTGCCTTCGGCTCAGAGCGTGATCCCGGCATTATGGGATCGAGCCCCACATCAGGCTCCTCTGCTGGAAGCCTGCTTCTTCCTCTCCCACTCCCCCTGCTTGTGTTCCCTCTCTCGCTGGCTGTCTCTCTCTCTCTCTGTCAAATAAATAAATAAAATCTTTAAAAAAAATGTTTTTTATTGTGGTGTGTCTGGGGGGCTCTGTCAGTTAGGCGTCTGCCTTCGACTTGGGTTCCTGGGATCGAGCCCCACGTAGGGCTCCCTGCTCACTGGGGAGTCTGCTTCTCCCTCTTCCTCTGCCCCACCCCCTCCTCATGCTTTCTGTCTCTCTCTCTCAAATAAATGAATAAAATCTTAAAGAAAATAAAATAAAGTGTTTTTTATTATGGTAAAAAACCACATCACATAAAATTTACCGTTGTAACCATTTCAGGTGCACAGTTCAGTGGTGTTAAATATATGCACCTTTTCATCTCACAAAACTGAAACTCTGACCTCTTTAGACAACAGCTCCTCATTGCCTCCTCCCCCAGCTTCTGGTAACGACCATTCTACTTTCTGTTTCTATGAATTTGACTACTTTAGATCCCTCATGAAAGCGGAATCATAGAGTATTTGCATTTTTGTGACTGCCTTATTTCACTTAGCATAATGTCCTCAAGGTTCACACACATTGCAGCCTGTGCCACAATTGCCTTCCTTTTAAAAGCTGAATAATATCCTATTACATGTATATACCACATTTTGTTTATCCACGCTTCCATCCGTGGACATTTGGTTTGCTTCTACCTCCTAGCGATTGTCAATTGTGCTGCTACGAACATGGGTATACATGTCTCTATTGTTTTGCCTTTTCCAGAATGTCATATAGTTGGACCCATACAGTATGTAGCCTTTGCAGATTGGCTTTTTTCACTAAGCAATATGTATTTAAAGTTCCTCCGTGTAGGGGCGCCTGGGTGGCTCAGTCAGTTAGGCATCCGACTCTTGATTTCGGCTCAGCTCATGATCTCAGGGTCTTGAGATCAAGTCCCGCATTAAGCCCCACATCAGGCTCTGCGCTGGGCATGAAGCCTGCTCGGGATTCTCTCTCTCTCCAGCTTCCTCTGCCCCTTCCCCCACCTCTAAAAAAATAAAATACAATAAAAAATTTAAAAATTTTTTTAAATTTTTAAAAAAGAGAAGAAAGTTCTTCCATGTCTTTTCATGGCTTGATAGCTTGGTTGTTTTTTTAAAATAATTGAATAATATTCCTTGTGTAGATGTGCCATGGTTGGTTGGTTGGTTGGTTGGTTTTTTTCGTTCACCCTTTGAAGGACATTTTGGTTGCTTCCAGTTTTCAGCAATTGTAATTAAAGCTACTATAAACATTCCTGTCTAGGTTTTAGTGTAGACATAAGTTTTCGACTCATTTGGGTTAATACCCGGGCGCACAATGCCTGGGTCATATGGTAACACTATATTTAGCTTTGTAAGAAAGTGCCAAATTCTTCCAATAAGGCTATACCATTTTGCATTCCCGTCAGCATGGAATGACAGCTCCCATTGCTCCATATCTTCGCCAGGATTTGGTGTTGTCAGTTTTTTGGATTTTAGCCATTCTGATAGGTATGTAATGGAATCTCACTGTTGTTTTAACTTGCAATTCCCTAAGGACGTATGACATTGAGCATCTTTGCACATGCTTATTTGCCAACTCTATATCTTCCTTCGTGGTTAATTTTCTGTGGGGGATCAGTGATGGGAATCTGTGGCTGTCAGTGATCAGCGGACTTCGGAGTTCCCTGTGTACGAACCTATGCGGTTATTTGCTGTCTGCTGAGTCCGAGGTAGAGGTCCCTGGTCGTCAGGTTTTCGATGTCTATTGGATCAGTGATTTGTGATCTGTTGATGTCAAGGGTTGAAGATCTGTGAGAGTCAAGAAAATGGAGCCCTGTTGCTTAAAGCAACTGAGGGCCTGTGAGAGCTGTTGACTGGGGGGAAATGTGTGGGCGGATGATTGGGAGGCCTATGGGTTAGTGATGGTGGTTGTCTGCAAGGTAGTGACTGGGAGGCATCTGGGGTGTGGGTGCTCTCGAGGTCGATTGTTAGGGGTTTTATGACTAGTGACTATGGGAGGCTTAGTCTCATGAAATCTATGTCTCCTCGTGATTAAGAGTCAGTAATTAAGAGGTCGGGGGGTCAAGCAAGTGGGTTTCCTAGGGTGCCTAGAAGGAGGCAATTCCAGATCAGTGTTTTTCAACCAACACCAGAGTCTGGGGTCAGCGATGCGAGCATGTGATGCAGTGATTAGGAGGCTTTGGAAGTCAGCCGGTGGAGCATTCTTGGAGATCATTTCCTGGGTGTGTAACGGGTCGGTGATTCACAGCCCCGCAATAGCAATGATGGCATCCCTCCGATATAGTTACTGAGAAATCAAATATACAATCCCCCAAACATCTAGAACAACTTCGTTGTTGTGGGGACCATACTGCACATTGTAGGCTGTTTAGCTGCAACCCCGGACTCTACCCTTCAAACACCAGTAGCACAAGCACAACCTCAGTGTGAAAACGAGAGTGTCCCCAGACATTGCCAGATGTCCTTGGTGGGGTGCGTATGGCAAAACTGGCCCCTTTTGCTAATTACCGGTCTGGAAATAAGGCCAAAGAATCACACCAAGTATAAATGATTAACCTCACCCCTAATAATGACAGGGAATCTCGGAATGGATATACAAATGAAATACGGCTATATTTGATTGAGAGTGGAAACACCTCACATGAAATGGAGAGGCTGGAAAGAACAAAACGGATGAAGTGTTTTGTAAGCATGTTGGGTCTGGTTACACAGCTCGCTGTTGGCCTGCGCGTTCCATTTTGGGAAAGTGACTGGCTTTCTAGAGGTGAAAGGTCATGGAAATTCCGTTCTGAAGTTCAGAGGAAGAAAATGGTGCAGTGTAGTTGTATTCAGAAGAAGCGTGTGGTTGACGGGAAAGCTCGGGGTCTTAATCTTGCTGTCAGCAGGCACTAGATGTTTCGTTTTGAGGATGGTTGTGAAAAGACAAGCTTCCCGCCCCTGTGGACTGTCTTGATTATAATTTGAGGTTTTGGTCTGGTGGCAGGCATGCTGCTTTCTTCTATTATGTTTGCTTGTATAAAACTTAAGGGATGGGGACGCCGGGGCGGCTCAGTCGGTTACGCATCTGCCTTAGGCTCAGGTCATGATCCTGGGGTCCTGGGATCAAGCCCCACATGGGGTTCCCTGCTCAGCGAGGAGTCTGCTTCTCCCTCTCCCTCTCCCTCTGCCCCTCCTCCTGTTCGTGCTGGCTCTCTCTCTGTCTCTCTGTCAAATAGATAAATAAAAAATTAAAAAAAAAAAACTTAAGGGAGCTGTCCACTTCTGGCATGATGGAGCTGATGCAGTCTCTCCCCAAAAAGCAACTCTAAAAGCTGGAGGAAAAAAAAAACCTGTCAAAAACAAAAAACAAAAAACACAATCACTTGGGTCCCCTGGAATGAGACTAAATGCATACTACCAACTGAGAAGTGTTTTATTCATCAAAACCGTCCAACTGTGGCTCAGAGCGGCATCGTTCATGGTGGTTTTTTCCCAGTGGGGGTCCCATCCCTTCTCCGGAAAATGAGCTTCACTGCGGCTGCCGGCAATGGCTAATGTGACTCGGAGTGCGGCCAGCTTAAGTGACTTTCTCAGCAGCAAGCAAAGGCAGGGGGCCGGCGGTGCCATTAGCCGGACCTGACAGCCTGTTGGGGGCAAGCCATGGGCCAGTCGGTTGGGAATTGAACTTGGAGGTCTGGGAGGTGAGGCAGCCATAGGAGATCTGATAAACGAACTCCCCGTGTCTTGGGCAGCCTGGAGCCCGTACGCATGCGTAGCAGAGCTCAGAACAGACCCAACTCACCCACGTAGCTCTGGCTTACTGAGCCCGTGGGTGGCCAGGGGAAGACACGAGCCCGCGCCGGGAAAAAATAAAAGCCACGGCAGACTTGTCAAGGGCCTGGGGTTTGCATGTACTCTCCAGCCGTAAAGCAAAATCAAACACGCTTGACATGTTTTCACACAACCTCGGATCAGTCTTTGGCTGAACACGATGCTGTACAGACAGGGGGTGACCTGTCGAAAGCCACCTTAAGTACAAAAAAAAAAAAAAAAAAAACACCAAAAAACAAACAAACAAAAAAACCCCAGCAGAGTCATCAGTGGCTGCACATTGCAGGGGACACCGACTTCACAGATTTAAATTGGTTCTAAAACCTGAGCAAAATCCCCGGACCAGCTATTTGAGACTTCTGAAAAGGAAACAGACAAGGAGCCTCGAGTTCGAGGTACTATTGAAATGGCGTTGACTTGACCATTTCTCCCCCTCTGGGATACTCCAGATTGAACTCAATGCGGTTGAAATGGGAAGTGAGGGCTGTGGCATAGAAAGAGATCCCCGAGAAGCCCTTAAGTTCTGGCGCGAGGAGTAGAAAAGAGAAGGCCTAACGCTCAGAGAGAGTGTGGAAATCCCCCACCGTTTTATTTTTATTTTTATTTTCTCTGGGCTCCCGTGCCCAGGCCTCTAAGCGATATCATGGTGGCATCAGCCGGGGCCAAAGGAGACCTCGCAGGAGCCAGAACGCTGAGGGAGGGGAAACTTCCTGTCCAGTAGGTGGAGCTGTGGGCCCAGGAGGGCAGGACCTCCCCCCTCCTTAGACTGAAGAACTTGGTAAAGCAACCCCGTAAAATGATTTATGAACTCCAGATGAGTCAACTTGTTCTGTAAAGGGCCAAGCAGTACATATTTTAGGCTGTGGGCACCATACAGGCTCTATCACAACTACCCAACTGGGCCATTACAGCAGAAAAGCAACCAATACATGACCAAATGAGTGTGTCTGGTTCCAATAAAACTTTATTTACGAAAACAGGCAGCAGACTGGTTCTGGCTCACAGGCTCTAGTTTTCTGGCCTCTGCGGTAGAGGAAGGAAAACTTCCATGCACACCGAAACCAGTACATGAATGTTCATCACAGCCCTATCCATACTTGCCCTAAACTGGAAACAACCCAAATGTCCTTCAGTGAGTAAATGTGTTAACAAACCATGATACGTTCATACAATAACATACACACGCTATGCTCAGTATACTCAGCAAGGAAAAGAAATGAACCGGGGCGTCTGGGTGGCTCAGTCGGTAAAGTATCTGCCTTGGGCTTGGGTCATGATCCCCGGGTCCTGGGATGGAGCCCTGCATGGGACTCCTGGCTAAGCAGGAAGCCTGCTTCTTCCTCTCCCTCTGCCTGGGCTCCCCCTGCTCGTGCCCTCTCTCTCTGTCAAATAAGTAAATAGAATCTTAAAAAAAAAATGAACCATTGATACATGCATCAACATGGATGAATTTTAAAATATTATGTTGAGTGAAAGAAACCAGGCTCAAAACGTTGCATACTGTAATCTGAACGAATGCTCCGGATGATTCCATTTATATGGCATTCTGGTAAAAACCAAACTATAGGTTTGGAGACAGATCAGTGGTTGCCAAGCGCTGGGATGAGGGAGAGGTTTGATTATAAAGGAGAAGCACAAGGACATTTTTTAAGATAGGAAACTGTTGTGTATACCAATTTTGATGGTGGTTACACGAATCAATGTATACTCTATGCAAATTTTTAAATAATAACTTCCTTGCATAAGAAAAATTAAAATACACTCCAGGTGGACAAAAATGCTGGCTATTAAAACGTTAGATGACAATAGAGAACATTACTAAAGAATCTCAGCTGGTAGCAGGCTTTCTACAGTAAGATATAAAATACAAAAGCCATTGGTAAATATTACCACATCTAAGTTCAAAATTCCTGCACAGGAGATCATAAATAGCAGTGAGATGAGTCACGAAAGTAGAATGAAGTTTAATATCGAAACATCAAGAATTCCAACCAACCAATGGGAAAAAGATTTTTTTAAACCCAGTAGAAAACCGGGTAAGTTATACAAATAGGTGATTTATAGAAAAAGAAATACGAATGTCCAATCAACTTAGGAAATTATGCTCAACACAAGAGCAGAACAAAGGTATTTAGAGACATGCAAATTAAAACAAATATAAGATTTAGTTTGGCTTGAGCTAAAGGGCGATAGTATCCAACATTGAAGAGAGAGTGTATTATCGGCAGACTCATCCACTCATGAACATACTCTGGTTCTGCCTTTTGGAGGATAATTTGGCAGTTTTTTAAACTAAAGATTGATTTATTTTAGAGGTGGGGAGGGGCAGAGGGAGAGAAGACTCTCCAGCAGACTCCCCACTGAGCATGGAGCCCCACGCGGGGCTCGATCTCACGACCCTGAGATCATGATCTGAGCCGACACCAAGAGTCAGACGCTCAACTGACTGAGCCGCCCGGGCGCCCCGAATTTGGCAGCTTGATTCAAATTAGTAGCGCCCATCTTTGTCTTAGGAATTCTATTTCTAGATATCTGTTCTCCTAAGAAAAGATTCACACGGATGCCCACAGAATCATGTACCAGGGACTCTGCGGAGCAGTCCCATAAAAACTTCAAAGAGACCTAAAAGTTCACTGATAGGTTAATGGCCGAACAAGCAATAGCATTGCCCTATACTATGGAGCACTGAGAGTGTAGCAGTTAAAAACGGTGAGATAGTAAGTGTATTCGCTTCCTTTTGCTGCCGTAACAAGTCACCATGAAGTTTGTGGTTTACGGCAGCGCGAAGTTACTATCTTACAGTTTTGGAGGTTGAAAGTTCTAAATGGTCTCACTGGGCGAAAATCGAAGGGTTCGCCAGGCTGCGTTCCTTCTAGGGGCTCTAGGGAAGGATGCATTTTCTTGCCCCCTCTATCTTCTAGAGGTCACCTGCATTCTTTGGCTTATGATCCCATTTTGCATCTTCAAAAGATCGGCAAGGAAATCTTCCCCCACCCCACACTTCAGCTTCTCTCTCTCTCTCTCTCTTTAAAATTTCTTTTTTTTAAAAGATTTTATTTATTTATTCGACAGAGATAGAGACAGCCAGAGAGAGAGGGAACACAAGCAGGGGGAGTGGGAGAGGAAGAAGCAGGCTCCCAGCGGAGGAGCCCGATGTGGGGCTCGATCCCACAACGCCCGGATCACGCCCTCAGCCGAAGGCAGACGCTTAACCACTGTGCCACCCAGGCGCCCCTCTTTTTTTAAAATTTCTATTTCTTTGCTGAGAATGCCATTTGGGGGGGGGTTATGTTTACTTATTTTTTTCAGTAATCTCTAGGAGCAGTGGGGCTTGAACTCACGACCCTGAGATCAAGGTCCACTGACTGAGCCAGCCAGGTGCCCCTGCTTCTCTAAGGACCTTTGTGATGATATTGGGACCACCCGGATAAGCCAGAATAACCTCCTTGTTCTAAGATAATTAATCTAATCATATCTGCAAGTCCCTTTTGCCATGTAAGGTCCCATACTCCTAGCTTCCAGGGATTTTGATGTGGATATCTTTGAAGGAGTCATTATTCTGAATACCACAGGTAGCTTTATATGTATCAACAAGGAAATCTCTCTGATCCATGGTCAACCTATATTTTTAACTGGAAAAGCAATTGGCAGAAGAATAAAAAGATTCCCATAAAAGGAAAAAACACAAACTATGCATTTTTCTATGGACCGTATATAGGTAAATGCATAGAAAAATGATCTGGAAGGATAGCCAGTAAGCTGACCCACAGCAGTGACCTCACTGGAGTCTAGGACTGGAGTGGGGGGTCAAGTGTAGGACGATCAGTTCAGATTGGGGCAGAGCAGAAAGCTGCAGAAGACATTTCTTCAAGATTTCTTCAAGAGATTTCTTCAAGCAGATGGAATGAATAACCTATGTTTATTATTTGCAAGCATGGACTCGAGGCCAGATTACCTGGTTTTGAATCCCAGCACCAGCACTTTCTAGCCTGTGATTTGGGGTGATATGAGATACTAGAAAATATAGTTTGGTTTCTGCTCCCAGTTCCTGGCCCAGAGCTCCAAAACCCCTTGTAATGTCCTAAGTGATAAGGGCACTAGAAGCACCTTTTGGTCTCATATTTGATCTTTGACCCTGCTTCCTGACACAGGGCTCCTGAAACTCTTGCAATTTCCTGGGTGATGGGAGTGTCTTTTGTTCTAATGAAGCAACGGTGGGTCGGCTACCCCATGAGGGCAGGTCACTGGAAAGACCAAGCCATGATTAGGTGCTTGGGATTTTTCAGGCCCACCCCCCATCCTCTCCAAAAGGGAGAAGGGCAGCCATGCCTAAATGATGGGGCCTCTATAAAATCCCAAGAGTATGGTGTTCAGAGAGCTTCTGGGTTGGCGAACACGTGGAGGTGCTGGGAGAGTGGCAGCTGGAAGAGGGCATGGAAGCTCCGCCCCCTTTCCCCACACCTAACCCTAGTAGTCTCTTCCATGCGGCTGTTCATCTGTATCCTATATCATATTCTTTTATAATAAACAAGTAAATGTAAATAAACCGCTGTCCTGGGACGTCTGGGTGGCTCAGTTGGTTGGGCAACCGACTTTTGATTTCAGCTCAATTAGTGATCTCAGGGTCGTGAGATCGAGCCCTGCGTGGGGCTCCAAGCTCAGAGGGAAGTCTCCTTGAGATTCTCTCCCTCTCCCTCTGCCACCCCCCCACCCCGGCTCACTCTCTCTGTCACTCAAATAAGTAAATAAATAAAATATTTAAAAAAAATAGTATGGTGACTAACATAATATAATAAAAAATCATTATTAAAAAATAAAAAAAAATCTTTAAAAAAATAAACTCTTTTCCTGAGTTTTGTAAGCCACTCTAGCAAATTAATCAAACCCAAAGAGAGGATCATGGGAACGTCTGATTTATAGCCCATCGGTCAGAAGCACAGGTGACAACCTGGGACTTGGGATTAGCTTCTGACATAAGGGAAGGGAGCAGTCTTGTGGGACTGAGCCCTTAACCTGTGGGATCTGATGCTTTCTTCAGGTGGATCATTTCAGAATGAGTTAAATTGTAGGACGCCCCCTCTGGTATCACAGAGGGTCACTTGGTGTGGGGAAAACCTTCCATGCATTTGGTAACCAGAAGTGTCAGAAGTGAAATGTTTTGTGGGGCGGCTGGATGACTCAGTCAGTTAAGTGCCTGCCTTCAGCTCAGGTCATGATCTCAGGGTCCTGGGATCGAGCCCCGTGTCAGGCTCCCTGCTCAGCGGGGAGTCTGCTTCTCCCTCTTCCTCTGACTCTCCCCTGCTTGTGCTCTCTTTCTCAAATAAATAATAAATAAATAAATAAATAAATAAATAAATAAATAAATAAAATCTTTAAAAAATCATAAAGAAAAGAAGTGAAGTGTTCCGTTCGAGAGTCAAGGAGACTCACAGGAGGGAGAATTGTGGGTACTACCCACAGAGATACTTACTTAAACTTTCTGCACTTCAGTCTCGTCAACTAATAAAATAGGGAAAGCTCAGATTACCTTTCTCATCAGGTAGTTGTGGGGTATACGTGGAGTGCCTACAGCAGTGCCTGTTACGTAAGTGTTTGCTGCTAGTATTATTATTATTATTAACCTAATATGTGGAATATGTTGATAACATTTATACCACTAGGAAGAATTCCAAGTTCAATAACTGGTAAGCATAGAGAAAACTAAATAAACCGCTAAACCAGACAATTATTAGCTGTAGGAAAAGCGAAAAGATGAGCAGGAAAGGGAACACAATCAAACCACAGCATGGCTGAGTGGTGAATAGCTTACATGGTCAAAAAAATAAATACTGACCTTAGATCTAGCCAAGTTACACAGTCATGTTAGGAGGATGGAGCTCGGGAAGTGTGGGTGTGAATGCTGGAAAGGGGGGTGGCATGCATGGGAGAGAGCTAAATCCTTATCTCCTGTGCTGGAAAGACAAAACACAATGCCTGCAAAAGAACGAACGGGCAATATACTCATGTAATTTACAGATAGGAGGTAAGAGCGATAGAATCAATTAAATGAATTCAAAGTAGCTTCCCCTTTAAGAAGCTGGAAAAGGGGCAGAGGAGTCAAGGAAATGCTTTTTTTTTTTTTTTTGGAACAGACCTTAGAGAAATTTGCCTATTTTTACTGTAATGCAGGTGTAATGTTGTTTTGTTTGTTTGTTTTGTTTATTGGAGTATAATTAACACACCGTGTACAGCCACCGTGCAAAACAGTATAGAGGTTCCCCAAAAGATTAAAATAGGTCACAGCTGTCTCCTCATGGAATGAAGTCCTGCCCCTGGAGCCCTCTCCCTCCTCACCTCACACAAGCTGCCACGTCCCTCTGCAGCCAGGACCGAGGACCACTGGGGAGAACTCCGGTTAGCTGGCATGTTCCTGCTGGGCCTCAGCTCCCGGGCTCTCTTGCTGATGACTCCGCTCTTCCCAGGAGCTTGAAGCCAGGCGGGCACCTGGGGACTCAGTCAGAGCCGCTGGGGCCGGGAGGTAGGTCCTGCAGCCTCTGCTACGGGGTCTGACCCAGGGGCTCCACAGAGACTCCAGGAAGCCCTGGAAAGCCAGTGTCCACGTGGTCATTCACCATTCACCCCACCGAATTTTAAGACGTACTGGGTAGGATGTGGTATCAAGGGATTGTTAACTTTGTGAGGTGTGTAAGGTTCTTGTGGTTCTGTTCAGACAAGCAGTATTTATTTATTAAAGATACATACCGAAGTATTTATAGGTGAAATAACATCTGGGATTTTCCTTAAAAATGTTCTAGCAAGGGCAAGATACACCGATGTCCGCACCTTATTTGCAATGCACCAAGAAATGAGGTAGATTGAGCCACGACCACAGCAAAGGGCAGCAAGATGGTGATGACCGGGGGCCTCTGCTCATTCTCAGCTTCAGGGAGAAGCAGAGGGAGTACCCGACAGGTGCCCGCAAGCGGAAGCTGGAGCCAAGAAGGAGGCCGTTATCCTTCATGCCGCAACAGTTCAAGGAGCGCAAGCTCTGGGAGGAGCGCCCCCGGGAATCCTTGAAGATGCTGGCGGAGAGAGAGGAGGCTCTGGAAGAGTCAGATGAGCTGCAGTGGCTGGTGGCCCCGAAGACAGAGTTGGTGCAGTGTGACCACCCCAACCACACAGCCACTGTGAGCGCCACCAGTGACCGGTACCTCTCCGGGACCCGCCTGAGCAAGGGGCCAGGCTGGGTCGGTGGAGGCAGCATCATCCATGGAGAAGCCAGCCAGAGCCACACCCGGGAAGCCCAGAGCCCCCCAGCCACCCCAGTGGGTCTCCTCTCTCCCACTATCGCTACATGTACGATCATAAGAAGGTCAAGAGCAAATACCCCGGACTGACCCAGGACTCCGCCACGAAGCGCCTGAGGACCAGTAGGACCCAGCCCCCCTAGCGGAGAGGCAAAGCCCGGCAGAGCCAGCCAGCAGGGAGCCCCAAACCGGGCCATGCTCCCAGCCTCGGCTGCAAGGACCTGTCCTGTCTCAGTGTGTGGCCGTTCCTGTGACCCAGCCCACGCTGGGGTGATCACTCCACAGCCCCAAGTTGGAATGCCAGCACCTCTCCAGCCTGGGGCTTGGACCCCAGAAGCAGCCGGTAGCTGAGAGCTGGTCTCTCCGGGAAAGAGCCTTCAGAGCCAAGTTTGAGGCCCTCGGCCTTCATCGGATTTGTGAAACGAAGGGCGCTGGTGGTCAGTTTGTCCTTGGCCTGCATGCTGCTGCCGAGGGCAGGTTTCTGGGGTAGTGGAAACAGGGTCAGTCCTTATTCTCCAGTAGTTTTCCCTGTGGGCATGAAGACATAGTGTTAGATCTGGGCCCCTAACCAGGAGTGGAAGCAGCTGAATTCCCCGCCCCCAAACTTGGGCAGTGCCCCCAGGCTTCCAGCAGCTCTCAGACAAGCCCAACAAAAAAGAAGTGATTAATGCCTTTTAAAGAAACTGCGTCTTGACTCGCTTGAAAGCCTGGCGTTCTGCAAGGGCTGGCATTTCTTCACGCTCCTTCCGGATGGAGCGGTGAAAACCAGCTTTGTCCCTTCCTTGTCCCAGCTTAAGAGGGGTGCACCTCACTTACACACAGCGCTGTTTTGCGGACTGAGCAGGGCCATTGGCTGAATCCAGATCCACCTGCATCAGGGAGATGTGCCAGCGAGGACCACCAGAGCCCTTGCTAGACACCCCCCCACCCCCACCACTTTCTGGTTCCTCTGATTCTGGGGCCGGAGCACAGGAATCTCAGGTTATAACTCTGGTTGGGGGAGCTATGTTGGGTCCTAACACTAGGATTGTGAAAGGGAGTAAGATTTTCCCTCAGCTGCTGGCAACGTTCATGGAGCAGTGAGAGAGATGGTCAAGGTGACCGGACAGTGCTGTAATGGGAGCACAGTTGTAGGGTCTCCCCAGCCCTGGGATGTGGCAGGCTTGGGAATGGTGGCTCCGTTGTGCTGTACCTGGGGGAGGACAGGCGCTCTCCCATGTCGCTATCAAAACCCACCTCCTGGTGATGCCCAATGACAGCAGGTGAGGGGCCACACTTGGGCTCAGCTCCTTCCACCTGCTCTCCCTGCTGCCTTCTGGCGGTCCTCCCTGGGCTTGGGGGTGAGGTGACGCCCCCTGCTTGGCTGCCTCCATCCTGGGCAGAGCACGAGGCCTATTACCGATCTTTCCAGGTGCTTCTGGTCCTCAACCCAGGCCAATGAGTGTGAGTTCGCCCCCCTGGGGACCCCGTGAGAAGAACAGAGCTGGCCTGGGGGGATTAGTACACATAGCAGGGCTTGGGTTTGAATCCTGGCTCTGCCACTTGGCCACCATGCTAACTCCTCACTGACCTCTCCGGGTCTGTTTCCCCAAGAGTGAGACAACACACCTGGCATTCCCAGGTAGGCCTTCAGTGTGTGCTCATTGCTGCCACCATCTACGGAGATCTCTGACCCTGTGTCTCCTCCCCGCCCCTCCCGAGGGACACAGGGGTCACTTATGACTAACATCTACAGTTTGTAACATTTACAAGTATTAAATTCTCATCCACTCTCAAAAGAAAAAAGATGGGTTGGTGGACAGGGCGATGTTCGAAATTTTATACAACATTGGGGAAAATACTCTAACAACAAATAATTCCCAGAATATATGAAACAAAAATGGCAAACAGATGTTGATGGTCAGGACTGCACAACTGTTCGTAGGAGCTCATTATACCATTCTCTCGTGTTTTGTGGATGTTCGAAATTTCCCAAAGTACAAGTATTTTAACATTTTTTTTTTTTACCAGTATGAACACTGAGGACATCATGCTAAGTAAAATAGCCCAGTCACAAAAGGACAAATACCGGACGCCTGGGTGGCTCAGTCGGTTAGGCGTTTGCCTTCGGCTCAGGTCCTGATCCCGGGATCCTGGGATCGAGTCCTGCATCAGGCTCCCTGCTCATCGGGGAGTCTACTTCTCCCTCTACCCCTCCCCCCTGCTCGTGATCTCTTTCTCTCTCTCTCAAATAAATAAAATCTTAAAAAAGCAAAATAAACTTTAAAAAAAAGACGAACACTGCACGATTCCACATATAGGAGGTCCCTAGGGTAGTCGAAATCATAGAGATAGGAAGTAGAATGGTGGGTGCCAGAGGCTGGTGTAGGGAGGGGGAGTTGGGGAGTTAGCAGTTCATGGGTCCAGGGTTTCAGTTTTGTGAGATGAAAAGTTCTGGAAGTTGGCTGCACGGCAGTGTGAAAATACTTCATGCTACTGAACTATACACTTAGAAACAGTTAAGATGGCACATTTTGTGTTACACGTACTTTCCCACAATTCTGTTGTTGTAATTTTTAAGTTTACTGGGCAAATACATCGTGGAGGCACTTGAGAGAGGCCGCAGTGCTGGATACGATACAGAAAGTGCAGTCAAAATCAACTCTAGATTTTAGTCATGCTGAAATACTGGAACTACCACGAAACTCTGAGTAAAATTAACAAGTTTCTATTCCAGTTCTTCCTCTTTTTAGATGTGAAAATAGAAAGAAGGTAGTTTTCACTTGCTTTGTCTTGAAGATGTGTATGAAAATTCCTATCGGTCAATGCAAAGGTATTTTCAGACCAAGAGTACAGAGAACTTACCATCAATGCTCTGGGCTTGAGAAAAATATTTGACAAAAGTCTCTAACCTTAGAACAGAAATCTCAAAATGAGGAAAATGGTAGCAAGAAATGACTCTTGTAATGTACACATGAAATGAAATCTAAATGGATGTGATTGGGCATTTAAGATAAATATTCTTGGCTGTAAGAGGGAAAAAAAAACCAATAACAGCCCAGGGCCTGAATATTTTTATTAAAAAATAAAATATTAAAAACATAAAATAAACTCTAGATCAAGAAAACCACATATTACAAAAGCATAGCTTACGGGGTTTATGATAAGGCAAACCTCCTTGTCACCACTACCAAATTCAAGAAAGAACTTTACCACTCACCCCCAAAGCCTCATTCAAATTTAACCTATCAACCATTACACCGGCTTTACAGCAATGATTTCCTTGCATTTTTTTTATTGTTTTATTGCCCAGTGTACATCCCAAACATCGTAGTTTAGTCTTCTCTATTAAAAAAAAAAGTTGTTAAATATTTTGGGGGGGGCTCCCATCTGGTTCAGTCAGAAGAGCGTGCGACTCTTGATCTTGGGGTCCTGAGTTCAAGCCCCATGTTGGGCGTAGAGATGACTTAAAGAAATAGACTTTAAACAATTGTTAGGTTTCGAAGTCTCTTAATTTTCCCATTTCTCCCTCAGGTCCGGACTTGAGTGATTGCATACACGTGGCGCGGTGCCTAGAAAACCCACACGACTCTTCCTATGTGCTTCTCCTCTACTGTCACGTGACCGCCACACTCGCAACCCTTCTGACAGCAGGTGTGCGGGCAGGTGTGCGAGCGTTTTCCCCGTGCCAAGCAGCTCTGTGAGGCCAGCTGGGTGTCCTCCAATTTAACTCAGTTCTGACACTACCTGGACATAGGGTCAGATCCCACAAGGTAAGGGCTCAGCCCCACCGACTGCTCCGTCCCCTCCACTTGAGATGCCCATCCCAAGGCCAGGTCGTCACCTGGGCCTCTGACAGGTGGGCTATCAATCAGAGGTTCCTCTGACAGCGTCTTTGGGTTCGATTAATTTGCCAGAGCGGCTCCCAGGGAACCAGCTTACTTACTGTTTACCAGTTTGTTACAGAAGGATATGATAAGGGATACAGATGAAGGGCCAGATGGAAGAGGTGGGTAGGAGAGGGTATGCGAAGGGGTGCGGAGCGTCCATGTTCTCTCTGGGGTATCACACTCTCAGCAGCCCCACATGTTCACCAACCTGGAAGCGCTCCCAACCGTGTACTTTGGGTTTTTTTTTTTAATTTTATTTTGAGACAGAGAGAGAGAGAACTAGTGGAGAGGCAGAGGGAGAGAGGAAGAAAGAACTTTTTTTTAAAATTAAGATATTTATTTATTTATTTATTTATTTATTTATTTATTTATTTATTGGAGACAGAATGAGTGAGAGCACAAGCCAGGGGGAAATGTGGGGGAAAAGCAGGCCCCCCGCTGAGCAAGGAGGTTGATGGAGGACCCCATCCCAGGACCCCAGGATCATGACCTGAGCCGAAGGCAGACGCTTAACCACCTGAGCCCCCCAGGCGCCCTACTTTGGGGGTTTTTATGGAAGCATCATCATGTAGGCATGATCGATGATTAACTGTTTCCAGTCCCTCTTCCTGCTCTGGAGCAGTTGCGGGGGGCGGTGCTGAAAATCCCGGTCTTCTAATCATGGCTTTAGTCA
Source organism: Ursus americanus (assembly GCF_024610735.1). Classification (NCBI taxonomy): domain Eukaryota; kingdom Metazoa; phylum Chordata; class Mammalia; order Carnivora; family Ursidae; genus Ursus; species Ursus americanus. The sequence continues at coordinate 82,885,480 of NC_142164.1, forward strand.
GGATCCAGGACTCACCTAGAGTCATCTCATTAGAACAAAAGACATGACTATCATCCAGGAAATTCCAAAGGACTTGCAAACCCTGTGCCAGGAACCAAGGGGCAGAGACCGATATAGATTTTTTTTCTATTATGTCCCATGCAGTTTCATGTATTTCTCTGTACTTGCTTCCTGCAAATTGGCAGCTGGATGCAGAGGCCAGAGCTGGTTCAGGTTTGATCTCTTGGGTAATAGTACAGACGCGGGCATGTCTTCTCATCGGGGGACACATATTGTCTGATTGTCATTCTTTTTGTGATGTTAGCAGCTGAGATTCCCAACGCCTAGATCCATTCATTGGTGGTTGCAAAATTATGATATCCAAATTTTAACAATTCGTTTTCATTTGTTAATTGCAGTACTTATAACGGGATGCTTTCAGCCACCTATTGTTTGGTTACCAATGCTATAGTTCATATGGGAAGGGCAGGCTAAATGTTTTATTCTTTCCCCTTTGTTTGCCAGTTTTCAAGAGAATGGTTTGGTTCCCTCTCATCTTCCAAAGTCACGACTTGATCAAACATCACTGTGAACTCATTAATTTAAACATATTAGATGGGTTTCAATCAAATTGCAATTATTATCTTCTTGAAGCTCGTATGATCTCATCTGTGGCCAATGGGAGACTCCTGAAGCTGGCAACCGGGTCCTTTGGCCATGACCCAAGGAGGTCTTACAACTTCCTCACAATCTGCTACAATGACAAGATTCTGGGATCATCTTGTACATTTCCAGTCCCAGACCTGGAATCGGCCATTTCTCCAAGAAACACTGATTTCTTTCCGTGGGAAATGGTATTTCAAGGCTATAGTCTGGGTGCCAGGGTGGCTAGCTACTGAGTTAGTCGTTGTTTCTAGGCCTCTTCAGCAGATAGAACTAGAAAGTACGCGCACGAGTGCACGCACTCACATTCTTCTTTTTTTAAATGCACTATCTTATGAGATCATACTGATATTTCCGATTTAAATTCAGGAATACAGATTTTTTGTTTTTTAACCTCTTGTGTATTGTATCTGTATTTCCTTCTTCCACAGCCAAAACAAAGGTTCTTGAAAATAACAAGGGATGATAGAATATCTCATAATTAATCATTGACTTTATCCCACTGTGTTAGGGGTTCCCAAGACCACCTCACATTTGGTGACTCGCTAGAAAAACTCATAAGATGGAACCTATAGTCGTATTCACGGCTAAGGTTTATTGCAGCAAAAGGATTTGTGACAGAAAAAGCAAGGGAAAAAGACATAGATGGGCAGAATCTAAAGGATGCCATGCACAGGCTTTCTTATGCTTTCTCCCTCCCACGATGGGTCACGAAGAGCTCACTGTTTCCTAGCAACGAAAATGCAGCGACTCATGTGTGATGTTTCTGCCCGGGGAAGCCATTAGAGACTCAATGCCTAATTATTGGGGGCTGGTCAATAGGCACTCTCTGCCTAGCACAAACCAAAAGTGCAGACCCTTTTTTTAAAAAGATTTTATTTATTTAATTAGAGAGGGAAAGAGAGAACCACAGAGATGGCGAAGAGAGCACGAGCCAGGAGGAGAGGGAGAAGCAGGCTCCCGACTGAGCAGGGAGTCCACCGCAGCGCAGCACAAGGCTCAATCCCAGGACCCTGGGATCATGACCTGAGCCGAAGGCAGACGCTTAATCAACCCAGGTGCCCCAAAAGTCCAGACTCTAATGGAGGAAAGGAGGTAAGCAGCACAAACCACGCTGTTTGCACAAATAGTCTGGGAACAGTGAGCCATTCTGGTCAGTTAAGGAACAGCGGGACTGCTCCCCAAATCCAAGTTCCCAGCCAAGTGCCAACCTTGCAAGCAGGCCTTTCAAAGGATAGCAGTCTCTGGCCTGCTTTATTAGTCTCTTTCTGGAGAGTTCATCCCTTGACTCTTGGCCAAGTCAACTTTACAGCAAAATTATCAGTAGGACCACAAGCAGCAGGGTGAGACCAACCTGCAGCCTTGACCTCATTCACACCTTCCAGGGGTCCTAGATTTCACCAGTTAAAACAAATCCCATTAACCACAAAGATCTATCTATCATCTATCTATCTATCTATCTATCTATCTATCTATCTATCTATCTATCTATCTATCTATCCTAGAAAGCCAGGTGGCTTCTTCCTTAAGTTTCTATCTTAACCCTTTTGGACCTGGCTCATGGCATCCATTCAGACTACGTGTACTCTGGTCAGGAAGCGGAAGCTTCCAGTCTTCCAGGCTGAGGCAGTGTCGGGATAGTCCGGGGGCACACACAGGAGGTGCAGTCCCAGGGGGCACACATGGCACCCCAGGGAACAGTTTACAACTGTTAGGGCACCCTGAGCAGGATAGGTGCTAGTCAGGCAGTACGGGTTAACAGGGCACCTTCCTCCAGTGTGGCCTCCCACCCAGTCCAATCCAAATAATTCTGTTTAGTCCTTGGTTTCAGAGGGACGGCCTGAAAGCAAGCCAGTTTCCATTGGTTCTGCTTGTCTGAGACAAATGTCCTCCCTCTCATGAGTGTAGACGACATCTGGAGGTGTCAGAGCCCCCGGCAGGTGTGACATGGGCTCAGCAGTCAGTTTGCATTCAAGGCGCTCACAGCAGCTTGGATATCAAACACCGTGGCGCCTTTTTCTTCCGGAAGACAGGAAGCTTCCAGAACACTCCAGAAAAGCAAAGATCATTAATGCCCACTGTACTCCCTGGCTCCTCCCCAGATGTCTCCTTATTTCTCCATGGTTACACCATCAGCGTGTCTCACTCAGTGACCTAACCTTACATTTCCCAAGCATTTTATTCTCCACCAAACCTTTTGTCTGGGAGGGTTGCATGCAAGAAGGACAAAAACATTTTCCCCAGAAAAACATTGTTATACAATTTTAACCAGAAAGATGCATCATGTCCGGGAATCGGTCAGGAAGAATTCTCAACTTTCAATTTTTTTTCAAAATGGGTTTACATAACCTCCCACTCCTTTCATCCTGATCATTTCCCCAGTGAACAACCTAGAAAAACATCAAGCCCTTGCTGGGGACAGCTGCATTCGGTAATCAAATACCTGGCAAATGCGTGTGTAGCAAAGAGAGAGGTGAAGAGTCAGGGTGTCAATTCAGGGGTACGAACTGCAAGGAATCTGGAAATTTGAACACAGCAACTCAACAACAGCAAGACATATCCAAGACAGTGTCAGGAGTCCCATCTGTACGGAGTGGGTGAAAGGTCACATTCCCCGCAATGTCACCCCTACAGTTAGTCTCTGAATCAGTGATATAAAGCCAACCAGAGGGCGCCTGGGTGGCTCAGTCGGTTAAGCATCTGCCTTGGGCTCAGGTCATGATCCTGGGGTCCTGGGATCGAGCCCCGCATCGGGCTCCCTGCTCAGCTGGGAGCCTGCCTCTTCCTCTCCCCCTGCCCTTTCCCCACTCGTGCTTTCTCTCTCTTGCTCATTCTTTCTCTCAAATGAATAAAAGCAATCTTTAAATAAATAAATAAAAATAAAGCCAGCCAGCAGCTCCATTTCAGAGAACAAGCCCTCTCCCGTGGGCATCTATATAATATTGAAAGAGATCCCTGAGTCTGTTTCTGATTTTTCTGTTGTTGTTGGTTCGGTTTGGTCGGTTTGCTTATTTGTTGAGAACAACTTGGTGGTTGTCAGAGGGAAGGGGTGGGGGATGGATGGAACAGGTGGAGGGAATTAAGAGGTGTACGCTACCAGTGATAAAAGAAATAAGTCACGGGGATGGAAAGTACAGCGTGGAGAATATAGTCAATAATACTGTAGTAACGTCGTGTGGTGACAGATGGTGACCACACTTACCGCGGTGAACACTGCATAATGTACAGAACTGTCGAATCACCACGCTGTATACCTGAAGCTAATATAACATTGTCTGTCAACTGTACTTAATAAAAAAAGATCAAAATGGAAAAAGCTCAAATGTCCTAGTCAATCCGCACCCGCAATATGTTCCTAGCTTATGCCCCCCGCCCCCCGGATGCTGTCTTAAATAGGCAAACGTTCCGGAACCTGAGCTCTGTTCTTTGAGATGTGCGTTCAGGCCAGCACAACTCACAGTCCAGCCAAAACAGCTGCACAAGCCAGGATCGGCTTTCGGCTTAGAGTCAGGCCTGGGCAATTAGGATCTGGGAATCTGGGAATGTTGTTGTTGTTGTTGTTGTTGTTGTTGTTGTTTTCAAAGCCCCCAGCTTTTCTTCAGTAGCAGCAAAGCCAAGACAAGGAAGGGCCGGACAGCTGTGTTCCCAGTCCCAGTGCCAAGCAAAGCTTCCCTAATAGCCCTTTTTATCTTGTCAGTTTTAGAGTCCAAGCAGATCCACTCAAACATCCGGGCGTGGGGCTGGGAAGCCCGCAGCAGCCCCTGTAGGGGCCGGGCATCTGGTTTCCAGAAGAGCACCTTAGCAAACTGAAAGCTGACTTTCCCATCTCCAGAAGTGCCATCTCTATCTGGAGACTGCCTCTTTTCATTTTTCTTTTTTATTTTAAGATTTTATTTATTTATTTATTTGACAGAGAGCGAGCACAAGCAGGGGGAGCAGTGGGCAGAGGGAGAGGGAGAAGCAGGCTTCCCCCGGAGCAAGGAGCCCAATGCTTCTCCCTCTGCGGGGGCTCGATCCCAGGACCCGGGGATCATGACCTGAGCTGAAGGCCGACGCTTAACCCACTGAGCCACCCAGGCGCCCCCAGACTGCCGCTTTTCGTGGTGTCTCTCTTTTTTCCAGAGACTGCAATAGGCGAAAATGCCTGGTTATGGACTCTTGCTTGGTCTCCAGTACTCAAGGACTTTCAACTGCCATCTGCCCCCATGTAAGACAAAGTGAGGGCTATAGGAGCCACCGACACTTCTTGCTTCATTCTACAGCTTTCCTCCACAGGGATGTCCTGCCTAGCGCCGGTCAAACGTCTGACACTTCACATCCATTTTTATCATGACCCCAGATGCCATAACCACAGAATCCAACATCTTTTTAAAACTTCTCCTCTTTTTTTCCTCGAACCCTTAGCTGTAAAATCAGCATTTACAGGGTTAACGTTACAGCCTTCTGAGCTCCGAGCTCAGAGCAGCCAAGTAAGGAGGGGCCCTGCAGCGGAACCGCAGCTGCGAGGCTGAAAAAAAAGGCTAGAGTGGTTTTTTTGTTCTTTTCTTTTCTTTTCTTTTCTTTTCTTTGCCATTTTTGTCCCTCTGGCTTATCTAAAGCCTTGCTCCAGCCCTCGGATCCAATTTAGCTTTTTTTTTTTTTTCCACTCAGAGGAGAGAGCAACACACGCTTGACATTTGTGGTGCACCTCAAAATCCGCCTTGGGGAATTTGGAGATCCTTTCCCCTCCTACCTGGAGGAGAGAGCAACCACAAACTAATTTTGATTTGTCTTGAACTCGTACAAAGAGGGGGTTTGGATATTTGGGCCCTTTCTCCTCCACTTGGAGGACAGAACAAAAACCAAGGCCACCTTCCCGAGTTTTTCTTTTTCCTCCCTTTAGCCAGCAGGACCAGGAGCAGCCCTGAGGTCTTCTAGCAAGCCAACTGGCCTGTGGTTGGATTTATGGTCTTCAAAGTCCAGAGGGAGCTTTCACGGCAAGAGAGAGAGAGAGAGAGAGAGAGAGAGAGAGAGAGAGAGAGAGAGGCGGCAGCTGTTACTGTTTAATACTGTAGGTCACTCCATAGCCACGCAGACACCAGAATCTTGTCACTCCCCCATCCCTTTTTCTTTTCCTAAGCCCTATTTCAGTGAGTCAGGTTGTCAACGGAGTCCCACCACTGCCACCACATCCGATGATTTGCTGCGAGGACTCATGGGACTTGGGATATAGTGGTATCCACACTAAGGTTTCTAACAGCCAATAAATACGTGGTAGAATCCGCAAGGGAAAACGACACAGGAGGATGCCATGCACAGACTTCCTTACTGTCTCCCTCCCACGAGGGGTCACACACAGCTTGCGGTTCCCCCGGCAACAAAAATGCAGCAATACACGTTTCCTCCGGAGAAGCCCATGAGAGACTCGGTGCCCAAGGATTTTATTGGGACTTAGTCACTAGGCACCCTCTGCGGAGCACGTACCCCTATTCCAGATCCCCAGCATGAAAGCAGATGTTTGACATAAGCCACAACGTGGGCACAGTCTAGGCGTAATGAGCCACCCTTATCAGTCAGGGAACGGCGGGAACCCTCCGGAAATCCAAGTTCCAAGACTCCAGCCAAGGGCAAACCTTGTGAGCAGAGCTTTGGAAGGCTAGCAGTCTCAGACTTGCTACGTTAACCCCTTTCTGGGCACCCACGCTATTCAGCCTCAGGAAAACAATACTAATCCTGCCACCACTGACTTGATTATCACGAATAGTTTAAAAACATGAGCATATGCTCCCCCATTCTCTCCCAATTTCTTTCCAGGTTGCATTGTATCTACATTACCTGAGCCATGACATACTAAACTCTCCGTTTGAACTGTTACTGAGTCTTAATTCTTAGTTCCGAGCTTACTACCACCAGTCCTTAGGTCAAAGACTCCTGAGCCATTGTGGTTTTCTGAAACTTGCTCTTTCATAGATTCCTTAGAAAGGACTTATGAGGACAATATTGCTTGAGTTTTTGCATGTTGATAACATTTTGTTGAAAGACAGCTTTTCTTGGTATAAAGTTCTTGGCTCACATTTTCTTTTCTTGTTATTTTAAATGTTACTCCACTTTATCCTAACATAAAGGGCTGCCATCACGGTCTGATGATCTAATTTTCTTACCCTATCTATCACTTGCTTTTTGTTTCCCTTGAGGCTCAAAGATTTGTCCTCTTTTCTTTATTTTAAAGTTCAATCATTTATGAGAATGTGATGGGGTGGTGGTCACTCTGGGTGGATATTCTCAAGTATGTGGTGTGCTCTTTCAACTATTTTTTTCCTGTGCCTCCCACCTGCCAGAGACCCCAGCCACATGCATGTTAGACAGCTTGAATTTATCCCATGGCAGATACACTGCTCATTTGTTCCGTCCTTTTTCCTTCTACATTTCAGTTGGGATGGTTTCTATTCCTATGCCTTCAAATTCACTAATCTTTTCTTCTGCCATGTCTAATCTGTTGTTAACGCTGTCTGTACATTTTTCATTTCAAACTTTATATTTTCATCTCTAGAGGTTCTATTTGGACTTTTTAAAAATTTTCCATGTCTCTACTTAATATGCTTAATCTAGGCTTTTGAACATTTAGAATAGAGTTATAATGACTGTTTTCATGTCCTTCATTCAAAATCTCTACCATTTCTGGATCGATTCAAATTGATTTATTTTTCTCCAAATTATGTATCATGTTTTCCTGGTTCACTGCATGCCTGGTTATTTTTTACTGGGTGGCAGACATTGTGAATTTTACCTTGCCTGGGGCTGGATATTTTGTATTCTTATGAATATTGTTAAGCTTTATTCTGAGACACAGTTAATGTATCTGGGAACAGTTTGATTCTTCTGGTCTTGCTTTTAAACTTTATTGAGCAGGGGCAGAGCAGCATTTACTCTGGGGCTAATGTTGCCCCCACTGCTAGCCTCCGAAGTACTCTACTCAGTCCTCTGTAAATTATGAGGTTTTCCTCTCTATCTGGTGAGATCAGGACCTCTTGCCAGCTCTCTGTGAATTCCAAGGATTATTCCCACTAATCCTTTCTGGTGGTTTGTTGTCCAGCCGTGGTTAGTTTCCTCACATGCAAGAGCTGAGGAGTACTTAGCGGAAGACTTGAGTGGGCCCTCTACAGACCTCTAAAGTTCTTTTCAACTCTATGTAACTCTCTCCTCTCTAGTACCCCGCCCTTCACCTCCAGCTGCCTTGGTCTCCTCGGACTCCCAGGTCCATCTCCTTAACTCACCGACAGCGCCAGGCTCTGCCTGGGTACCCCTCTCAGTGCTGTGACAGGAAACTATCCAGGCTGAGGCATCTGTAGGGCTCACTTCATTTGTTTCCCCTTTCGCAAGGATCGCTATTCTTTGTTGGCTGATGTCCATCATCTTGAGGACCATTGTTTCATATATTTGATCATTTTAGTTGTTTCAGGTGGGAGGGTAAATCTGGTCCCTGTTACTCCATCTTGGTCAGAAGCGGAAGAAAGTCTGGTATGCCCTCTCAGTATGTAGGGTTTTTTTTTTATTATTATTACTCCAGGAAGTTTAATGGAATTATAGTTTTTAGTATTTGTTTTGTTTCCTTGACCTGGTTTTCTTTTTCAGGGACTCTGATGGTGTATGAATTGAATCTTCTCTTTCTAACTTTGATATTTGTCATTTCTTCTCACATCTTTTTAGCTCCTTAAAAAAAATATGTTCCTCCTTGTCACCTTCTATTTCTCTTAAGCCATCACATGTTGTGTTTATTTGGTTTGTGGTCCTTGTACTTTAATCTTCTATTCTGAAATGATTATTTTCTTTTATTTCCAAATATTTTCTGAGATCTATCAGGTCATTTCTGAGTTTTTCTCATACTTATTTTATGTTCTATTTCATTGTCTTACATTATTTTCTCTCTTTTTTAAAAGATTTTATTTTCAAGCAATCTCTACACCCAACACAGGGCTCGAACCCATATCCCCGAGATCAAGAATCACATGCTCCACTGACTGAGCCAGCCAGGTGTCCCCTTACATCATTTTCTTAATGTCTTTTAGCTTGTTCAAAGTAGCTGGCTATAGCTTTGATCTGTTCTGTAAGCATGTGTTTCTAGAATGCCTTCATTGTCTCTAAGGATGGTATTCTATCTCTTATTCCTTTATTCTTATAGGGACATTGTATGGGATTTTCCTTCTACATTTTTGTTGCTCTTCCTTATACAAAATTAGTTTTCCTTAACTTTTGGAGGGAGGTGGGGTTCAGGGTAGCTTCTTAAATGTCAGAGCTCCCTCTTCTGTTGTTTTTGCATAGTGCTAAAAATTATGGCAACTTGTTTCTGAGACTTCTTCGCTCTATTCACCTACTTTTATCTGGACATTCTCTTTCCTTACTGAGGTAGGCTGAATTGTGTCTTCCTAAAAGAAACCCATGTCCTGATCCCTGAAACCTGTAAAAGTTACCATAAAAGGACTTTGCAGATGTCATTAAGGATTTGAGGTGAAGAGATTATCCTGCATTATCCAAGTGGCCCCTAAGTGCAATGGAAAGTCTCTTTGTACAAGGGAGGCAAAGGGAGATCGCACAAATAGAAGAGGAGAAGGAAATGCGACTATGTAGGCAGATATCGGAGTGATGGGGCTACAAGCCAAGGAATGCCAGCAGCCACCAGAAGCTGGAAAAAGCAAGGAATGAATTCTCCCTTAGAGCTCCCAGAGAGAGCATGATCCTGCCAACACCTTCATCTGGGCCCAGAAATACCGATTTGGGACTTCTGACCTCCAGAACCATGAGAGAATAAATATCTGTTGTTTTAAAGCCACACAGTTTGTGGTAATTTGTCCCAGTTGCCAGAGTTTGGGACTGGAAGAATGGCATTACTATAAGAAATATCTAAAAATGTGAATGACTTCAGAATAGGGTAGTTGGGTCATAGTAGAGGCTGGAAGAACGTTAAGGAACAGGACAGAAAAAAAGCCTAGATTGCCTAAAACAGATTGTTGTTGTTGTTGTTTTAAGATTTTATTTATTTGACAGAGAGAGACACAGTGAGAGAGGGAACACAAGCAGGGGGAGTGGGAGAGGGAGAAGCAGGCTTCCCGCTGAGCAGGGAGCCCAATGTGGGGCTCGATCCCAGGACCCTGGGATCATGACCTGAGCCGAAGGCAGACGCTTAAAGACTGAGCCATCCAGGTGCCCCTAAAACAGACTGTTGGTAGATATACAGATGCTGCTGGTGCTGCTGGTGAGGGCTCAGAAGAAGTGAGGAACATGGTAGAAAAGCCTATATTGTCTTAAAGAAGATAGATAGATGATAGATAGATAGATAGATAGATAGATAGATAGATAGATAGATAGATATAGAGATAGAGATATTCAACAACATGTTGGCATAAATATGAGCATTAAAGTGCTGCTTTTGAGGGTTCAGAAGGAAATGTGGAACATGTTGTTGGAAACTGGAGGAAAAGTGATCCTCGTTATATCATAACGGGGAACGTAGTTTAATTGTGTCCTACCGTGATGTGAGAAGCAGAACTTATAAACAATGAGCTTAGATATTTGGATGAAGAGATTTTTTCCCCTAAGTTTTTCTTTAAAGTCCAGCTAGTTCACACAGTGCAATATTGGTTTCAGGTGTAGGATTCAGTGATTCATCACTTACATACAACACCCAGTGCTCTTCACAACACACGCCCTCCTCAATCCCCATCACCTACTTCCCCCATCCCCCCCACCCACCTCCCCTCTGGTAACCATCAGCTTATTCACTATAGTTAAGAGTCTGTTTCTGGGTTTGCCTCTCTTTTCCCCCCCCCATGTTCATTTGTTTTGTTTCTTAAATTCTACACGTGAAGGAAATCATATGGTATTTGTCTTTCTCTGACTGATTTATTTTGCTGAGCATAATACTCTCTAGCTCCATCTACATCATTGCAAATGGCAAGATTTCATTCTTTTTATGGCTGAGTAATATTCTATTGTGTGTGTGTGTGTGTGTGTGTGTGTGTGTGTGTGTGTGTACACACACATATACATACATACCACATCTTCTTTATCCATTCATCAGTCAATGGACATTTGGGCTCTCTTGGTAATTTGACTATTGTTGATAATGCCCAAAACATTGGGGTTCATGTATCCCTTCGAATTAGTATTTTTGTATTCTTTGGGTAAATACCCAATAGTGTAATTGCTGGATTGTAGGGTAGTTCTATTTTTAATTTTTTGAGGAACCTCTATACTGTTTTCCACAGTGGCTGCCCCAGTTTACATTCCCACCAACGGTGCATGAGGGTTCCCTTTTCTCTGCATCCTCACCAACACCTGTTGTTTCTTACATCGTTGATTTTAACCATTCTGACAGGTGTGAGGTGATATGTCATTGTAGTTTCGATTTGCATTTCCCTGATGATGAGTGATGTCGAGCGTCTTTTCATGTGTCTGGTGGCCATCAGGATGTCTTATCTTCTTTGGAAAAATATCTATTCATGTCTTCTGCCCATTTTTTAAAGTGGATTATTTGTCTTTTGGGTGTTGAGTTTTATTAGCTGAAGAAATTTTTAAGCGAAGTGTTGAAGGGACAGCCTGGTTTCTCCTTGCTGCTGACAATAAAAAGTGAGAGGAAAGAGGGAAACCGAAGGAAGAACTGCTAAAGCAGAAAGGAACCAGCACTTGATGACTTGGGAAATTCTCAGCCTGCCCAGATTGCTGAAGGTGCTAAAATTAGGAGATCCACTGTCAGGAAAGCATGTTCTGGAGATGGCGCCAAGGGTGTGGCCAGACAATGTTTTGCTGGTACCGAAGAGATTAAGCATGTGACTCTGGGATCCCCTCAACCTTCACAGCAGAAGCCAGGAGGAGAGATGGGATTAATGAGGAAACACCTGTGGAGTCTCCTCTTCTCTGATGGTGTGAATCCCTGTGACATAGACAGGAGACCTGCAAGGTTTTTGAGAATGTTACAGCATCAGAAACACTGCCCGTGTGGGCTGAAAGGGACAAAGACAGGATGAAATGAAGAAAGGCTCTCAGACCCCTAAAACAAGAAACAGGGTTCAAAAACCACTCAGCTTTGAACACGTGTTTCCCTTCAAGAAAAAGCATGAATGAGTGGACTTTTGTGCCAATAGAGTAGGTCCTCGAGATATGAAGGATTATTCCCAGGCCTTGAAGTCTAATGACATCTGCTCTCCTGGGTTGCAAAATGGCTCGGTGACAAAGGCTTTCTATTTTCCTTCTATTTTTCTCTCTTTGGGAATGGGAATGTCTATAACAGTTATCCTATGCCTGTCCCACCATTGTATTTTGGGAGCTGGTTTTAACTTGTTTTCTTGTTTCACAAGTCCACAGATGGAGAGAAATTTTGCCCCAGGATGGCATACTAAAAGTCTCACTCATACCTGATTCAGATGATGAGATTTAATGCTTCTGAGCTGATGATATTTAGATGCAATTTTGGACTTGAGTTGCTGCTGTAATGTGTCGGCCCTTTTGAGGGTGTTAGGATAGCGTAAATGTATTTTGTATGCGGGATGGACATCGATATTCGGGGACCAGAGGGTGGACTGTGGTAGGTTGTATAACAGCTCCCCAAAGATACCCATGTGTTAACTCCTGGAACTGTGAATGCTAGACTATTTGGCAAAAAAAAAAAAAAAAAGACTTTGCAGATGTGAGGGTCTTAAGATAAGGCAGTAAGACTCATTAAGTTACAAGTCTTGAGATAGGGCAATTACCTTGGATCATCCGAATGGGCCCTAAATGCCATCACAAGTGCTCTTATAAGAGAGAGACAGAGAGAGATGGTGTGGACAGAAGAGGAGAAGACAACATGACCCCAGAAGCAGACTGAAGTGATGCAGCCACAAGCCAAGGAATGCGCGAAGCCCCGGGAGGGAGCCGAGCTCTGCTGACACCTTGACTTCAGCCTAGTGATGTGGATTCAGAGTTCTTGCCTCCAGAACCGAGGGCATAAATTCATTGTTTTATTTTTGTATTGTTTTTAAAGATTTTTTATTTATTTATTTGACAGAGAGAGACAGCCAGTGAGAGAGGGAACACAAGCAGGGGGAGTGGGAGAGGAAGAAGCAGGTTCCCAGCAGAGGAGCCTGATGTGGGGCTCGATCCCAGAACTCCGGGATCACGCCCTGAGCCGAAGGCAGACGCTTAACGACTGCGCCACCCAGGCACCCCATAAATTTGTTGTTTTAAGCCACCAAGTTTGAGATGATTTGTTACAGCAACCCTAGGAAATGAATACACTCACCTTCTATTGTCTTACCCTGCTCAAGTTTTATTTCCCCCCCAGAAGTTTCTCCTCCATGTAGATCCCTGTCCTAGAAGAGAGCCCCCAGTGGATCAGTATATAGTAAAGGATTAATCCAGCGGGTCTGGAGTATCCAAACCTCGCACATTCCTAAGAAAGTTTTGGCCCTTGCTCAGCTCCTAGGAGACAACTTCTAAGACCTTGGGATATCCTGCCTGTTAAGAATATCTTTGTTTGGGATGCCCGGGTGGCTCAGTTGGGTCAGCGTCTGCCTTCGGCTCAGGTCATGATTCCAGGGTTCTGGGATCGAGCCTCACACCAAGCCCTGCTTCGAGCCCCTTGTTGGGGACTGGCTGCTTGTCCCTCTCGCTCTCCCTCTGTCCCTCTCCCTGCTTGGGTGGCTCAGTCGGTTCAGCATCTGCTTTCGGCTCAGGTCATGATCCCAGGGTCCTGGGATGGAGCCCTGCATTGGGCTCCCCACTCAGTGGGAAGTCTGCTTCTCCTTCTTCCTCTGTCACTGCCCCTGCTTGTGCTCTCTCTCTCTCTCTGTGTCAAATAAATAAATAAGATCTTTAAAAAAAAAAGAGTTCACAGGAATTAGGTTGCTCCAGCCCACTCAGACCTTAGCACAGACCCTTTACACTTGCTTCTCTGGATGGAGCAAAATGCTGCTGAATTCAAGTTGGCCTGCCATCCCCGGTGACTGTTTTGGCATCCTCCTGTTCTCAGGTCTGTCAAATGCCCCTTCCTTCCCTCTGTTTTTCCCTACACAGATAACTATACCATGCAGTTCCTGTGGCTGTTGGTAACTTGTCCTCACCCACGTGTATTTTGAGACTCATGGATATTTCCACTATCTATTGCTGTGTAAATAAACCACACCAAAACATAGTGGCTTAGAATAATAACCATTTTATTGCTCACGATTCTCTGTGTCAGGAACTTGGAGAGGGCTCAGTAGGGATGGCTCATTTCTTCTCCATATGATGTCCGAGGCAGCTAGAGTGGGGTTGGAGGATCCCAGATGATTTCATCACATGCCTGGGACCTCAGTGCTGGTTGGGAGCTGGGGCCTCAGCTCTCATGCACATGGTCCCTTTTTAAAATACAGTCTCACCGTGCAGGGCCTCTGTCATCAGAAAGATAGTGCTGACGTTTTTACTGCGTGCCTGGTTCTACTCACTAAAGCAGAAGTTTAAGGCCTCATAAGGGCTGGGCTCAGAAGTCCCAGAATGCCATTTCTACCACACTTAGTTGGTGATACAGAAGTCCAGCCGAGACACAAAGAGTGAAAAAACATGCTCCACATCTTGATGGGAGGAGAAGCAAGCACGTACAGGGATGGAAATACTGTTGGCAGCCATTTCTGGTGGAAATCTACCAGACTGGGGATAGTGTGTCCCCCAGTTTCATTGTGAATGTCATCCATGGGTTTTGATTTTGCTATCTGGTTGCTCTGTTTGTATGTTGGCATAAAGAAAGATTTAAAAGCTGCTCTCCTGCCACCATGTTTCCAGCATCCCTTCTAATATTTTTTATTATGTTCAGTTAGCCAGCATATAGTACATCACTCATTTTTGATGTAATGTTCAACGGGTCATTAGTTGCATATAACACCCAGTGCTCGTCCCAACACGTGCCCTCCTTAATACCCATCACCCGGTTACCCCATTCCTTCTAATATTTTTTAAAGTTTATTTTTTTTTGTAATCTCTGTACCCAGTGTGGGGCTCAAACTCATGATCCCAAGATCAAGAATAGCATGCTTTTGGGGCGCCTGGGTGGCTCAGTCATTAGGCATCTGCCTTCGGCTCAGGGCGTGATCCCGGCATTGTGGGATCGAGCCCCACATCAGGCTCCTCTGCTGGGAGCCTGCTTCTTCCTCTCCCACTCCCCCTGCCTGTGTTCCCTCTCTCGCTGGCTGTCTCTCTCTGTCAAATAAATAAATAAAATCTTATTAAAAAAAAAAAAAGAATAGCACGCTCTTCCAACTGAGCCAAGCAGGCAACCCGGCAGCCTTTCTAATTAAAAAAAAAAAATTATTTCAGACATTTTGGGTGAGGGTAGAATGAAGAAGTAAAACATTGTAAATGGCTCATTTTCCTAGGGCACCGGGGTGGCTCAGTCGGTTAAGTGTCTGCCTTTAGCTCTGGTCATGATTCCAGGGTCCTGGGATCAAGTCCCACATTGGGCTCCCTGCTCAACGGGGAGCCTGTTTCTCCCTCTCCCTCTGCCCCTCCCCTCTGCTTGTGCTCTCTCTCTCTGTCAAATAAAATAAAATCTTAAAAAAAAAAAACAAGAGTTCTGTGTTGTTTACTAAAAGAGGCAAAACTGAACAATAGCAAAGGATACATGTCAGGTAAATGCAAACAGAATAAAAGCAGGTCTGATGATATAATTATCCAGGTAAATTCCATGGCTAAAAGCATTCAACAGATAAAAGTAGACATTATATAATAATAAAGACTACATTTTTTAAAAGATTTTATTTATTTATTTGAGAGAGAGAGAGAAAGGAAGAACACAGAGGGAGAGTGAGAAGGAGAAGCAGACTCCCTGCTGAGCAGAGAGCCTGACAGGGGACTCGATCCAAAGACCCTGGGATCGTGATCTAAGCCGAAGGCAGTCGCTTAACCAACTGAGCCACCCAGGCGCCCCTAAAATCTACATTTTAAAAAAGATTTTATTTATTTATTTGACAGAGAGAGAGAGCGAGAGAGGGAACACAAGCAGGGGGAGTGAGAGAGGGAGAAGCAGGCTTCCCGCTGAGCAAGAAGCCCGACGACGAGGGGCTTAATCCCAGGACCCTGGGATCATGACCTGAGCCGAAGGCAGACGCCTAACGACTGAGCCACCCAGATGCCCCTAAAGTCTACATTTTATGAAGATATAATATGTATAAACCTTTACATAAACACAAATAACACCAGCAAAAAATAATAGAGATGAAACAAAACCTTAAAATCATAATTTATAGTAAGAGATTATACCTCTTTCAGAATATGATGAATCAAGTTAAGAAAAACAAAGGCCAAAAAGATATGAAAATTATAATCAATAAGTCATAGTTAATAGACATAAAAAGAACTGTATATCTTTTTTTAAGATTTTATTTATTTATTTGAGAGAGAGCACGTGCAAGCAGGAGGGAGAGGGAGACAGAATCTCAAGCAGACACGGTGCTGAGTGTGGAGCCTGATGCAGACTTATTTCCGTGACCCTGAGATCATGACCTGAGCCAAAACCAAGGGTCAGACACGCAACCGACTCAGCCAGCCAAGCACCCCAAGAACTTTATATCTTACATGGAGACTATATAATCTCTACTATGCCCTTGCAACATTAAACAACATTCAATTGTCTAACCTGGCATCAGAGAAATGATTGATACATTTTAAAAAGTAGGGCTTTGACAGATCACTTCCTCTGATAAGACCCAGTAAAAACAGAAATAAATTAAAACGTTACCAAAATATCTTAACCAGTTGGAAATGAAGAAACACTTTCCTAAATAAATCACAATGAAATGGGTCAATGTTTCATAAACTCTACCAGCCCACAGAGAAAGATGGAATTTTCCAATTTGTTTTATGAAAGAATAACCTTAATGCCAAAACTGAAATATATTGCTCAAAAAAGAAGATAACTAGAGATAATCTTTCATAAATATGAATGAAAATTTCTAAATAAAATATCTACATATCAAATCCAGATGTATCTCAAGAAAAAAAGGGGCCCCTGGGTGGATCAGTCAGTTAAGCATCCAACTATTGATTTCAACTCGGGTCTGACATGTCAGCGTTGTGAGATGGAACCCCGCCTCTGGGGCTCTCTCTCCTCCCTCAGTCCCCCCAACCCCTCTCTAAAAGAAGAAAAAGAGGGGCGCCTGGGTGGCACAGCGGTTAAGCGTCTGCCTTCGGCTCAGGGCGTGATCCCCGCATTATGGGATCGAGCCCCACATCAGGCTCCTCCGCTATGAGCCTGCTTCTTCCTCTCCCACTCCCCCTGCTTGTGTTCCCTCTCTCGCTGGCTGTCTCTATCTCTGTCAAATAAATAAATAAAATCTTAAAAAAAAGAAAAAGAAAAAGAAAAAAAATACCCCATAACCATTAAGATGATTCTAGAAATGCTAGTGTGGTTTAATATTTATAAGTCAATCAACAGAATTCATTACACCAGTACTTTAGAAAAGCTACATAATGCTATTGATATTTCAAAAGTATATGAAACAATTCAGTAGCGATTATATTGATAACAAAAGCTCAAAATAACAATAGAAGGAAACTACTTAAAATTGACAGAACCATTTTCCAAAAATTGCCAGAAACCTTTATACTAAGTGGTAAAATGTTTTAACCATTTCCATTACAATTGGCAACAAGAGAGGGATGCTATCACATGTATTACTCAACATTATTTTGGAGGCTGTATTTCAGCACTCTCCAATACAACTTTCCAGAAATGTTTCACATTTAGTGCTATCCAATAGAGTAGCCACTAACCATATGCAGCTATTGAACATTTGAAATGTTGCTAGGTGACTGAGAAACTGAATTTTAATTTATTTGGCTTAAATAAATTAAAATTAAAATGTATTTGTTTAGGCTTTTTAAATTTTTCTTTTAGTTTCGGTGAGTTAACATACAGTGTTGTATTAGTTTCAGGCGTACAACAGAGTGATTCAACAATTCCATACACCACCCAGTGCTCATCATGACAAGTGCGCTCCTTAATCCCCATTCCCTATTTCACCCATCCCCCTCACCCCCTCCCCTCTGGTAACCATCAGTTTGTTCTCTATAATTAAGAGTCTGTTTCTTGGGGCACCTGGTGGCTCAGTGAGTTAAGCATCTGCCTCTGGCTCAGGTCATGATCCCAGGGTCCTGGGATAGAGCCCTGCATCAAGCTCTTGCCACTCCCCCCTGCTTGGGCTGGCTCTCTCTTTCTCTTTGTCAAATAAATAAAATCTTTTTAAGAAAAGAATCTGTTTCTTAATAAATTTAAATTTAAATAGCCACATGAGCTTAGTGGTTACTGTGCTGAACAGCTAACACAATAAAAAGAATCACACTGAATATTGGATAAATGAGAAAATATTACCTATATCTGATATGTTGTACAATTAGGAAACTTGAGAGACTATACTAAGAAGCTACCAGAATTGGTAGGTAGTTTTGATAAGGGGCTGGATACAAGATACAATTATAAAAATTGATATTTTCTTCCTATACCAACAGTAAGCAGACTGGATTAGCAAACAAGCCTTAACAATGACAACAAAGACATTGTGAATATCTAAGAACAAATTTAACCAAAAAAGGTGATGGACTTATAAGAAGACGACAAAATGTCATTGCAATATGTAAGACATAATCAAATAGAGACTCATGAAATCCCTAGATATAAAGGCTTACCGTAACAAAAAGCATTAACTCTTTCCGAACTATTATATTAGGGTAATACAGTCCAATGAGAATCCCAACAGTTTTGTTTTGTGGGGTTTGGGGGAGGGGGGTAGCATTCATTTTGAAACTTCATTTTAAACTTCAAGGAGTTCTTAGGAAAATAAATTTGCAAGAGGAGAACTCCTTTGAAATCAGATTACAGAGACACAATCAAGAGTTCAGGTCAACCATCCATTTGCTGTCTACAAGAGACTCATTTCAAACCCAAAGATGCATTCAGACTGAGAGTAAGGGGATGGAGTACCATCTTTCACGCAAATGGACCTCAAAAGAAAGCTGGGGTAGCAATTCTCATATCAGATAAATTGGATTTTAAACTACAGACTATAGTTAGAGACGCAGAAGGGCACTATATTATTCTTAAGGGAAGTATTCAACAAGTGGATATGACAATTATAAATATATATGCCCCCAACAGGGGAGCAGCAAGATACACAAGCCAACTCTTAACCAGAATAAAGAGACATATAAATAAAAATACATTAATAGTAGGGGACCTCAACACTCCACTATCAGAAATAGACAGAACACCCTGGCAAAAACTAAGCAAAGAATCAAAGGCTTTGAATGCCATACTCGACGAGTTGGACCTCATAGATATATATAGAACACTACACCCCAGAACCAAAGAATACTCATTCTATTCTAATGCCCATGGAACATTCTCAAGAATAGACCATGTTCTGGGACACAAAACAGGTCTCAACCGATACCAAAAGATTGAAATTATCCCCTGCATATTCTCAGACCACAACGCTCTGAAATTGGAACTCAACCACAAGGAAAAATTTGGAAGAAACTCGAACACTTGGAGACTAAGAACCATCCTGCTCAGGAATGACTCGATAAACCAGGAAATCAAAAATCAAATTAAACAATTTATGGAGACCAATGAGAATGAAAATACAACAGTCCAAAACCTATGGGATACTGCAAAGGCAGTCCTAAGGGGGAAATACATAGCCATCCAAGCCTCACTCAAAAGAATAGAAAAATCTAAAATGCAGTTTTTATATTCTCACCTCAAAAAGCTGGAACAGCAACAGAGGGACAGGCCTAATCCACGCACGAGGAAGCAGTTGACCAAAATTAGAGCTGAAATCAATCAAGCAGAAACCAGAAGTACAGTAGAGCAGATCAACAGGACTAGAAGCTGGTTCTTTGAGAGAATCAATAAAATTGACAGACCACTGGCAAGACTTATCCAAAAGAAAAGAGAAAGGACCCAGATTATTAAAATTATGAACGAAAAAGGAGAGGTCACGACGAGCACCATTGAAATTGGAAGGATTATTAGAAATTTTTATCAACAGCTATATGCCAATAAACTAAGCAATCTGGAAGAGATGGAGGCCTTCCTGGAAACCTATAAACTACCAAGATTGAAACCGGAAGAAACTGATTCCTTAAACAGGCCAATTAATTATGAAGAGATTGAGTCAGTGATAAACAACCTTCCAAATAACAAAACTCCAGGCCCGGACGGTTTTCCTGGGGAATTCTACCAAACATTTAAAGAAGAAATAATACCTATTCTCCTAAAGCTATTTCAAAAAATAGAAACAGAAGGAAAGCTACCAAACTCATTCTATGAGGCCAATATTACCTTGATCCCCAAACCAGGCAAAGACCCCATCAAAAAGGAGAATTACAGACCGATTTCCCTAATGAATATGGACGCCAAAATCCTCAACAAGATACTTGCTAATAGAATCCAACAGTACATTAAAAGGATTATCCATCATGATCAAGTGGGATTCATACCTGGGATGCAAGCGTGGTTCAATATTCGCAAATCAATCAGCGTGATACATCATATCAACAAGAAAAGACTCAGGAACCATATGATCCTCTCAATCGATGCCGAAAAAGCATTTGACAAAATACAGCATCCTTTCCTGATTAAAACCCTTCAGAGTGTAGGAATAGAAGGTACATTTCTCAATCTCATAAAAGCCATCTATGAAAAGCCTACTGCAAATATTATTCTCAATGGGGAAAAGCTGGAAGCCTTTCCCTTAAGATCAGGAACTCGACAAGGATGCCCACTCTCGCCACTATTATTCAACATAGTACTAGAAGTCCTTGCAACAGCAATCAGACGACAAAAAGGGATCAAAGGTATTCAAATTGGCAAAGAAGAAGTCAAAATGTCTCTCTTTGCAGATGACATGATACTCTATATGGAAAACACAAAAGAAGCCACTCCCAAACTATTAGAAGTTATAGAGCAATTCAGTAACGTGGCAGGATACAAAATCAATGCTCAGAAATCAGTTGCATTTCTATACACGAATAACGAGACCGAAGAAAGAGAAATTAGGGAATCCATCCCATTTACAATAGCACCAAAAACCATATGTTACCTTGGAATTAACTTAACCAGAGACGTAAAGGACCTATATTCTAGAAACTATAAATCACTCTTGAAAGACATTGAGGAAGACATAAAAAGATGGAAAGATATTCCATGCTCATGGATCGGAAGAATTAACATAGTTAAAATGTCCATGCTACCCAGAGCAATCTACACTTTCAATGCTATCCCGATCAAAATACCAAGGACATTTTTCAAAGAACTGGAACAAACAGTCCTTAAATTTGTATGGAAACAGAAAAGGCCCCGAATCTCCAAGGAACTGTTGAAAAGGAAAAACAAAGCTGGGGGCATCACAATGCCGGATTTCGAGCTGTACTACAAAGCTGTGATCACAAAGACAGCATGGTACTGGCACAAAAACAGACACATAGACCAATGGAACAGAATAGAGAGCCCAGAAATGGACCCTCGGCTCTTTGGGCAACTAATATTTGATAAAGCAGGAAAAAACATCCGGTGGGAAAAAGACAGTCTCTTCAATAAATGGTGCTGGGAAAATTGGACAGCTACATGCAAGAGAATGAAACTTGACCACTATCTCACACCATACACAAAAATAAACTCCAAATGGATGAAAGACCTCGATGTGAGACAGGAATCCATCAAAATTCTAGAGGAGAACATAGGCAACAACCTCTACGACATCGGCCAAAGCAACCTTTTTCATGACACATCCCCAAAGGCAAGAGAAACAAAAGATAAAATGAACTTATGGGACTTCATCAAGATTAAAAGTTTCTGCACATCCAAGGAAACAGTCAAAAAAACTAAGAGGCAGCCCACGGAATGGGAGAATATATTTGCAAATGACACTACAGATAAAGGACTGGTATCCAAGATCTACAAAGAACTTCTCAAACTCAATACACGAGAAACAAATAAACAAATCAAAAAATGGGCAGAAGATATGAACAGACACTTTTCCAATGAAGACATACAAATGGCTAACAGACACATGAAAAAATGTTCAAAATCATTAGCCATCAAGGAAATTCAAATCAAAACCACACTGAGATACCACCTTATGCCAGTTAGAATGGCAAAAATAGACAAGGCAAGAAACAACAATTGTTGGAGAGGATGTGGAGAAAGGGGATCCCTCCTACATTGTTGGTGGGAATGCAAGTTGGTACAGCCACTCTGGAAAACAGTGTGGAGGTCCCTTAAAAAGTTAAAAATTGAGCTACCCTATGACCCAGCCATTGCACTACTGGGTATTTACCCCAAAGATACAGACGTAGTGAAGAGAAGGGCCATATGCACCCCAATGTTCATAGCAGCAATGTCCACAATAGCTAAATCGTGGAAGGAGCCGAGATGCCCTTCAACAGATGACTGGATTAAGAAGTTGTGGTCCATATATACGATGGAATATTACTCAGCTATCAGAAAGAACGAGTTCTCAACATTTGCTACAACATGGACAGCACTGGAGGAGATAATGCTAAGTGAAATAAGTCAAGCAGAGAAAGACAACTATCATATGATTTCTCTCATCTATGGAACATAAGAACTAGGATGATCGGTAGGGGAAGAGAGGGATAAAGAAAGGGGGGGTAATCAGAAGGGGGAATGAAACATGAGAGACTATGGACTATGAGAAACAAACTGAGGACTTCAGAGGGGAGGGGGGTGGGGGAATGGGATAGACCGGTGATGGGTAGTAAGGAGGGCACGTATTGCATGGTGCACTGGGTGTTATACACAACTAATGAATCATCGAGCCTTACATCGGAAACCGGGGATGTACTGTATGGTGACTAACATAATATAATAAAAAATCATTAAAAAATAAAATAAAATAAAATAAAATAAAAATGCAGAGAAAAAAAAAAAGAAAGCATTAAGTTTGCTCCACACAGAAGGTGCAGAAGGATATTAGATATCATCATTAAGGTAGAGCTGAAGCATAAATAAAAATTGATGTTAAAAAAAAAAAAAAAGAAAGAACAAGTTCTCAACATTTGCTGCAACATGGATGGGACTGGAGGAGATAATGCTAAGTGAAATAAGTCAAGCAGAGAAAGACAATTATCATATGATTTCTCTCATCTATGGAACATAAGAAGTAGGAAGATCGGTAGGGGAAGAAAGGGATAAAGAAAGGGGGGGTAATCAGAAGGGGGAATGAAGCATGAGAGACTATGGACTCTGGGAAACAAACTGAGGGCTTCAGAGGGGAGCGGGGTGGGGGAATGGGATAGACTGGTGATGGGTAGTAAGGAGGGCACGTATTGCATGGTGCACTGGGTGTTATACTCAACTAATGAATCATCGAACTTTGCATCAGAAACCAGGGATGTACTGTATGGTGACTAACATAATATAATAAAAAAATTAAAAAAAAAAAAGAGTTCAGGTCAAGCAAAACATATGTGCAATCTTATATGACAAAACTGGTATTGAATTCAGTGGATACAGGGCAGTGTGTTCCATAAACACAGTGACACAGTGTCAGTGCCAGCTGACATTGCTGAATTGTACCTGAGCCCTGTGATCCTGGTAAACAGCGAAGGTTGAGAAATCCCCTTATTCTTTCATATTCTGGAAAACTGCTGACTGCCAAGAACTCCCCTTCCCTACATGACTTAGACAGGACTCACGGATGCTCCTGTTGTTTACCTAGGACAAGGAAGACACAGACCTTCCAAATTCCCAGTCCTTGCGTCATAAACACTGATTTAATCAGAACAAAATGCCTGTTAGCCAAATGTCAGTAGAGCGTCTCTTTTTCCTACAGCCTCCTGAACTCGGCTTCTCCCCAAGCCTGAGAAAGCACAAAAAATTGTGGAATGTGCCCTCTCTTCTCAGCCTCCCTTGGGAGGGAATCACTGACCACAGTGGGCGCCTTTCTATCAGATCCTACTGTCCATTCTCCCATTAAAACAGCTCCTCTTCCACAGATTCTGCTTATCTCGGCTTGCCTCCTCCTTCCCCTATCTATAAAAGAGAAGGCTTTTTCTGTTTGGTTATGAGATAATTGCAGATTTCTGAAATGGAAGCTTTCTCCCTATTTGACACAGTAAGAACAAATCTTGACCTTGACCTCATACCATACGCCACAGCAAATTCCAACTAGATTAAAGGTTTAAGTAGAAAAAAATTAAAGCAATAAAAATGAAATAAACGTTAAGACTCTTTCTGGGCAGACCTGGAATGGGGGAGGAGAACCATGCAAGACAGTAATATACAGAAGCCAGGAAAGAAAGTTTAGACATTTCTGATGAGAGAATACATCTTTCTGATTACATATTGAAGGACACCTATAAAATGCAAAGGAGAAAAGGAGTTAGGGGGGAAATACTGCAATGCAACTCACAAAGCGTTGCTATCCCTAACGCACAGAGCTTCTACAAATCAATAAGAAAAAGACGAATCACTTCACATAAATTGGACCAAGGATATGAAGATCTGCAGAAGAGAAAATCTAAGTGGTCAACAAATACAGAAAGGTGCTCTGTTGCAGAAGTAGTCAGGAAAATGCAAATTAAAGCAATTAATTACTACCGGCCCTCACACTGACAAACATGAAAGACTGCATCAACATCCAGGGCTGAAAAGATGTGCCTCAATGAACTCCTATTTTGCTGGTGGCAGTAGGCATGCTACAGTCTTTTGGGGAAGTGATTTGCCTGTTATTTGACAACAAAATACCCTTACCTGCTTTTAATAATAAACTTCAAAATATAGGAAGCAAAAATTGACTAGCACAATGAAAACGCGACATAACAATACAGTGGGAGAATCTCTCTCCTCTCTCAGGAACTCATGGGTCAAGCAGAAGAAAATCATCAGGAAGGAAATACATTCTTTAAAGCCCCAACTAACAAACTTGGGCCAACAAACCCATATGCTCAACCCAACAACTGGAAAATACAATCTTTTTTTCATCAAGAGATGAAACATTTTTGAAAACTGGGCCCTTGCTTGAGCCTTAAGGCAAGTTTCAACAAATTTCAAAGACTCAGCATCATTCAGACAACATTGCCAGACCACAATGCAATTAGAAATCACTACCATCAGATTAACTTTGTGTTTGTGTGGGAAAATGAAAAATGGTGTCAGGAACTGTAAAATTTTCTGCACTCCTTCTGAACTCCTTTTTGGAATCATTAATTCCCAGAGGAGTATGTGACAGACTAAGATGAGTCAAATCGGAAAACAGCTCCTTTCGGGCAGCATTTCAACACCTGTGGACCAAAGCCCACCAAACGTGCAAGTGGCCGTCAGCCGCTTTTGTTTCCTTCCCTTCCAAAACTCCTCTCCCTTATAAAACCCCCCATGCTCCCGGAAACGCGAGCCTGGGCTGTTCTCCCTGTCGCAGCAGCCTGAAAAAAGTACCCATTCTCTTGCCCTGTGAGTCTCGGAGAAGTTTTGCAAGTTGGACAATGGACTTCTAAATAATTCACGGGGTAAAAGGGGGGAAAAGTTACAAATTAGCGCTTGAAACCAAACACTCATGGAAATAAATCAAAACTTGGATCTTTAGAACTTCAGCCTTCATGCTTTTAGAAGGAAGGTCGATCCCTTGATTTTTAAAAATTGGATGAAATGCCCCACCACGGATATCACGGGCCCCCAATTAGTGGCTCCACAGATACTCGGTCCCCGGCGCTAAATCACCTCAGCTCCCCGCGCCCAGAGTGGTTAAACTCTCGCTGCGGGCGACTTCCGCTTCCTGGCCTAAATCTGACACGTACTATTCCCCCCATGGCAACTACCCAGGGTCGGTGACAGTCGAGGAGCCCGGCGATGCCCTCAGCCGACGCGGGGACAGAGGCGCCGGCAGGTGGGCACGTCGCGGCGCCCGGGGCCGCGCCTCCGCGAGCCACCCGCGCCCGTCAGGGGCCGTTCCGTTCGCTCCAGAAGGGGAGCCGGGGCGGAGGCCGGGGCGGGGCGGGCCCGTTTCCAGGCCTGCAGCTCGGAGGAGTCTTCCTAGCGGGGACGGCGCGGCGGGACGCGGGGCGGGGAGGGGGGGGTGGCCTAGCGGCGCGTGAAGAAGCCGAGGCTCCCCGGGGATGCGGCCCGAGGGCGGGGCCCCTGAGCGCCGGGAAGGGCGAGCGCGGGGCCTGCGCCCGGGCGGCCACTGTGGAGAACGCGGCGCGGGCGGGAGAAGTGCCGGCGGCCCAGCCCGGGCTCCGGCCCGGTGGGTTCCCGGGAAATCCCGCAGGGGCAGATCGGCCCGGGGACCGCCGGCTCCGCGGCCGAAATGACCACCCTTCCAAGATGGCGACTCCCGTAGAGACACTCCCGAGGGGACAGCCATGTTAGTTGCTTGACAAAGTCACTAAAGAACATTTGAAAGCCCGCCTCTCCTCCGCCACGCACACGCGCTAACACAGCGCGAGGGCACCCGATGGGGTGCGGGCGGCCGGCCGCTCCCAAGCCGACACTGGGCATGTGCACGGTGTAGTCCAGATACCGAAGAGTCCCTCAGAGGTAGTTTCCACACTTAGGGTTCTGGGACTGAGTTTCACAGAGGCGGCACAGTTGGGCCAGTAAAGCACTGACATGATTATGGGGGTGTGGTGACATGGATTTCGCACTCAGTGATGCTACTCTGTAGGGTGAGTGATGAGGCTTCTCCGAGGTCACTAAGTAGGAGGGGCGTGGAGTGAGTGACAAGGGTTTGGGGTGAGTGATGGGGTCAGTGGGGAAAATAAAATAGGTAGTCCGTGGGATGAGTGATGAGGGTGCTGGGGGGTCTATAGGGTGAGCGATGAGGAGTCTGTTGGCGGGGGGAGTGGTGAGGATTCTCAGAGGTCACTGATGGGGTCTGCCAAGTAAGAGATTGGACCTGGGGGATAAGTGATGGAGGTCTGTGGGGTGAATCATAGGGGGTTACTGGGGTAAGTGATAGGGGGCCTGCAAGATGAATGATTGGAGTTCAGTGGGTGAGTGGTGAGGGTGTTTGGGGAGTAATGGGTGGTCTATGGAGTGAATGGTGGAGAGTTTTGGGGGTGAGTATTGAAGAATCAATGAATGAATGATTCCGACCGTGGGGTGACTGGTGCATGGTCTATGAGGTGCATGATGGGGTTCATTGAGTGGATGGTCAAGGTTTCTGTGGTGTCAGTCATGCATTTATTTGAGAGTGGTTGATGGAGGGGCCAATGGAATCAGATATGCTGCTTCATGGAGTCAGTGATGGGTGGTCTTAAACCAAGATGGGATTGTTTCAAAACCCTACTTTGACTTTGTTGGGCCTCCTATTATTTTTCTTTTCTGCATCATTAATTTCTCCCCCTGATTTCATTATTTCTCTTCTTCGGGTTTTTTCATTTATTCTTATTTTTAAATTCCTAAGTTGAATGCTTATCTCATTCATATTCAACCACTTTCCTTTTATAATATAAGCATTAAGTTCATGAATTCTTCTCTAAGAACACTTTAGCTCTATGTAACAAATTTTGATATGTAACATTTTCACTGTAGTTTACTTCAAATGTTTTCTAATTTCTGTTGCAGTTTTCTCTCCGACCCCGTAGTTATTTAAATAAGAGATTCTGATTTTCCAAGAAGTTGAAAAAATTTTTTTAAGATTTTATTTATTTATTTGACAGGGAGAGGGAGAGAGCACAAGCAGGGGGAGCGGCAGGCAGAGGGAGAGGGAGAAGCAGGCTCCCCACTGAGCAGGGTGCCCGATAGGCGGGCTGGATCCCAGGACCCTGGGATCATGACCTGAGCAGAAGGCAGACGCTTAACCGACTGACCAATCCAGGTGCCCCAAAAGTTGAAATTTTTGTTATTGATTTCTAAACTACACTCAGAGACTGTCATCTGAGTGATTATTAGGTGAAGAAATAGATGTTCCTTAAAGTGGATAGTATGTATTGAACTTTAAGTTAAATTATTTTCCAAAACTTTTGTAAAATTGGTACTCCCACCAGCAACATATAAAAGGGCTCATTCTGGGGGACCCGGGTGGCTCAGTCAGTTGAGCATCTGACTTGGGTTGGGGACTTGATCTCGGGGTCACATCCCCAACTCGGGCTTTGCACTGGGGGGGAATCTGCTTCTCCCTCTCCTCTGCCCCCCCCCCCCGCCATACCACCACCCTCACTGGTGGTGCTAGTACTCTCTTGAATAAATAAATAGAATCTTTAAAAATAGAAAAACATAAAAAAACTAAAAGGGATCGCTCTAACATCCTCTCCCACACTGAATATTGCTGCTTTTTTAATTTTTCCCATTCTGAGGCCCAAACAGAATGATACCTGTTTTTACTTTGGTAAAGTAAATGGTATCTAGTATCTTGTTTTACTTATTTATGCATTTTCCTGGCAACTAGTGGTCGAATATCTTTGCATATGTTTTTTAAAGTTTTCATATCTTTTGCTCTTTTTTTCCTTTAGGTGGTTTGTCTTTCTAATTTGTGAACATTAACCTTCTGTCATTTATTGTGATTTTTTCCCTTTTATCTCTCTTTATATCTTGATTTTTGAAAGATGTTTCTACATATAATTAGAAAAAATAATCATCTGATTAGAGATATCTGTCTTTTTCCTTTTCAGGTTCTGAGTATCTTGTCTTGCCTAGTGAGTTCTCCCCACTTCATGCTTAAACAAATATATGCCTTAAATTTAACATTTTTATAGTTTTAATTTTTAAAATTAAATTTCAATCCAGCTGGAATTTACTCTGGTGTGTGGTATGAGATGAGATCGAAGTTTGTATTTTCCCTTTGGATAGAAAATTTGCCGGCACCAATCGTTAAATGAATACACTTTTCTAACTCAACTACATGCCACTTTTGTCACATAATTTTCCAAGTGTTTATTGCTCTATTTCTGAGCTCTGTTTTTTCCTTCTGATATATGTATCTACTCCCTTTCAAAAAAATGTATTGACTTTTAGAAATACTTTTAGTATCAAATAGTACTAGCCCCTTCACTGTACTTTTTCTTTCTTTTTTGGTTGTTTTCTTTAATATTCTTTAGCATTTATTCTTCCATATGAATGTTAAAACCATCTTATTTTGTTTCAAAACAACCATTAAAACTATGTATTTTATAGTTTTCTTTTTTTTAAGATTTATTTATTTATTTGAGAGAGCGAGGGCATGAGAATGGGGGGAGGGGCAGAGGGAGAGAATCTCAAGCAGACTCCCTACTGAGCCAGGAGCCTGACTCAGGACTTGATCTCACCACCCATGAGATCATGACCTGAGCCAAAACCAAGAGTCAGAGTCTCAACTGACTGAGCTACCCAGGCACCCCTATAGTTTTCTTCTTATAGACCCAGCACCTTTTTATTTTAAAAAAAATTGCATTCTTAGATATTTTACATTTGTTTTTTGTCACCATGGTGAAAAGCATACTTTTTCTATTTCCAAAGGAAAAAAATCTGTCAATTTTTATTTTCTTTATTGTATTTTATTTCTTATCCAATGCAATGATCAGATTCTCATGTGAATTCTAGCTGCTTTTTACAGTCTCTTCATTTTCCTAGGTAGAATACCATATTGCATCCAATCAACAATGATACTCTCTCTTCCCTCCAAATATTTATTCTGATTACCTCATCTTCTCTTGCATTAGCTACCACTTTTGGAACAATGTTGAATGATACTTGATAGAGGGTATCCCTATTTTGTTGCTAATTTGAAAGTGAAAGTCATTCATTCATTCATTCATTCATTCAACAAACGTTTATTGAGTACCTTCCCCTTGTCAAGAGACTGGGTTTGAAATCCTGCATGGCCACTTCCTAGCTACATGATTTTTTTCCTAACAGATGTATTGATATAATTCATCTACCATAAACTTACGGTAAACTACCCATTCAAAGCTTACAATTCGGTAGTTTTAAGTATATTCATAGAGTTGTGCAACCACCACCACCATCTAATTTTAGAACATTCTATAACCTCAGAAGGAAACATGGTACTCATTCGTCATTCCCATTCTGTATCCCCCTGCTTCAGGCAACCACTTTCTGTCTCTGTAGATTTAACTGTTCTAGGCTTTTCATATAAATGGAATCATACAAATGGTGGTCTTTTGTGACTCTCTTCTCTCACTTACCATAATGTTGTCAAGATTCATCCGTGCATGCTATGGCATGTATCCGTACTTTATTCCTTTTTTATTACTGAATAATATTCTTTTGTAAGGATATACCACATTTGGTTTTTTTTCCATTCATCAGTTGAGGGGCATTTGGGTTGTTTCCACTTTTAACTACTATGAATAATGCTGCTGTGAACATTTGTGTCCACGTTTTTGCGTGGACATCTATTTTCATTTCCCTTGGGAGTGGAATTGCTAGATCATATGGTACCTCTATGTTTAACACTTGGAAGAACTGCCAAACCTTTTTTCAAAATGGCTGTGCCATTTTCCATCCCACCAGGAAGGTATGTAGGTTCCAATTAGTCACATCCCCACCAACACTTGTTACTGCCTTTTTTAATTCTAGCCATCCTAGTGGGTGGGAAGTGGTATCTCATTGTGGTTTTGATTTCTATTTCTCTAATGACTGCTGATATTGAATATCTTTTCATGTATGCAATGGACTGAATGTTTAGGTCTCCTGCCAAATTCATAGGTTGAAATCCTAATTCGCAGTGTGATGGTATGAGGAGGTGAGGTCTTTGAGAGGTGATGAGGTCACGAGGTTGGAGCCCTCATGAATGGGATTAGTACCCTTATGAAAGGGACCCCCGAGAGTCCTTTTCCCCTTTTTGCCATGTGAGAACACAGCGAGATGTGATCCAAGAAGCAGGTTCTCGCTGGACTCCAGATCTGCTGGTGCTTTGATCTTGGACTTCCAGCCTCCAGCACTGTGAGAAAGAAACGTTTGTCGTTTATTTATTTTTTTTAAAGATTTTATTTATTTATTTTGACAGAGAGAGACAGCCAGCGAGAGAGGGAACACAAGCAGGGGGAGTGGGAGAGGAAGAAGCAGGCTTCTAGCGGAGAAGCCTGATGTGGGGCTCAATCCCAGATTGTTGGGATCATGCCCTGAGCCGAAGGCAGACGCTTAACGACTGTGCCACCCAGGCGCCCCACGTTTGTTGTTTAAACCATCAGTCTGTGGTAGTTTATTAGCAGCCCGAACTCACTGACAATGTGCTCGTTGGCCATTTGTGTATCTTCTCTGGAGGAATATCAGTTCAAATCCTTAGCTTATCATTAATTGAGTGATTTGATTTTTTATCATTAAGTTGTAAGTGTTCTTGATATGTTCTGGATACAAGTCCCTTGTCAGATATGTGATTTGCATTTATTTTCTCCGATTTCGTGGGTATCTTTTCACTTTCTTAGTGGTTGACTTTGTAGCACAAAAGTTTGTAATTTCGATGAAGTCCAATTTATCTATTTTTTTCTTTTGTTTCTTGTGCTTTTGATGCCATAGACTTTTCTTTCCCCATGGAATTATATTGGAATGCTTATCTAAATTCAGTTAACTGTAGGAGTGCTGGCTGGCTCAGTCAGTTAAGCGTCTGACTCTTGATTTTGGCTTAGGGCGTGATCTCAGGGTCGTGGGATCAAACCCTGCATCGGGCTCCTCGCTTAGCAGGGAGTCTGCATGTCCCTCGCCCTCTGCGCTTCCCCCCTGCTCGTGCTCGCCCTCAAATAAATAAATAAATAGAAATCTTTAAAATGGTAAATTGTAATCATTTTATTTTCTCTGATTATTGGTCTTAATAGATTTCTACTTTCGGGGGGATTAATTTTGGTAGTTTGTGTTTGCTGGGGATTTTATGTTCTCGTAGAGCTGCTCATAATGCTTAGTTAAATTATTTTGTTCACTCCATTTTATTCTTCTTTGTTAAGACTGCTTTAGCTATTCTAGGATCTGTGCCTTTCCATATAAATTCTAGAATATGCTTGTCTATGGATGTTGAACATATTCTCATGTACTTATTTGCCCTCCGTATATCCTCTTTGGTGAAATGTCTCTTCATGTCTTTTGCCCATTCTCTAATTGGATTGTTTGTTTCTTCAATGTTGATTTTTGAGAGTTCGTTCTATGTTATACTTATGAGTCTTTGTCAGATACTTTCTCACAGTCTATAGCTTTTCATTTCATCCTCCTAACAGTGTCTTTTGCAGAACTACAGTTTTTAATCTGTTGAAGTCAAAGATACGTATTTTTTCTTCTATTGATCATGTTTCTGGTGTCATATCTAAGAATTGTTACTAAGCCCTAAGTTCTGATGATTTTCTCCCATGTAGTCTTCTCACCGTTTTATAGTTTTACATTCTACATTTGAATCTGTGATCCATTTCAGGTTAATTTTTTATGAAGTGTGTCACTTAGATTGAGATTCATTTTGTTTTTTCCTTATGAATGATCCAATTACTCCAGCATCATTTGTTGAAAAGACTTTCCTTCATCCATTGAATAGTTTTTGTACCTTTGTAAAAAAAAAGCAGTAGTTGGCTGTACTTGTGTGGGGCTATTTCTGGGCCCTCTCTTCTGTTTCATTGATCTATGTGTCCATCCCTTCATCAGTACCACATTGTCTTGATTCCTGTAATTAAATAAAAAGCCTTGAAAACAAGTAGATTGATTTCTCCCATTTTATTCTTTGTCAGAATTGTTCTAGCTATTGTAGATTCTTTGTCCTTCCACATAAATTTAAGAATAAATTTGCCTATATATACAAAAAATTCTTGCCGAGATTTTAATAGGATTATATTAAGCCTGTATATCAGCTTGTGAAGAATTTATATTTTTATGGCGTTGAGGCTACCCAACCATAAACACAGTATCTGTCTCCATTTATTTAGCTCTTTGTTGACTTCTTTCATCAACATTCTCTAGTTTTCAGCATGCAAGCCCTTGTACATATTTCGGTACATTTACACCTAAATATATACTTTCTGAGTGATGTAAAGTGTTTTGTTTTTAACTTGTTTCATTGTTCATTTGTAGTATATAAAAATACAGCTGATTTTTGTGTGTTGTTCTTGTGTCCCGTAACCTTGCTGAAGTCACTTATTACTTCTAGAAGTTTTTTTTTAAGATTTTATTTATTTATTTGAGAGAGAGAGAGAGTGAGCAAGAGCAAGAGAGAGAGAGAGAACACAAGCTGGGGAAGAGGCAGAGGGAGAGAGAGAAGCAGGCTCGCTGCTGAGAGTCTGATGTGGGGCTCAATCTCAGGACCCTGGGTATCATGACCTGAGCTGAAGGCAGATGCTTAACCAACTGAGCCACCAAGGCACCCCTTCTTCTAAAAGTTTTTCTGTAGGGTCCTAGGGATTTTCTATCTGGACCATCATGTTACCTGCAAGTAGGGTCAGTTTTATTTCTTCCTTTTCAATCTCTATGCCTTTTGTTCTTTTTTCTTGCCTCGTTGCACTGGCTAGAATTTTCATTGCTATATTGAATAAGAGTGGTGATAGTCGACATCCTTGTGTTGTTCTTGATATTAGGGGGCAAACATTCAGTCTCTCACTATTAAGTATGAAGTTAGTTATAGTTTTTTGTAGATCTCATTTTTAGCAAGTTGACAAAGTTAACCTTTATTCCAGGTTTTCTAAGAGGTTTTTTTAAAATCATGAATGGGTGTTGGATTTTGCCAAAACCTTTTTCTGCATCAACTGATATTATCATGTGATTTTTTTTCTTCTGTGGCCTGTTAATATGGTAGATTACACTGATTGATTTTCAAATATTGAACTAGTCTTGCATTCCTAGAATAAACCCCACTTGGTCATGGTGTATTATTCTCTTCATATATTGCTGAATTATATTTGCTAATATTTTGTTAAGAATCTTTGCACCTATGCTTATAAAAGATATTGGCTTGTAGGGGTTTTTTTATACTTTTTTGGTTAGGTGATAGAATAATTCATCAAGAAACATCCTATTTTCAAATACAGGTGATGACAAAATGTGCAAAATTTGCTATGCAAACCACGTATAAACCAGTGGGAAAACATTCGTACATCAACGATGTATTTTTTTGTACTCTTTGTCTGCTTTTGGTATCAGGCTTTAGGGAATGTGTTAGGAAGAATTCCCTTTTCTGTTTTCTGGAAGACATAGTGTGGGATTGGTGTTCATTCTTCTTGAAAAGTTGGTGGAAGTCTCCAGTGAAACCATTTGGCCTAGAGATTTTTATTTCAAGAGTTGTCTTTTCAATTGCAAAATGAATTTCTTTAATCGTTATGAGGCTATTCAAATGAGCTGTTACATACTGGAAGAGTTGTGGTCGTTTGTACTTCTCGAGGAATTGGTCCATTTCATCTAAGTTGTCAAATTTATTATTGTATTCCTTTATTATTCTTTTGATGTCTGCAGGGTCTATAGGGATAGCCTCTGTTTCAGTCCTGATATTAATCATTTGTATCTTTGATTTTTTCTTTGTCAGTATTACTAGAGATTTGTTTATTTTATTATTCTTGTTGGAAAACCAGCCCTTTGTTTCATTGTTTTTTTCTGCTGTTTCTCTGTTTGCAATTTCATTGATTTCTTTTTTTTTAAGATTTTATTTATTTATTAGAAAGAGGGAGAGAAAGAGAAGTAGCCAGCAGAGCGGCAGGCAGAGGGAGAAAGAGAAGCAGGCTCAATCCCAGGATAGATTTTATCTATTTACTTGAGAGAAAACAAGAGCAAGAGAGAGAGAGAGGGAGAAGCAGGCTCCCCGCTGAGCAGGGAGCCCGATGCGGGACTCGATCCCAGGACCCTGGGTTCATGACCTGAGCCAAAGGCAGATGCTTAACCGACTGAGCCACCCAGGCACCTCCAATTTCATTGATTTCTGCTCCTACTTTTATTATTT
Source organism: Ursus americanus (assembly GCF_024610735.1). Classification (NCBI taxonomy): domain Eukaryota; kingdom Metazoa; phylum Chordata; class Mammalia; order Carnivora; family Ursidae; genus Ursus; species Ursus americanus. The sequence goes on from NC_142164.1 coordinate 82,919,958, forward strand.
CCTTCTGCTGGCTTTGGGTTTATTTTGTTCTTCTTTTCTAATTTCTTTTTTTTTAATATTTTATTTGAAGTAATCTCTACACCCAATGTGGGGCTCAAACTTAAAACCCCGAGATCAAGAGTCACATGCTCCACTGACTGAGCCAGCCAGGCGCCCCTTCTTTTCTAATTTCTTGAGACGAGAGTTTAGATTATTGCTTTGAGGCTCTCTTCCTTTCACTTGTAAACATTAGTGCCATAAATTCTCCTTATAGCACCGCTTTTATTGTGCACTGGTTATCAAATCCCAGGGGAGGACTCCAAACACTTCTGCCCACTGCACCTTGGTATCAGAGTCGCCAAGGAAAACACAGCCACAGTGAGACACTGAATGCAACAAAGCTTTACCTGCATAGAGAAGAGACAGAGCAAGATCAGCATCTGTAGTACGCATCCTTTCCTCATAGCTAGCGGGTCTCCTGGCAGCCAAATGGCAGGTAAGCACAGGAGAAGATCCTTCACTCCATTAGTTAGCAAAGAAGTCTAAATTAAACTAAACTAAGATACTGTTCACACCCCTCTCACAGTGCAGTGAAAGGACCCCACTCACTCCCCCATGGAGTCTGAAATACTGAAAGCGAGGGGCAGGCCTAAGAGCCATTGATGTACAAACTTCTGCAGAACAAAACAGCACACACTGAGTTCAAAATAGGGAAAGATACTCCCACACAAAGGCAGTAGCCCCACACAGGCTGTGTGGGCTCTTTGTCTCTTGGTAAGGAAGTGTTCCAGGCCCAAGGTCCATTCTTATATGGTCCAGGGGGGCAGTTTAAAAGATTATGTGCCTGAGACTGTAGCCTACAAATTTTGATATGTTGTATTTTAATTTTTATTCAGTTCGGTGTATTTTTTTTATGTGCAATCATATTTATTGTGGCATTATTTATAATACCTCCCAAAGGAAACAAGCAAAATGTCAAACAATGAGAAATTGGTTAAATAAATCATCTTATGTTTATACAACAACTAATAAAAGTCATGTTGTGGGAAAATAATTAATGACATGGAAAATATTCTTAGCATGCTGACAAGTTTAAAAAGCAAATATTAAAATAATATATATATACTGTCATCCTGATTTTCTTTTTTTTTTTTAATTTCCCTTGAGACTTCCTCTTTGAGCTGTGGATTATTTAGAAGTATGTTGTTTAGTTTCTAAGTGTTTGGGGATTTTCCTGTTACCTCTTTGTTTTGATTACTAGTTTCATTCCATTGTGGTCAGAGAACATACTATGTATGATTTTAATTCTTCTACATTTGTTGAGGTTTGTTATATGGTCTAGGATATGGTCTATATGACATATTTTCTGTGGGCACTTAAAAAGAATGTGTATTCTGCTACTTTTGGGTGGAAAGTTCTATAAGTGTTGCTTAGATCCTGTTGGTTAGTGATGTTCATGAATTCTTTTATAACCTTGCTGATTTTCTGCCTAATTGTTCTTTCAGTTGTTGAAGGACGCGTATCGAAGTCTCCAACTGTAATTGTGATTTTGTCTATTTCCCCTTTCAGTTTTATCAAGATTTTCTTCATATATTTTGCAATTCTTTTGCATGATGCATACACATTTAAAACTGCTATGTCTTCTTGGTGGACTGACCCTTTTATCATTATGTAATGTCCCTGTCTGTCCCTGGTAATTTTCTTTACTCTGAAGTCTACTCTATCCTTTTACTTTCAACCTACATATATCATTATATTTGAAGCACGTTTCTTGTAGACAGTATATAGCTGGGTCATGATTTTCGAAATAGAATCTGCTAATTTCTGTCTACAATTGGTGCATTTATACCATTTACACTTTCTGTAATTATTTATATGTTAAGGTTTAAGTCTGTCATATTTGGTGTTTTCTGTTTGTTCTCTCTGTTTCTCTCTCTCTCTCTCTCTCTCTCTCTTTTCCCTTCTTTGGGGGTATTTGGACATTTTATTTTTTTTTTTATTTTTTTTTTTTAAAGATTTTATTTATTTATTCGACAGAGAGAGAGACAGCCAGCGAGAGAGGGAACACAAGCAGGGGGAGTGAGAGAGGAAGAAACAGGCTCATAGCGGAGGAGCCTGATGTGGGGCTCGATCCCAGAACGCCGGGATCACGCCCTGAGCCGAAGGCAGACGCTTAACCGCTGTGCCACCCGGGCGCCCCGTATTTGGACATTTTAAAGAATTCTGTTTTGATTGTCTAGTGTTTTCAGGGGGATCTCTTTATATAGCTTTTTTTAACCAGATATTCTATGTATCATGTAATATATACATAACAGAGTCCACTGGCATCATTTTACCTCTTCCAGGGAAGTGTGGAAACCTTACTTATCTCGTGTCCCTTCATCCTCCCCTATTTATAATAAAATTGTCTTTAATATTTCCTTTACATGCATTGAGCACCACATGAGATGCTGGAAAATTTTCACTTCAACTGTCAATCGTAATTTAGAAAACTTAGGAGAAGGAAAGCATATTATATTTACCTATATTTTCGCTCTTTCCATGTTCTTTCTTCCTTACTGATGTTCCAAGATTCCTTCTTTTATCATTGCGTTTCTGGTCAGAGAAACTCCTGTAGCCATTCTTTTACGGTAGGTCTGCTGATAACAAATTCTTAGTTTTCCTTCATCTGAAAATGTCTTGACAGCTCTTCGATCGCCGAAGGATCTTTTCTATGGGTTTAGGATTCTAGGCTAACAATTCTTTTCTTTCAGCACTTGAAAAATGTTGTGCCATTTCCTTCTGGTCATAGTGGCATCTTCTTCCAATAGAAGGCTGTTTCGTCTATGTTGAAAATCTGTTGTTTAGGGTAACCGCCTTCATTAATTATCTGAGCTGAACCTTCTGGATAATTGGCTGCACCTTCCATACCAGCACTTGCAGCTTCACCTTACACTCTTATGTTATGGAGACGGCTTCTTTCCTTAAAATTCACGAACCAACAGGGCGCCTGGGTGGCTCAGTTAAGTGTCTGCCTTTGGCTCAGGTCATGATCCCGGGGTCCCAGGATGGGGCCCCCCCGCCTCGGGCTCCCTGCTCAGTGGGGAGTCTGCTTCTCCCTCTGCCTCCCCCCTCCCCCGCGCTCATGCTCTCTTTCTGTCTCTCTCTCAAATGAATAAACAGAATCTTAAAAAAAAAAAACTCGTGAACCAACCTCTGCTAGCTTCAAACTTTCCTTCTGCAGTTTCCTCACTCTCAGCCTTCAGAGAACTGAAGAGAGTTAGGGCCTTATCTGGATTAGGCTTTGGCTTAAGGGATTGCTGTGGCTGGTTACACGGGTGTGGTTTGTGGTGCCCCAGAACAATTACAATAGTAACATCAAAGATCACTGACCACAGGTCACCATAATAAATATAATAATAACGAAAAAGTTTGAAATATTACAAGGATTGCCAAAATGTGACACAGAGACATGAAGCGAGCAGATGCTCTTGGGAAAATAGTGCTGATAGACTTACTTGACAGAGTTGCCATAAATCTTCAATTTGTAAAAGCTTCACTATCTGGGAAACACAATAAAATGAGGTATGCCTGTATTTCTTTGCTGGGATTTTCTATTGTCTCATTTGTGTTAATAAGCATTTTTCATAATTGCCCAATGAAGCATGTTTATGATGGCTGCTCTAAAATCCTTGTCAGATGGGGCGCATGGGTGGCTCAGTCAGCTGGGCGTCAGACTCTTGATTTTGGCTGGGGTCATGATCTCAGGGTCATGGGATCCAGCCCTGCATCGGGCTCTGTGCTCAGTGGGGAGTCTGCTTGGGATTCTCTCTCCCTCTGCCCCTCCCCCCTCAAATAAATAAGTAAATCTTTAAATAAAATAAAATTATATTTAAAAAAAGAAAATCCTTGTCAGATAATTCCAACATCTGTGTTATCTTAGTGTTGGGATCTGCTCAGTGTCTTTTCTCATTTGAGTTGAGATTTTCCTGGTTCTTGGTATGACATCTAATTTTTCATTGTGTTCAGGACATTTGGGTATTAAGAGGTTCTGGAATTTATTTAACTCTCGTGTTTTAACAGGCCTCCCTTGACAGAGGTCCATTTGGTAAAGGGAGATGTCACCTCATTCATTACTGCTAGGTGGGGATGGAAGTCCAGGTTCTCCACTTGGCCTCTTGGGGGGGGGGGCTCCTTTTTTTTTTTAATGGCAGGGGAAGGAGCTGAGGGAGAGGGAGAGAGAGAATCTTAAGCAGGCTCCATGCCCATCTTGGAGCCCATCACGGGGGTCAGTCTCACAACCCTGAGATCATGATCTGAGCCAAAATCAAGAGTCAGACACTTAACCTACTGAACTATCCAGGTACCCCGGGGTGGGCTCCTTTTTATTGCCTGATGGGGGTAGCAATTCATGCTTCTCACTAGGCCTCTGCTGATACCACCCTGACTGGGAGGTAGGTACCTTGTCCCGGCTTCCCATTGGATGTCCATTGACACTATTGGCACAAGTGCCCTTGTTACTGCTGAGCCCTGGTGAGAGCTCCAGTAGGCCTTCTCTGACATCACTTAGTGGGGAGGAGGAAGGACACTGTTATCTCTGGGTGAGGATGGAAGCCCAGACTCCCCACATTGTCTCCACTATCACCAAAGGGCAGGGGAGAAGGAGGCAGCTGTTACTGCCTAGCAAGGAAGAAAGATCTGGCACCCTAATGGGCTTTCTCTGATACCACCTGGGCAGTGGGCAGGGGGTAGAGGGTTAGGGTTTGGGGGTGCCTTCTTATAGTTTGTCAAGGGTGGAAGTCTAGGCTCTCCACTTGGCCTTTGCTGTTAGTAATGGTAGTGGAACCCCCGTGTTTTTTTTTTTTTTTTTTGTGGTGTTTGGCCTGAGTAGAGCCATCACCGTCTAAAAGTTTTCTGTCTTGGTAGACTGCCTCTTTCCTGGTCCTTTGACTAGAGAGAGCAGGCTTTTCTTGGGGCAGTTTTTGTCTGTACCCATTGGCCTTTCGAGGTTGCTGGCTTCTCCAGCACCAAGTCTAGGATATATGAGGCTAAAAGAAAACCCAGAGAACTCTGCCACGTCATTTTTGGGGTCTCAGGATCCCTAGCCAGTCTGCCCTCTTCGTTCCACCTTTCAGAATCTTCCTATGTGTTATATCTAATGTCCACACTTTTTAGTTGTAAATTATTTAGCAGAAAGAATAGGTAAACTAATATCTACTCCATCCCCAGAAGAGGAAGTCCCTGTAATTATGATTTTGAAGACTTCGTGTGGTTTCATGCATTTATGTTGGTTTTATTGTGTATATTGAATGGCCCTAAAGATTTATACAAAGGTTTATGTACTTCTTTATTGTATATTTTGTTATTAAAAATGGATCCCTTTGGGGGCGCCTGGGTGGCTCAGTCAGTTAAGCGTCTGCCTTCGGCTCAGGTCATGATCCCAGGGTTTGGGATCGAGCCCCACATCGGGCTCCCTGCTCGGCAGGGAGCCTACTTCTCCCTCTCCCTCTGCCCCTCCCCCTGCATGGGCTCCCTCCCTCTCTCTCTTTCAAATAAATAAATCAATCAAATCTTTAAAAAAATAAAAATTAAAAAAATAATAATAGAATTTAAAAATAAAAAAATAAGAAATAAAATAAAAATGGACCCTTTTGTTAATCCATTGAGCACTTTGGGCTTAATTTCCACCTCAATAATTATATTTCTGGATGTGCTTTCGTTTTCTTAAATTTGCCTGGTGTATTGTATCTTTTTTAAATCTTTATTTAGTTATGACATAACACCCAAAACTGCACAGATTATGTATTTAGCTTGATGATTTTTTAACAGACTGAGTAAACATGTACAACCACTACCTAGCTTTAGAAATAGAATATCACTAGCACCCATGAAATACCCCTTGTATTCCTTTCCAATCACTAACCTCCTCCCAGGGGGTACCAACAGCCTCACTTCTAACAGCATAGATTTCGTTTTCCATGTTTTTGAAATTTATATCAACATAATCATACAGTATTGATTCATTGCTCTTTTGAGTCTGGCTTCTTTGGCCAATGTAGTATTCATGAGATGAGATCCATGCATGTTGCGTGTAGTAATTTGTTCATTCTTGTTACTGTATAGTACGTCTTGTTTGAATATAGGACAACTTGTTTATCCATTCTGATGTTGATGGTCATTTGCATAATTTTCAGTTTTGAATAAAGCCACTCTGAACATCATCATACTTGTCTTTCAGTCAGCACATGTTCACAGTTCTCTTGAGTGTATTCCTGGGAGTGGAGTAGCTGGGTCATAGGCTAGTGCATGTGTTCAGCTTTCTTTTCTTTCTTTTTTTTTTTTTTTAAGATTTTATTTATTTATTTTACAGAGAGAGACAGCGAAAGAGGGAACACAAGCAAGGGGAGTGTGAGAGGGAGAAGCAGGCTTCCCGCCGAGCAGGGAGTCCTATGCGGGGCTCGATCCCAGGACCCTGGGATCATGACCTGAGCTGAGGCAGATGCTTAACAGCTGAGCCACCCAGGTGCCCTCTTTTTTTTTTTTTTAAGATTTTACTTATTTGAGAGAGAGAGAGAGCACACGAGCAGGGGGAGGGGGAGAGGGAGAGGGGGAAACAGACTCACGGCTGAGCGGGGAGCCCGACATGGGGCTCGATCCCGGGACCCTGAGATCATGACTTGAGCTGAAGGCAGCCACTTAACCGACTGAGCCACCCAGGCGCCCCTGTCTTGAGCTTTCATAGATAACACCAAACAGTTTTACAAAGTGTTTATACTATTTTATGCTCCTCAAAAACAATTTATGAGTTTCCATTGCTCATATCCTCACCAGCTCTCTTGGTTATTTTCCGTCTTTTCCATTTTTAGCCATTTCTGGTGGGTATGAAGGATTATCTGATTGTAGTTTAATTTATATTTCCTTGCTAACTCATGAAGTTGAGCACCTTTCCTGTGCTTATTTGCCACTTGGCATGTCTTCTTTGGGGAGTGCCTGTTCCCTTTGCTCTTTTCCTATTGCTCCTATTGATTTCTAGGAATGTTGATATATTTGAGATATGAATTATTTGTCAGGTACCAGGATTACAGTCATCTTCTCCCACTGTGGGATTTGCCTTTTCACTCTTAATTTTGTCTTCTGATGAACCAAGGTCTTTAATTTCACCGTAGTCCAATTCAATAACCTTTTATTCTACCAGATATCAAAACTTGATATCGGGGCGCCTGGGTAGCGCAGTCGTTAAAGCGTCTGCCTTCGGCTCAGGGCGTGATCCCGGCGTTATGGGATTGAGCCCCACATCAGGCTCCTCCGCTGGGAGCCTGCTTCTTCCTCTCCCACTCCCCCTGCTTGTGTTCCCTCTCTCGCTGGCTGTCTCTCTGTCACATAAATAAATAAAATCTTTAAAATAAAAAAAAAACTTGATATGAAGCACATTAATTAAGACATTGTAGTACTGGTCCACGAATAGGCAAATAGACCAATCGAAACACAGAATCCAGGAATGAACCTCCACATAGACGGTCACAAAGCAACACTGCAGAGCAGTTGAGAAAGGATAGTCTTTTCAGTAAGTCATGCTGGATCACCTTAATATCCATATGGAAGAAATGAATCTTTTTTAAAAAAAGATTTTATTTATTTGACAGGGAGAGAAAGAGAGAGAGCGCACAAGCAAGGGGAGCAGCGGAGGGAAAGGGAGAAGCAGACTCCCCGCTGAGCAGGGAGCCGGACCTGGCCTGGGGCTCAATCCCAGGACCCCAGGATCATGACCTGAGCCAAAGGCAGATGCTTAACTGACTGAGCCACCCAGGCGCCCTGGAAGAAGTGAATCTTGACCCTAACGCATATGACACACCAAAATCCTTCCCAAGAAGGTGGGCTATAAATCTAAATGTAAAAGACAGAACAATACAAATTTAGAAGAAAACATTAAACATCTTTATGACCCTGAGGTAGGCAAGGTTTTCCTAAGACATAACACGTGCCAACCATAACAGAAAGAGGGATAAATAGCATGGCATGTTTCTGTCCAACGCTTCATTTCACATCTTCGTCTTTTTGTTTTAGATATGTGGCACCTGTGTTTTGTTTTGTTTTGTAAACCAATCCCATTGTCTTTATCTTTTATGGCAGGATTTAGCTCATTCAATTTAGTTGAATTATAACATTAAATTTCGTGCCTTCTTTTATTTTATGTTCACTATTTATTTTGCTCAGTTGATATTTCCACTCTTTCCCTTTTCCTATTTTTTCTGGTTTGGTCACATTTCTCATTCCCCTCTGGGTTCTTATTATCTTGGAATTCTGATAGCTAGGAATTCTGATTATTTTTATCAATTTCTTCCTTACAAATCTAATTGTCTATATATTCTCTGTTACTAGATCCAATAATGTTGTAATCATATTTGGATCTAGGAGTAGAGGTGCGTGATTTGCCTTCTCGTCCTCATTTTACTCAGTAGATTTTTCCAGGGTTTTTTAAATTTTCCACTTAGTAATAATCTTATTTATTCCATATGCCAAGTTACATTATTTTTCTTTATTCAGATATAACTATATATTACAAGAATCATTTCTCAAGACTGCTTTCCTCTGATTTTGAAGTTTCTGTTGCTATTAAATTTATAATTTCTTAGGCTATTCCCTTGAGTATTCTCCTGAGCTAGGAATGGTGGCATTTAAGTGCTTTTATGTCTAAAATTGTCTTTTGCTCTGACAGAAGAATAGTATCAAACTAGGATGGGTTTTAAATTCTTGAATCTCAGCCCCTTTCTGTCAGTAATTTGTAGATATTTTCTTCTAATATGATTCCTGTCATTGCAAACAAAAAGTCTAGTGCCATTGTGAGCCCTTTCCATTGTAAATAACATGTTATTTCTGCCCGGAAGTGTTGTAGATTTTCTTTTTATCCTTTACATTCAAGGCCAAATCAGATTTGGGGTTGATTTGTTTCCTCTGGGAGTCAAGAATTGGGGGGATTTCTGTGGGGAAGGATCAATGAGGTAGGGGCCAGTAGAATTAGATAATCTAAAGCCTATAAATGTGGTTCACAATGGGGCAGTGAGTGACAGTCTCGGGAAATTCTTGAGGTTTTAGAAGAGTTGGAGATGTAAGTATCTGAAGTCATTGATTAGCCCACGAAGAGTTATTGATTGGAATACTGAGGTGGCGAATGATTGCTTGCAAGCCTGGGATTACAAGTTTTTGGGAGTCAATTTTGGTGGCCCTATGCAAGTCATTGATTGAGACCCGTGGATATCGGTAAATGCGGGACTGTGTGATTTAGTATATTATTGAAGGTTCCATGGGAGTCACTAATTCTATATATGGGCTGTGAGTTATGGGGTCCTATAGGAGGTCAGTTTGACCCCCGAAGGGCATTGAGTGGATCAGTGGTTGGTTTTCTACTGAGGGTGTATTGCCTGTGTTGGTGATTATTTGGGGAGCCTCTAGAAACCAGTTGATGGTACCATCTGGGACACGGTTTTGTCAAGCAGTGTGGGTTACTGATTTAGGAGCCTGTACAGACATGCTGGTTTTCAGTGCCCAGATGGGAGCTGGGGGAGGGAGGCAATGAGTTTATGTTTTCGTCTATGGCAGAAGAGGGTGGGCTCTCTAAGTTGCCCACAACATACACGGAATTATACAGAAGCTCAGTTTATGCACATGTGACATGATCACCCCTAGCCAGACCACTTTAAGGGCAGCAGGAAATGGAAATAATGTTTTTTGTGACCTGCCATGTACAGAATACCATATGGCATAGTAGTTAGGAAATGTACCTTGGAGCTAAAACCAGGCATACCTGGGTTTGAGTCCTTGTCCTTCCCCCTAATCTGAGTGATATTGGGGCAGATTTCTTAATATCTCCAAACATCTCTATCTGATGATAAATGGGAATAATAATAATAATGAAATACCTAGTTCACAGGATGAGTTTGAAAACTAAATGAGGTACCTGCCTTGCATCTTGTAATAATAGCAATATTTAATATCAATGGAATATGTTCCAGGTAGCATCATATCATTTAATTCTAACAACCCTATGAGACAGGTGTTTTCATCCTCAGTTTTAACATGAAGAAACTCAGACTAAGGTGACTTCCCCAGACTCTAGCTAGAACGTAGACGATCTGGAATTCAAGCCCTCATTTGTTTTATACCAAGTCTTATGAGTATTTTTTTCATATTACATGCTAACATTTGGTGTTGGTTTTACTGAACTTCTCTTTTTCACAGTATCCAGCACAGAGAGCTGCCCCCTTGGTGCCCCCCAGGAAGCATTTGTGGGGTGAATGGTGAATGACTGACCGCATGGACACTGGCTTTCCAGGGTTTTTTGGAGTCTCTGCGGAGCCCCTGGGTCAGACCCCGTAGCAGAGGCTGCAGGAACTACCTCCCGGCCCCAGCGGCTCTGACTGAGTCCCCAGGTGCCCGCCTGGCTTCAAGCTCCTGGGAAGAGTGGAGTCATCAGCAAGAGAGCCCGAGAGCTGAGGCCCAGCAGGAACATGCCAGCTAACCGGAGTTCTCCCCAGTGGTCCTCGGTCCTGGCTGCAGAGGGACGTGGCAGCTTGTGTGAGGTGAGGAGGGAGAGGGCTCCAGGGGCAGGACTTCATTCCGTGAGGAGACAGCCATGACCTTTCACCAGGGCCTCAGGGGAGGGGCAGGTGGGTCACAGAAGTGGCAAATTCTAGGCTCCCAGGTCACTATCCTCCTGCTGTGTGAGTACCACGTGGCTGATGTCCCATATCCAGAGACCTGTGTGTTTCAATGGACATGTGATGTGGCTGAGGTAGGAAAGGGGGGATGGGAGGGTCACCCCACATCTGGGGTCCTAGCCAGGGAGATGCTACCCCCGACCCCCAGCACAGGCCCTGCAATCTCCATTGGCTCTTTGCAGATGCTCAGCTGATCCCCCCGCACCCCAGCCTCCTTTCCCCCTTGTCTCTGGAGATTTGCTGACTTCTCCTCTGTCCTGATCTAGGGCAGAAAAATCCCTTTTCTCTGGAACTGAGAGGATGGCAGGGTACTAGGGCAACAACAGTCTCCAGGGTCCTTCAGGTTCTTCCTCCTTTCAAAGGTGATAAAATGGGCTGAGAAGGCCCAGGTCTCTTAGATTGTGAGTATGAGCTTGGAGTGGAACCACGTCTCCTGAATGTGCCCTCCACCCTCACCGCAACAGCCAAGACCAAGTTGCCCACTCAAAGTTCCCTTTGGGTACCTGGGTGGCTCAGTCTATTGGGCATCTGCCTTCAGCTCAAGTCATGATCTCCAGGTCTTGGGATCAAGCCCCATGTCTGGCTCCCTGCTCAGTAGGGAGTCCGCTTCTCCCTGTCTCTCTCCCTCTCCCTCTGCCCCTCCCTGCCCCAGCTCATGCTCTTTCTCTCTCTCTCTCTCTCTCAAATAAAGAAATAAAATCTTTAAAGAATAAAATAAATAAAATAAAAGTTCCTCTTGAGAATCTGTAAACAGGGGAAGATGATGAGAGAACCAGACCCTGCCCGACAGCTACCTTCTTCAGACCTTCCTGTGGAAGCTGTCACTTCTGGACAGGCTTCTTGTCACAGGGGCTCAGGGTCACATGGACATTAGGATATTAAACTTTAAAAAATTATTTTGGTTTTTATTCTTTCATAATTTCATTATTTCACAATTAAATGTTAGAAAATGCAGGTAAACAAATAGAAGAGAATAAAACATTACTTGTAATTCCAGCATTACCCGGAGTTAACTACTGTTAACATTTAGCTATATTTCCTTTCCTTTCAGTTGATTTTTTTCTTCGTATGCGCATGCGTGCATGTATGTGGGTATATGTGTGAGGCTGTGGGTCTGCATACATACCATACACATATACATTCTATAGCTCAAGTTTCAAAATGGAATTACAGTATTTGGTTGCCTCCTTTTTAATTTTACAGCTTGACATGATTTTCCGGGCATTCAGTATTTTTTCTTCATATACACGTAACGACAGCATTCTGTCCTTTGGATAAACTTGAATTCATTTAACTAATCCACTGTATGTGCATTTAGGGTGTTTCAGGTTTGCTGTTGTGATTAACACTCCTGTGGTAAAATTCCTGCACTTAAATATTTTTGTCCAAGTCACTGAAATTATATTTTGGTCAAAGGTATGAAGGTGCTGAATGGTAAATGAATTGCTGCCTAACCTTAGTGCCCTTCCACCTATGGAAATGTTTAGGCTCTGCTCCATCATATCAATCACAGACCCACAGTTTGGGGCCACAACAATGTGGTCCTCCCCAGTCTTTCTGCAGGTGGCCTCTTGCCCAGCCAGTGTGTGGGAATTTCTAGATGAAAGATTCTGGGCTCTATGGGGCACGTTTCTCCACTTGTCTCTTCCTTCCCAACTACAGACCTCTGCCCCTTTTCAAGGAGAGATGGAAATGACCAAGACCCTGTTGAATGCTATTTATTCACTTATTTATTTGTTAGGTTTTTGGTTTGTTTCATTAGATGTCAGGGAGCAGGGAATGAGCAGAGATACCAAGGAACCAATAAAAGTGTCCCCAAGGGTAGGGAACAGCCGGCGGGACTAGGAAATAGTGGGGGAAGCTGAAAAATAGGCAGAAGGGTCAGTAAGAGAAAGAGGGATGAGGAACAGCTGAAGGGACCATGGTGTACTTACTGGAGATGGAGGATAGCCAAGGGACCCAGCGGACAGATGAGAGTGCAATGGAACAGAGGAAATGGGAAACAGAAGCCCAGAAGCCAGGGGCAGCAGAAAGACCAAGAAATAGTCATCAGGTCCTAGAGAAGTGGAGAGCAGGGAAAAGCGAACAGGTCCAAGAACAATAAGAGGGATCTCAAAATAGGAGGAAGGACCAGAAGGTAGAGGAACCAGATAGCAGCCAGAGGGAGCAGGGACCATCCAGAGGGATGAGAAAATAGAAGATGTGGCTAAAATGGAAAAAGCAGACAGGTTTGGGCAAGAGTCTGTGGGACAAGCAACTTCACAAAGCACCAGGGTTTAGGGGAGAATCTGAGGGGATGGGGAACGGTAGAGGTACCAGGAAAGAAAAAAATAGGAAAGAATGGGAAGGGAGTGGATAGCAGCCAGAGGAAGCAGGGACCAGCTGCTGAGGCTATAAACAGGTGGAGGGGTGTGGAGGGGACAGACCCATGGGACAGTGGAAAGACAGAGAAAGGCCTCCCAGTCTGAGGAGTAGCTGAGGACATCAGGAGCCACACGGAACAAGGAATAGTCTCTGAGGTCGGGGAACAGTCAGAGGGAACAGCAAAGCTGTACTGGGCACAGGGTGTCTACTAGAGTCCCAAGGGCTAACCAGAGGACTAGGGAACAACAAAGTGGGCATTAAAAGTTTATCTGGTGTTGAAGAGCAGCCTGACTGACCAGAGAACAGCTAGAGCGACTAGAGAACACCTGAAAGGCATAGTATGCATTCCTGAAGCTAGTTAGCAGCTAGAGGCCCCATGTAACAGGCACTGGGGTTAAGGGCCAGTTGCAGAAGCTGGAGAGGGGCTGAGGAACAACCAGAGTTCTCTGGTGACAGGGTGACAGAGGTTTCCTGGGATGTGGGACTTCAGTGCTAAAATAGGGAAAGTCCTGGGCTAATGGGACAGTTGGTTACCCTACCCAGGAAACAACCAGAGGAACCAGGAAATAGTCAGACATGATATAAGTGATGGAGAAGATGATATTACGAAATCAAGCATGGTGGAGTGCCCAGAACTAGTAGACTTTGGTGATCAAGATCCTAGGCTAGGAGCCGGGTCGACCAGCTCTCCACAAAGTGTGCCGCCCTCCAACCCCCCTGTAACCAGTTGTTGAAGTGTTAAGTGAGGGTGTATTAGAAATGCATTCCAGATGTGCCCAAGGCACAGGGAAGAATTGGGACTGGACAACAGTCAGGGGACTCAAAGGACAGTCAGTCTGTGTCAACTAGAAGGAATAAGAAGAGCTCATCAGGACCAGGGAACAGCCAGAGATCTAGGGCACAGTCAGAAGAATGGTGCCACAGACTAAGGATCAGCTACAGGGGAAACTATCGAAGGAAACACAGGACAGTCAGAGGCACCAGGGAGAAGTCAAAGGGAAGAAGAAACAGGAGGCATGGAATAGTTAGAGGAAGCCAGGGGCAATCCAGAAAGAGACCAGGGGGCACTCAGAAGAAGCAAGCAACATTTAGAGGGAACAGTAAACAGAGGGACCAGGGAAGAGTCAGATGGGGACTACGCAGAAGGAATAAGGACCAGCAGAGGGAGCAGCAGGGAGAAGGAAGAAACAGGAGTGGGCAGGGTAAGCAGGGGAAAGCCAGAGGGAGCAGCAGAGGGGTACGGAGAACAGCATGAGGGAACAGCCAGAGGGAGCAGGAAAGATCAGAGCAACCCCAGCCAAAGGCAAACATACAGAGAAGCTGGGTTTCTGGCCCCTAGTGAGGGTACAGGGAGCCAAGAACTCACTGCACACTTCGAGCCAGCCTCGTAAGCACCACGGAAGCCCTTCTGCTAGGCTGGGACAGGGTGTAGAAGGGCAGGGTCATATCACAGGAGGTGACGTGGAAGTGTTCTCTGGCAGGAGTGAGGGCAGCCCAGAAGTGGGGGGACTGAGCCCTAAGCCCACTGCAGGATGGGCCAGAGCAGAGGGCCAGGAACACAACGGACAGTGAGAGGTCAGTCCTGGCAGCCCAGCACGGCCCCGGGGATGAGAGCACGTAGTGTGCTAGCTTGGATGATCTTGAAGGGAGACAGGAGAGCGGTGTGGGTCGCTGGAGAGCCGTGAGGAGCTGGAGTGGGGATCCTCACCTAGGACAAGGAAGTCCTTGTAGGGGTCCTGGTGGTGGTAGGCACACATACCGTCCTCCATGGTAGAAATGGCACAGGAAATCAAACCTTTTCATATGTGGCAGGTGAGGCTGGAATCTGGGTGAGTCTGTGTTAGCAACTCTCTATCCAGATTTCTAGCGCCAAAATCCCCCTCCCAAAGCTTCTATTTTTGCGGGGAAAGGGATCAAAGAGGGGCCTCTGTGGGCGGTATACTTTGTATATATGCATCTTGTGTCTGTTAATGCTGAGAATGCCTGTCATGGACTTTGTACACTTTCCCTGAGAATGGGGCCTTAGTGACTCCCAGGGAGAGAAAGACAGATGAGAGTGGTCTTTTGTCCACCAACATGAGCCACTGGAGTTGTTAAAATGTTTAACAATGTCAAATGATGGAATATTTTCATTCTTTCATACTGGTTGGTAAATAGCCACTCCTGTCCTGCCCCCTGAGGCCCCTCCCTGCTGTGTTACCCACACACATGCTGGTCTATCCTGGGGTAGCTGGCAAGCTGTTCCGGAGGATGGACAGGCAGAATGAGAGCTTCCCTGCGGCTGACCCCAGGGCTCCCCCGGTTGACTGCCCTTAGGTGATAAAGAGGGCCCAGGTCAGGTGTGTTGCTAGGGGCTCAAGTGGAGGGCCTCCCCTCAGCACCCCTCCGGGCTGTGCTCAGGAGAGCTGGTGGGTGGCAAAGTGCTGGGCACGGCCCAGTGCTTGTGGACCTGCCTCCAGGAGCTGCTGCTGGTGGAGAAGGTACTGAGCGTTCCCTGCACGCTTGGTGCACCAGAACATCCACTAACAAGGGGAGGGAGACCAGGGCCCCCAAAGGCCAAAGGGTCTTTCAGTGAGTAAAGCTTCTTCATTACCTCATAGTCAAATCATTAGGTCTTTTCTTTGATACTCAGCGCATTTTCTCTCCATTTAGGAAATCCTTACCCACCCCAAGGCCTAAACAAATATTCACCTAAATTTTCGACTAGGAGTTTCAAAGCTTTGGTTGTTTTTTTTTTTAAACTTTTGATTCTTTTGAAATTATTTTATTTTATTTTATTTTTTATTTTTATTTTTTTTAGATTTTATTTATTTATTTGACAGAGAAAGCCAGCGAGAGAGGGAACACAAGCAGGGGGAATGGGAGAGGAAGAAGCAGGCTCCCAGCAAAGGAGCCTGATGTGGGGCTCGATCCCAGAATGCCGGGATCACGCCCTGAGCCAAAGGCAGACGCCTAACGACTGCACCACCCAGGCGCCCCTCTTTTGAAATAATTTTTAAATTAAAGAGAAGTTACAGGAACGGCACAAAGAACTACGTATTCCCTTCATCCAAAATCACCCCAAAACATTTTGTCACATTTGCTTTCATTCTGTTCCTGATTTATGCATGTAAGTACATGTATATGTGTATACACACAGCTATATTTAAAACTTTATTTTCTGAACCATTTGAGAGTAATTTGCGGACACTATTTTTAGTATTTACCCCTAAATACTTTGATGCATTTCTCTTAAGAACAAGGACATTCTCTTCCGTAACCACAGTACAGTTTTCAGAATGAAGAAATTTTCACATTGATAAGGTACTAACATACCATGTATTAGCTAATTATCTAATATATAATGTATAATATACAGTTTCCCCAGTTGTCACAAGAAGGTCCTTTATAGCATTTTCCCCTGATCCAGGATGCAATCCAGGTTCCTGTATTGTGTTTACTTGTCATGGCCCTTTAGTCTTTAATCCGGAACAGTGTCTCAGCCTTTCCTCAACTTTCATGACACGGACCGTTTGGAAGAATGTCCCTCAACTTGAATTTGTTTCTTGCTTCCTCATAATTAGATTTAGGTTATTCCTTTTTTTCTCAAGAGTGTCACAGAAACAATGCTGTGTTCTTCTCAGTGCTTCATGTCAGTAAGCATTCAATATCAATTTAGCCTTTATTGATATTAGCTTTGATTACCATGACTAAGATGGTGTCTGTCAAGTTCTGTAATGTGACTATTTTCCCCTGTGTAATTAATAACTCTTTCGCGGGGAGACAGTTTGAGACCATGTAAATATCCTATTTCTCATGCTTTTGGTCACTGATTTTAGCATCCAGTGATGATTCTTGCTGGTAACAGTTAATTACTGTGCGGTTTCCCTAATGATGTTTTCTAATCCCATCATTTCTTCCACATTGATTAGTTGGCATTCTACGGTAAGGAAAAACATCCCTCGCTGTGACTGCTGAAAGTACAATTACACGCCAGGCCCAATGAGCACACCTTGACTTGTCATTAGTCACTAATAGGAACCAGAGCTTCTTGGAGAAATGACTGACTCCAGGGTTAGAGCAGAGAGAGTACAAAATGATCCTGGAAGAGCTCATTGTACCGGAAAGTAATAAAGTGCTCAAAAGATGGGGGCATGTCGAAAGTACACAGGAGCCACCTTGAAGGAACTCCCTCTGGCCAAATTTGGGACAATTTGAGTAGCAAAATAAATAATGAAAGCAATAGATGATAGCCCACTGAATAAAGTAGGAAGTCACCCGTCCGTATAATAGGCAGATAGGTTTGCAGGCAGGCAGATAGATAGGGAAGAAATGAATGCTTCTTTTACATAGCATCTGATTTTACTGGTGTGCCCATTACCCCAGTCCTTCTGAAGGTAATATTGGTAGCTTGTTAAAGCTTTTTATTTTTGAAATAATTATAGATTTACTGGAAGTCGTGAAGAAGGTACAGAGAGGTCTCATTACGCAGTTTCTGCCCGTGGTTACATCCTGCATCACAGCGTACAGGAAACTGACATTGCTACCGTGTGTGTAGTTCTCTGCCTTTCATGTATTGATTCTTGTGCAATAATACAGATACAGATCTATTCCACCGCCAAATAAGTCTACTGGTGTTGACATTTTACCAGTTAGAGTGAAGTATAGAAAACTTAGCTGCCTTTAAATCCCTTTACCTCCACCGGGTTATATGATGATACAATAGTCTTAAATAGCCCCCCCCCCACATACATGCAGATCCACAACAGACAGTAATACTTTTTGCTTCGACCTTCAAACATAATTTAGAAAACCTGAGGGGAGAAAGAATGTCTATTGTGTGTACCCATATTTTTGCTTTTTCCATTTTTTCTTCCTTCCTGGTGTTGCAAGATTCCTTCTCTTTTTATCTCCTTTCGATTTACAGAACTTCCATTAGCCATTCACTTAGGGTACGTCTGCTGGCCACAAATTTTCTTGGTTTTCTTTCATCTGAAGATATCTTGATTTCCTTTTCATTTCTTCTTCCTTAATAACAGCTTCACTGAGATAAAATTTACATACCATACAATTTACCCATTTAAAATGTTCAGTTCACTGACTTTTATATTTATGGATATGGGCAAACATCACCACAATCAATTTGACGACATTTTCATCCCCTCAAAAAGAAGCCCCATTTCCTTTAGCCATCACTCCTCCCCACCCCACCCTTGTTCCCTGCCTCCCCCAACCCTAAGCAACCACTAATATACTTTCTGTCTCTATAGACTTCACTATTCTGGACAGTTTACACGAATGGACTCATGTAATCTGTGATCTTTGTGTCTGGCTTCTTTCCCTCAGCATAATGTTTCAAGGAACTCCCTCTGGCCAAATCTGGGGCAGTTTGGGTAGCAAAATAAATAATGATAGTAATTTATTATAAGCTGATGAATAAAGTAGGAAGCCGCCAGTCCATATAGGTGGGTAAATGCGTACGTGGGTACAGATGGGGAAGAAGTGGAGCCTGCTGTTCATGTACATGTTTTAGCGGGTGTCAGTTATTCCATTCCTCCTTTACGGCTGAATAATATACCGTTGTATAGATGTGTCACGTTTTGTTTATCCACTTGTCAGCTGATAGACACTGGGTGGTTTCCACCTTTTAGCTATTATGAGTAATGCTGCTATCAGCGTATGTGTACATGTTTTTATGTGGCCGTATATTTTCATTTCTCGTGAGGATGCATGGACCTAGGAATGGAATTGCTGGGTCAAATGGTAACTGTGTTTAATCATTTGAGGAACCGCCAGATTGTTTCCCAAAGCAGCTGCACCGTTTTACACTCCCCTGGCAACATGCGAAGGTGCTAATTTCTCCACAACCTCACCAATCCTTGCTGTTTTCCGACTTTTTGATTCTAGCCATCCTAGTGGGTGGGAGGTAGTATCTCATTGTAGTTTTGATTTGTATTTCCCTGATCATTAATGATGCCGAGGACCTTTTCATGTATTTATTGGCAGAACCTTTCATGTATTTTTTGGCCATTACCACTTCATTTCTTTTTGCGGGGGGGGCAGAGGGAGAGGGATAGAGAGAATCTTTTTTTTTTTAATTTAATTTGTTTGACAGAGAGAGGAATGAATATAAGCAGGGGGAGCGGCAGGGAGAGGAAGCAGGCTCTTGCTGAGCAGAGAGCCCGACGTGGGGCTTGATCCCAGGACCCTGGGATCATGACCTGAGCTGAAGGCAGACACTTAACCGACTGAGCCACTCAGGCACCCTGAGAGAGAGAATTTTAAGCAGGCTCTGTGCTCAGTATGGAACCCAGCTCAGGGCTCAATCTCATGACCCTGAGATCATGACCTGAGCCGAGATCAAGAGTCAGATGCTTAACCGACTGAGTCACCCAGGCACCCATTACCACTTCATTTCTTAAGGATAGTTTTGCCAGATATGGAATTCAAGGTTGACAGTTCTTTTCTTCCAGCACTTAAAAATGTTGTGCCGGGGCACCTCGGTGGCTCAGTTGGTTAAGCAGCCGACTCTTGATTTTGGCTCAGGTCATGATCTCAGGGTCCTGGGCTCAAGCCCCGCATTGGGCTCTGCACTCAGTGGGGAGTCTGCTTGAGGATTCTCTCTCTCCCTCTCCCTCTGCCCCTCCCTGCTAAAATAAATAAATAAATCTTTGGAAAGAAAAAGAAAAATGTTGTGCCCCTTCCATCTCTCCTCCGTGATTTCTGATAAGAAATCCACTGCCACTTTAATAGTTTTTCCCCCATAGGTAAGTTGTGGTTTCTCTCTTGCTGATTTTAAGATTTTTTTCTTTGTCTTTAGTTTTCTGAAGTGTGATTATAACGTGTCTTGGTGTAGATTCCTTTGGTTTTTCCTTTTGGGGTTTGCTCAGCTTCTTGAAACTCTAAGTTGATATTTTTGCCAAATTTGAGAAATTTTCAGCCAATTTCTTCAAATACTTTTTCAGCCGCACACTTTTTCTCCTCTCCTTCTGGGACTCTGATGACACAAATGCCAGATCTTCTATTATAGTCTCACAGGTCCCTGAGGCTCTGCTCATTTTTTTTTCCAGCCAATTTTCCTTTCTGTTCATATTGGATCATTTCCATTGTTCCACTGTCAAGTTCTCTGATTCTTTCCTCTGTCCCTCTCTACTGTGCTGTTGAGCCCACAGTGGAGTTTTAAATTTTCAGTCATTGTATTTTTCGGTTCTAAAATTTCCATTCAGTTCATCTTCCTATCTTTTCTTTCTTTGCTAAGACTTTCTATTTTCAAATTTCCTTTAAGTATATTGAAACATTTTTACGATAGCTGCTTTAAAATTCTTGTCAGATAATTCTAACATCTGTGTTATCTCAATGTTGGTGTCTCTTGATTGTCTTTTCTCGTTCCAGTTGAGATTTTTCTGCTTCTTCTCATGATGCCTGATTTTCAATTATGTCCTGGATATTTTGGGAACTATGAGACTCTGCATATTATTTAAATCTTGTGTTTAACAGGCCTCCTCTGACACTGTTCTGCTAGAAAAGGAGAATCTTCTCCTTTTGAAGAGGATTCTGAAAAATGCTCTTTATTGCCAGGTGGAAGTAGAAGTTCACTTTCCCCAGTTGACCTCCTATGACCCCCTAGAAGGGGACAAGCACCTTGTTGCTACTGGGCAGGGGTAGAATTTCAGGCTTCCCACTAACACCACCTCTGACACCACCCTGGTGGGAAAGCAGAGGACACCTTGTGATCAAGTGGGGCTGGAAGTCCCAAGATCCCCACATAGCTTAAACTGACACTGTGGAGGAGGGGTCTCATTACCATCATCCCAGGCTGGGATGAAATTCTAGGCTCCCCATTCAGCCTTTGCTGATGGGAATGGGAGTAGGAGCATAGTGTTTTTGTGGTTTTGTTTTTTTCTGTGGTGCTTGGCTGAAACAGGGCAGTATTATTTAAGTTTTTCTCTCTTGCCATGTTGCCTTTTTCCTGGTACTTTAACTAATGAAAGCAGGCTTTCCTGGGGCTGTTTCTGTCTGTGCCAGTTGGCATTCTAGGTTGCCAGTTTCTCTAGCACCTAGTCCAAGATGTGTGGGGCAAAAAGAAAACTCGGGGAAATCACCACTGTGTCATTCCTCAGGTTCTGAGGATCGTGGCAAGTTTGCCTCCCTCTCTCCAACTACGGAGTGTTCTTATCTTTGTTTTATATATCACGCCCAGGGGTTTTAGCTGTACTTAGCCGGAGAAATAGAGAATTACGTCTATGCCATTTTGGTCCCGTTGGTAATTTTTAACTTAATTTTTGAATCGGTAATACATTCACATGGTTCTCTCCATCAACTCCCCAGATCTCCCTAACCAGAAAACCCGTCTTGGTTAGTTCATGGATGGGTGGGTGGGGTATATACTTAAGGATCATGCAAATAAAAGCAACTAAGAAAATATTCTTTTTTAAAAAAGAATTTTATGTATTTAGAGAGAGAGAGAATGAGGGGGGAACTGCAGAGAGAGGGAGAGAGAGGATCTCAAGCAGACTGCACTGAGTGCAGAGCCTGACTCAGGGCTCGACCTCACGACCCCAAGATCATGACCTAAGCCAAAATCAAGAGTCGGTGACTCAACCGACTGAGCCACCCAGGCACCCCAGAAAATATTCTTAATATTTTTCACAAAGGGAGTAGATACTGTTGCTATTATGTTGAACACTGATTTTTCATTACTATTAATTTTTAACTTTTTATCATGAAATATTACACACATTTTGAATAATGCTGCTATAAATATTCTTGGCCATGCCTCCTATTGCACATGTACACATATTCCAATGGGCATATTTCCATGAATGGACTCACTGTGTCCTAGTGTATGCATGCTTTAACATTACCCAATAAAGACAAAACACTTTCCAACATAGTTGCACCAATTCAGATCACCATTAGCAATATGAGAGTTCTCATTGCACCATATTCTCCTCAACACTTTGTACTATTGGTCTTTTTCATTGAGGACATTCTAGGGGTTGTATGGTGGTATCTCACCGTAGTTTATTTATATATTTATTTGTCAGAGAAAGAGAGATAGAGTGCGTACAAGGCTACTGGGCAGGAGCTAAGGGGGAGTGGGAGAGGGGGAAACAGGCTCCCCGCTGAGCAGGGAGCCTGATGCGGAGCTTGATCCTGGGACCCTGGGATCATGACCTGAGCTGAAGGCAGACGCCCAACCAACTGAGCCACCCAGGTGCCCCTCACTGTGGTTTAAATTTGCATTCCCTGGTTACTAAGGTTAAGCCCTTTTCCTGTTTATTGAAACCTTGGATTTCCCCTTTTGTAAAATGCCTGTTCAAATGCTTTGCCCATTTTTCTTCTCAGCGGTCTCCTTTCTTCTTATTGGTTTGTAAGAGTTCTTCACATCCTCTAGATATGAACCCTTTGACAGTAACATGTGTTGCAGATATCTTTTCCTATTCTGTGTCTTTCCTTTCCTTCTCTTATAATGCTGTCTTTTAAATGAATAGAAGTTTTAAAATTTATTGTAGCCAGACACCAATCTTTTTCTTTATGGTTAATGTTTTTTTGCTTCTTGCTTGAGAATCATTTTCCTAATCTGAGATCATAAAGATATTTGTCTATATTATCTTTTTTCTGTATTTGGGGGAGGTGCCAAAACCTGGGAATGCATCTTCTGTATTGTTTTTAAAGGCTCTATTACTTCGCCTTTTCCCCTATGTGTTTCTTTTTATTCAGTTCTGTTTTACTCAATTCTGTATTGCCATGGCCTGGTGCATAATCAGTCAGTACATATATGCAGTTCCCACACTAACTAGACGACTTAAAGAGAGCCTATTTTAATCCTCATCTTTGCAAAAGAGCGACTGAATAAATAAACAAATGAATGTACTACTTACACAATGAATGTCAAGAAGCATCAATAAGTTTTTTTCCTCTCACAAAATGATATACAAAACCAGGTACTGAATGAAAACCCTGTGTGATACTTTATGGTAAAACATCATTAAAGACAACTTCCTGTTTGTCTTCCTTCCAACCCCCGGTGCTGACCGTGTCGCCTTGAACAGGAGTGTGTTGTTACAGGGGCGCCTGGGTGGCACAGCGGTTAAGCGTCTGCCTTCGGCTCAGGGCGTGATCCCGGCGTTCTGGGATCGAGCCCCACATCAGGCTCCTCCGCTATGAGCCTGCTTCTTCCTCTCCCACTCCCCCTGCTTGTGTTCCCTCTCTCGCTGGCTGTCTCTATCTCTGTCGAATAAATAAATAAAATCTTAAAAAAAAAAAAAAGGAGTGTGTTGTTACAGGTCTCCGTGTCATTCGAGGATGTGACTGTGGACTTCAGCAGGGAGGAGTGGCAGCAACTGGACCCTGCTCAGAGGCGCCTGTACCAGGATGTGACGCTGGAGAACTACAGCCACTTGCTGTCAGTGGGTAAGCACAGCTGCCCTGTGTGTCTGCCAGGGGCCTGAGTGTGGCTATTTCCATTCTCAGCTGCTGGGTGTTCTGGAACATCTTAAGTGTGTGATGGTGTCATCCTGGATTTGTCCAAGATTCTTCAGGCCCTTTTCAGCACTATCATTATTACTTTGTTCCCAGTGAAATGTGATTACTTTTCTGAAGAGCAAATGGAAATGTCATTGAAAGTCCCCTGAAATCCAATCAGCTGGACCCAATCCTGTACCGTCTCCTGTTAACAGGGTACCAGGTTCCCAAACCAGAGGTCATCTTCAAGTTGGAGCAAGGAGAGGGGCCATGGACGTTGGAGGGGGAAACCCCACATCAGAGCTGTTCAGGTGAGTGAGCGTGACTCATGCAGATGGGGGACATGGAAGTAAACCTCACTTTTTCTAGAAGAGGCTGATAGCTTTGAAAGACTGTGAAAATCACCTGCCTTGAAAGTTCCAAACTTCCTTTTTTTTTTAAGATTTTATTTATTTATTTGACTGAGAGAGAGAACACACAAGCCGGGGGAGCTGTAGGCAGAGGGAGAGAGAGAAGCAGGCTCCCCGCTGAGGAGGGAGCCTGATGTGGGGCTCAATCCCAGGACCCCGGGATCATGTCCTGAGCTGAAAACAGATGCTTAACCAACCGAGGCACCCAGGTGCGAAAGTTCTAAATTTCTGTAGTTTATTGGCTATAGTTCACAGAAGCTCCTTTGATGCCTAAGAAGTTTCTCCAAGTACAACCCTTGCAAATAGCCATTGTCTTCATTGCTTGGCTTTTTGACAAGAGAGCTGTCTCTAGTCTCTGTACCCTGGATCCCATACATACCACCCTATCTTATCTAAGACCTTTCTATTCTTCCTATTCCACTCTCACCCCCTTTATCTTAGATTCTTGCCTTGTACATTCAGGTATTTTAACATTTCTTGCCTTTTATTCCAATTCCACATGCTCATTCCTTACAGCTCCTCCCAGGGGCAGCTGAGCTACTGTGTTTTATCTGTGAATTTGTGTGATAGTCTTTAAAAGCCTGACGTATTGGTTTCTGAGTATGTATTTTTAGTATATATAAATTATATCGCACCCCATGTCTTAATTGTGTTCCTTTTCTTTCACTCACCCATAAGGTCTGTCCATATCGCGGTGTGTTTATCTGGCTTCATTCCTTCAAATGGCTGCACAGTATTCCCCAGTGTGCCAGTACCACATCTTCCTTAACCTCTCACCCAGTGGTGGAACCTAGGGTTGTTGCTAATACAAATTCCCAACTAATACAAACAACTCTACGATAGATTTCTACAGAAGTGTTCCCTTTTGGAGGGTGAGGATTTCTTGGGAATGTTTATAGAAGAGGGGATTTGCCTAACCATTGCATATTTGTATCCTGCATTTGACCAAGCACCACCATATTATTCTCGGATTGGCTGCACGGATCTATACGAACCCCACAGTGTGCAAAGGTTCTCGCTATCCTAGTTTCTGCCAACAATTACTAGAAGCAGAGTTTCTCATTTTGGGGCCAACAGTGGGTATAAAGTGGTATCTCATTTTTTATTTTGCCTTTCTCCAATACCTACTTTCACCTTTCATTATTGACCTGGTGTGGTCTTTTTGAGTTTTCCTTTTATGAGTGACTTTATCTTGTTTCGCTTGAGTTTCCTGTCTGTTTCTTACTGGTTTGCATCCAGTTTATTACTTGCCCTTTTTTCCAGCCTTCTTCTCCTTTTTTTTTTAAAAGATTTTATTTATTTATTGGACAGACAGAGACACAGTGAGAGAGGGAACACAAGCAGGGGGAGTGGGAGAGGGAGAAGCAGACTCCCCACTGAGCAGGGGGCCCGATGCAGGGCTCGATCCCAGGACCCTGGGATCATGACCCGAGCCGAAGGTAGATGCTTAACGACTGAGCCACTCAGGCGCCCCTTTCTTCTCCTCCTTATCCCCATACATGAGGTTGCCCTAGGGACCCTGTCCACTGTTCACCAATCTTTTCTTTGTATACGTGCAAAGATTCATCCATACTGAATTCTGATGACTCTGCTTTTGACATCTCCAGTCTGGTTTTCACTGGTACTTTAGTACTAGATTTGCTATGCAAAAAGTTCCCATGAAATGTTTCTCTTGACCCTCAGAAATTGGAATCATCATCTCACGCATCGCCTTCCCACCTTCCAAATTCTGTCACATTCTGTTAGTGCTCCTTAAATCTTTCAGCTTTTTTTTTTTTTAATTAGTCACCCTACAGTTCCTAGTGCTTTTCCATTTTTGCAAATATCATTTTCAGTTCTCAGTTCATCTTCTCAGTTCCCAGTAATATCACCTAAAACCAGCTCCATGTTTTCTTAAGTCTGGATTATGGTGATTTTTTTCCTCATTGAATTTGCTGATTCCATTCTTTTTACTAGTTCACTTTCAGTGACCATTTGGATATCTTCTTTGGAAAACTGTCTATTTTGCTCCTCTACCCATTTTTTACTGGGTTTGCTTATTTTGTGCTGTTGAGTTGTAGGAGTTCTTTATATAATTTGGATATTATCTCCTTATCAGATACATGACTTGCAAATATCTTCTCCCCTTACATAGGTTGCTTTTTCATTTTGTTGATTGTTTCCTTTGCTGTGCTTTTTTAACATTTTCTTGGTGTCTACCACATTTGTTAGTGTTCCGTGAAGCTGACTCTTTATTCTGTGCTCTGTCTATCCAGATGACACATTTTCACCTGGTGACCATCTTTCTTTCCACAGGAACTCAGGAAAACACAGATTTTAG
This sequence comes from Ursus americanus, assembly GCF_024610735.1. NCBI lineage: Eukaryota > Metazoa > Chordata > Mammalia > Carnivora > Ursidae > Ursus > Ursus americanus. Next base: position 82,946,171 of record NC_142164.1, read on the forward strand.
ACTGTGTGGTAACCGAGGCCTTTACCTCTATGTTTTTAGGAAGTTCCCAGAATTAAAAGCCTGTTTCTTATTGTATAATTCAGGGGCTGATCGGGAAAGAGAAACGACATACAAATTTGAACAGGGAAAGCATAACATAAAGAATTCTTAGCTCTGGTGAGATGGAAGTGACAAGAGATTAGTGAGCAAAACCAAAGAGAAATCTAAAGAATAAAGGAATAGCAGATAAAAGGAACAGCCAGTGCCTCTAGGGCTTTGAAGGAGCACCCAAGGAAGAACCTCCCCTGCTTCCCAGGGATGAATCCAGACCTTGTTGAGGGACCCAGTCATGGCCCAGAGCATGGAAGAAGAGTTACCGTGGTACCATGCTGGTAGAACTTGCCGGAAAGCTGCGCTCTGGGGTTCCAGAGACAGCCGATCATGGGGAAGCTTCTCACTGGAGGTAGGCCCCTACACATCATCCGAGAGGGGTGCCAGGGTAAGTGCCGGGTGCTGAGTGCCACTGGCTGCAACACACTGCAGGAGCCTGGAGCTGGAGACCCCTCCAGCGCTGCAGGGGCTGGGTGCTCGGGAAGCCGTATGGGCTGCAGGAGCTGGGTGCGAGCAAAGGCATCCACACTGCAGGAGCTGAGGTCCAGAGAAGCCACCCACGCTGCAAGACCTGGGTGCCTGGGAAGCTGCGTGTACATCGGGAGCCCAGTGTTGGTGCCAGACAAGCTGCCCTTGCTGGACAGGAGCCCGCTGCGTGAGCCCACCGGGACCGGGAAGCAAAACCCCCTCCTCCTGCAGTATTTCTCCATCAACCCTGTGCTGAAAAGGCTCCACATCGTGACAGATATTTAAAGAGACTCAGATCCATTTTTGTAGAGCAGGGAAAGAGGAGTGAATTTAGAGTTGAGAGGCAATAAGTTGATACCCGGCACATTTATTCTTCAGTTTTCTGAAGCAAAGCACGGAAAACATTTGGTAAACTTAAATTTATTGAATCTGGGGAGCTAGGCAGAGGAGGATATTTTGCTCTCTTTCGGAAGGATTTTTCAAGTGTCTGCTCAGAGGAATTCAAAGGACCATGAATTATATTTGGAAAGGGAAGACAGCTGCATGAAATGTTAACAATTTCAGTCTTTGTGTTCCAGAAGAAAACCGTGCCAAATGAAGTATGGATATGAGCGGTACCATGTCTGATTTGTAAATTCATAGTACATACAACCTGCCTAGAAGTGCACTGAAATTAGAGCTGATGCCAAGGACAATACATTCTGAATATGCAGAGGGGCAAAACAACAAGCCTAGTATCAACATATGTCCTCTCTCGTAGAAGAATTCTGAGACGAGTGGATTCATTCAACAAGTCGACTCTGATCCCAATGGGTCACTCAGGGACCATGTTCCAAGTCATTGCCCTGCCATCTCCTAAGGCATCATTGTCAGCTGTGTGGTTAATGTTGGGCCATTGCTGAGTCCAGTGGGAAGGAGAGAGGGGAAGAGTTTTGCCCACTGTCTTAAGGCCCAACCTGACAGCTGCATATAACGCTTCTACCCATACTCCATTGGGAGGACAAAGTGAGGCTGGTACATGTAATGCCCAGCTACATTCTAGAACTATAAAGAAGAGGCAAATGCCAATAGTTTTTTGTGGATGGCTTGCAGTTTCTGCCATAGGTGGCTTTCCCTCACCTATTTGACACTTGTTGAAAGCATATATCCTTGGGACCAAGGAAAACTTGCAGCTGGCTATTGAGTTGGAGCCCAGATACCTATTTACTATTTGGATGGCTGATGTTGCCACAGTGTTTCCTGTAGATGTAGAGGAGTGGGTCTTTGAGGCACATACATTTTATGTTGGTGCTCCTATGGTTCAGAGGGAAAAGCAAGAGAAAGCAAAGAGATTAGAAAGGTTTAGAGCTGATAAGTAATAAAGACATAAATCTGAACTATTTCTTCCATGCTAGGATTTCCCTTAACAAACTTCACCTTCTTCTTCTGGTTAGACTCGCTCTCCAGACCTCCTACATGGTGGATATGAATCCCCAGGATTCAAATCCCATCTCTCTCACTTATTTAGCCATTTGATCTTCAGCAAGTTATGTAACCTCTGTCCTTCTGTTTTCTCATCTATGAAACATGACTGATAATGATGGCTACCTCTTCGTGTTTAGGGAGGATTAAATGAGCTATGATGTGTAAAGCACTTGGAACAGTGCCTGGCACATCATAAATGGCATATAATTCTTTTGTATATAGTGAGCGCTTTAGAAGAATTTTGTATTACTATATTATTCATATTTTCATTATTGTCACAGGGACTCTTCCATTTCTGTGTTCATCTTGTCTGAACTACCTGTACCCCCTCCCCTCTGCTGATTGTCCTTTGAGTCATTTTTACTTTTTTCTTTTTCTTTCTAGATGAGGGTATTGGGGAAATGCAACAACAGAGAATTTCTGGAAAAGTTTCATTCCACTATGAGAAATTTGGTCAACCCATAGGAAAAGATCCATTGTGTTCCATTTTAGAAGAATTGTGGCAAAATAATAGCCAGCTAGAGAGATATCAAGAAAGCCAAAATCACCCTTTAAGTCATGTGAAAGTATTGATTAAGGAGAGGGGCTATGAATGTAAAAATATTGAAAAAATAATTCATGTGAGTACCAAGCTTGTTCCTTCAATTAAAAGACTCCATAACTATGACACATTTGGAAAGAGTTTGAAGCATACTTTAAACTTACACAATCATAATAAAAGCAATGTGACAAAGAACCTTGATAAGATTTTTGGAAATGATAATAATTTCACCCATAGTTCTTCCTCTACTGAGAATGTGAATATAGGAGCAAATACCTGTGAAATTAATCAATGTGAAAAACATCTTGGCAACAAACAAGTTCTCATCCACCATCAGAAAATTCAGACTGGGGAGCAACTTTATGTATGTACTGAGTGTGTAAAGAGCTTCCCCCAGAAGTCACATCTCTTTGAGCATCAGAGAATTCATGCTGAGGAAAAAGCCCATGTATGCCATAAAAGTGACAAAGCCCTCATCCAGCAGCCACAGATTAATGTACCTCAAAGTGTCTATACAGGAGATAAACCCCATATATGTACTCAGTGTGGGAAGGCCTTTACTCTCAAGTCAAACCTCATTACACATCAGAAAATTCATACTGGGCAGAAACCCTATAAATGCAGTGAATGTGGAAAAGCCTTTTTCCACAGATCCTATCTCTTTAGACATATGAGGATTCATACCGGAGAAAAACCGTATGAATGCAGGGAATGTGGAAGAGGCTTCTCCCAGAATTCAGACCTTACTATACATCAGAAAACTCATACTGGAGAGAAACACTATGCGTGCAGTGAATGTGGGAAAGCCTTTACAAGAAAATCAGCACTCAGAATGCATCAGAGAATCCACACAGGAGAGAAACCCTATGTATGCACGGAATGCGGGAAGGCCTTCATCCAGAAATCACATTTCAATACACATCAGAGAATCCATACCGGCGAAAAGCCTTATGAATGCAGCGAGTGTGGAAAATCATTCACTAAGAAGTCACAACTGCACGTGCATCAAAGAATTCACACGGGAGAAAAACCCTATATATGCACAGAATGTGGAAAGGTCTTTACTCATAGGACAAACCTCACTACACATCAGAAAACACATACTGGAGAGAAACCCTATATGTGTGCTGAATGTGGAAAGGCTTTCAGTGACCAATCAAATCTCATTAAACACCAGAAAACTCATACTGGAGAGAAACCCTATAAATGCAATGGCTGTGGAAAAGCCTTCATATGGAAGTCACGCCTCAAAATCCATCAGAAATCTCATATTGGAGAGAGACACTATGAATGCAATGAATGTGGGAAAGCCTTTATCCAGAAATCAACACTAAGTGTGCATCAGAGGATCCACACAGGGGAGAAACCCTACGTTTGTCCTGAATGTGGGAAGGCCTTCATCCAGAAATCACACTTCATCGCACATCATAGAATTCATACTGGAGAGAAGCCTTACGAATGCAGTGACTGTGGAAAATGCTTTACTAAGAAGTCACAACTCCGTGTGCATCAGAAGATCCACACAGGAGAGAAACCCAATATATGTGCTGAATGTGGAAAGGCCTTCACCGACAGGTCAAATCTTATAACACACCAGAAAATCCACACTAGAGAGAAACCCTACAAATGCAGCGACTGTGGGAAAACCTTCACGTGGAAGTCCCGCCTCACTATCCATCAGAAATCTCATACTGGAGAAAGACACTATGAATGCAGTAAATGCGGGAAAGCCTTTATCCAGAAAGCAACATTAAGTATGCATCAGATTATTCACACCGGAAAGAAACCCTATGCTTGTACAGAATGTCAGAAGGCCTTCACTGACAGATCGAATCTCATTAAACACCAGAAAACTCATAGTGGAGAAAAAGTATAAAGCCATTGACTGAGAAAGACTTCAGCTGGAACTCACAGCGGGGGACGCATCAGATGTCTCATAGTGGGGCAGAGGGGTGCCGGATGCTGCGATCGGGGGTGCAGGGGGAAGTGGGCATGACAGGCTACAGCTTAAGTGAACAGAAGGCAGACAAAGCCAAGTATCCTTCAGTCAATTGAAAATACAAATACCTGCACCACCACCGTTGATGTGCGATTACATGCATAGGGAGACACTCGGGTAGGGCATTTGAGCAATAGTCCTGTTTGGTCGCATGATTCACACAGAGACCCCCAAGCCCCTACACATGGTAAAAAGACAGCCCCCAGGAGATGACTTGTAATCTCTTCCACTTCACTTTTTGGATGAAGGACTTTATAAATTCAGCACTGATTAGCTCTTCATACCCTGAGATGTAAAAGTACTTAATATTGGCCACCTTTTTTGAAATTTCTAGGGTGGGGAGAAGAGTTTTCATTGTCCAAACACCTGCAGAACACCAGAGTCAAGGCCAAAACCTATTTGGGAAGGCAGATCTGTGAGTAGAAGCCAGAAGTTTTTGTGATCGTTGACATTTAAGACACAGGAAAGATTGCCACAAGGAACTGTTCTTTCTCTTCCCTTCACCAGAGTATATTTTTAAAAAACGGACTAGAATTTTTTAACTTAAAGTATCTCTTTAAGTTTAAAATGACTGTATGCATTGGCAAATTAGGCATAGCTCTAGCTGATGTTACAGGAATATAGTTATTAAACCTTACAGACATCTAAAGGTGGCAATTGTTTCCTCATTACTTCCATGCTGTGGCAGCAGGTGATTCACATCCCCAAAAGGTATGCGTACTTCCTTTTTTTTTTTTTTAAGATTTTATTTATTTATTTGACAGAGACAGCCAGCGAGAGAGGGAACACAAGCAGGGGGAGTGGGAGAGGAAGAAGCAGGCTCCCAGCAGAGGAGCCCGATGTGGGACTCGATCCCGGAACGCCGGGATCACGCCCTGAGCCGAAGGCAGACGCTTTAACGACTGCGCTACCCAGGCGCCCCGTATGCGTACTTCCTAACCTGTACCCCAAAAGCTATCATTTATGTAAGTTGCAGACCATAGATTTCTTATCCCCTTACTAACTGTGCTAAAACAATGGAACTGAGCCACAATACGCTGGACTTCCGGTCTCATCCACTGAAGCTTCTGCTTTCTTTGGGATTCCTATTTGAAAAGGAGCGGTTGATAAATTGGGTTTCAATACATAACATTTTGATTTTGTTTTTCTTTCAATTTGGTAAGATACATTCATTTTCTGCACACACATTAAGAGTAGTATTGTGTCGATTGCTATGGGATAAAGTCATGTATTTGGTTAGTCTAAGATATAATTATAGTTGAAGAACTGGAAGACTTCTCTAGAAAGAGCACTGCTTTTTTTAAGCACTGATATATAGACACTCTCTCATTTTTCCTTAAATGTTTTTTATGATACTCACAAGAAAAGGGGCTTTCTAGCATGCAATTTTACCTTTTTTTAGACCTTTTTATTACTGTATAATGCATACAGAAAATGCAGAGATCATAAGCAAACAGCTCAATGAACTCTTATCAAGAAACACAACATGGCAAGCACTCCAGAAGCATTCCCTGTGCTCCCTTCCAGGCCTTGTCCCCTCAACCCCCAAGATAAACACTATCCTGACTTCTAACAGCATAGATTAGTTTTGTCTGTTTGCTATTTTATATAAATTGAGTCAAACAATTGTATTTCATATTTTGGTGGAAAATGTCTATTAGTCTATTATATATATTATATATATTATAATGTCTATTAGTGTCTATTTTCATTCACATTGTAAATGTGAGGTTCATCCGTTTTGTTGAATACAGTTGTAGATAATTCATTCTCGTGGTCATGTTATATTCCATTGTGTGACTATACTACAGTATGTTTATTCCACTGTTGATGGACATTTGGGTTGTCTGTAGCTTCAGGCTATTAGGAATAGCGGTGCTATAAATATTTTAGTGCCTATTTATTAATGAACATATTTATGAATTTCTGTTAGGCATATTTCTAGGATTTGAACTACCAAGTCATACAGTATCCCTATGCTCAGCTTTAGTTTATAAAACTAGTTTTCCAAAGTGGCTGTACCCATATACACTCCCAGCAGCACAGTATATGAGTTCTAGTTGCTCCAGATTCTTGCCAACACTTGGTATTTTCCATCTTTTTTACTTTAGCTCATATATATATAATATATACTTTAGCTTATATATATATATATATTAGCATATATACCATTATGGATATATCCATATATATCCATAATGGTTAGTATATAGTGATATCTCAGTGTGATTTTAATTTTTACTTCTTGTCTTCCAATTCCACTATAGTAGCCCCCCAAGATGGCTAACTGATAGCTGAGATCTGAGACCCAGGCATGGGCCTCACATGCCTGCACCATTTCTATTTCACCAACAACAGTAAGCAAATAGTAAATGTAAATCTTCCCACACAAAAAAAGCCTGAAGCCAGATGGTTTAGCTGGTTAATTGCATTAAATGTTTATAAGCGAAATAATATCAAAACTCCATAAAATCTTTTAAAAATAGAAGAAGAAGGAACATTCCCCAAGTCTGTGAGGCCAGTATTACCCTGATACTTAACCATACCAACACATAACAACAATAAAAAAGCTATGGACCAATATTCCTCATGAACATAGACGTAAAAATCCTCAACAAAATATTAGCAATGAAACCTAATAACATATAAAAGAATTATAGATCACGACCAAGTGAGGTTTATTCCATGATGCAAGGCTGCTTCAACATTCAAAAATCAGTCAATGTTATCATATTAATAAGCTGAAGAAGAAAAGTCACATGATCTACAGATTCACTACAATTTTATCAAACTTCCAGCAGGCTTTCTTCCCCCAAAACTGATAAACTAATCTTCAAAACACAGAGAGAGGTAGAAAGGATCAAGAATAGCAAAAAGGAATCTGTCCAAGAACAAAGAGGAAGGACATTGGCCTACCAGTTTCAAAATTATTATAAAGCTACAGTAATCGAGACAGTGTGGTGCTGGCATGGGGATAGATACATAGATCAACAGAACAAAACAGAGTCAAGTAATAAACCCTCATACTTACGGTAAACATTTTTTTTTTCACAAAAGTGTGAAGGCAGTTCAATGGGGAAAGAAAAGCCTTTCAACATTTGGTGCGGGGATAATTGGATATTCACATGCAAAAAGATAAATTTAAATCTTGCTTCACACCATTCTAACAACTCAAAATGGATCAGAGACATAAATACAAAAGCTAAAACTAAAAGTTTTAGCAGAAAACAGGAGATACTCTCTATGACCTTGTTTTAGGCGAGAAATTCTTAGGACACCAAGAGCAGGATCCATAAGGAAAAAAAGAATAAACTGGACTTCATCAAACTAAAAGCCGAAAAGGTTTGTGCTTCAAAAGACACCACTGGGAAAATGAAAAGACAAAACAGACTGGGAGAAAACATTTGTTAAGTCCTATGTCTGATAAAGGACTTGTATGTGGGATATATAAAGAACTCTTACAACTCGATAAAAGGAGGCAAACAACCCATTTTAAAAATGGGCAAAAGACTTGAAGAGCCATTTCACCGAAGAAGATATAGTGCAAGTAAGCACAGAAAGAGATGCCCAACATCATGAGTCATTAGGGGAATTCTAATGAAAACCACAATGAAATACCACTTTACGTGCACTAAGATGGCTATAATAAAAAAGACAATCGCACAAATGTTGGCAAATACAGGGAGAATTAGGAACTTTTCATACATTTCTGGTGTGAATGCATTAAAGTGGTATAGCCACTTTGGAAAAGTGGCAGTTTCCCTAAAAGCTCATCATAAATTTACCGTAGGACCCAGCGATGTCACTCCTAGTATCCACCCAAAATATATGTAATGCGTTCGCACCAACATTTGCACCTACTTATAACAGCATTATTTATACAAGGCAAAAAGTAGAGACGATCAAAATGTCCATCAGCTGGTAAATGGATACACAAAATGTGAACAAACACTAACAAATACTATGACATGGATGAACCTCCAAAATGTTACTCTAAGTGAAAGAAGCAAGACACAAACGATCAAGGATTGTATTTGTATATTGTATTGATATGAAATTTCCAGAAAAATCCATAAAGATCTGTAGATTGGTGGTTGTCTGGGGGTGAAAATGGGAATGGTCAGTAACCGCAAATTAGTACAGGAATTTTATTGGGGTGATATGAATGTTCTAGAACTTGATCGTGGTGATGGATGTGGCAAATTTAATAAAGGTCATTGAGGTGATCCTTAATGCCATTCCTTTTTAAACATCTGGATTCCTTGCCATATCATCTGTTGCCACCTATAGCTAGAATGAACTGTTGTCTTGGAGCCTGCTGTACATTTAAGAATAAACTTTTGTTTAAAAAAAAGTCCTGGAACTGTACAATTTAAATATGGAGTGTACATTATACCTCAATAAAGTTGTTTCTTTCTCAGAGTTTGTTTTGCCTATTCTAGGTCCTTTACATTTCCGTATGAATAGTAGAATAAGTTTGTCCGTTTCAACAACAACAAAAAAGCTGCTGTGGTTTTTATTTGGATTAGTTCAAATCTACAGATCAATGTGGGGATGACTGAAATCTTAACAATATTGTTTTCTGATTCATAAATGAGGTATATCTCTCCATTTCTTTAAGTATTCGTTAATGTTGTTACATTTTATTACATTTGTAGTTTTCACTTTATTGTTCTTTTTTTAAAGATTGTATTCATTTATTTGTCAGAGAGAGAGAGCACAAGCAGGGAGAGGGGCAGGCAGAGGCAGAGGCAGGCTCCCTGCTGAGCAAGGACTCGATCCCAGGACCCTGGGATCATGACCTGAGCCAAAGGCAGACGCTTAACCGACTGAGCTATCCAGGCGTCCCACATTTGTAGTTTTCAGTATACAGGTCTTTCACATCTTCTGACAAATTATTCCCTAAATTTTTCATATGTTTCTTGCTTTTTTATTTGGTGTCATCTTGTTTCTACTTTATTGTGTGATATTGGTTTTTCATTTAAATTTCTTTTTTTTTAAGTAATCTCTACACCCAACATGGGGCTTGAACTCACATCCCTGAGATCAAGAGTTCGCATGCTGGACTGACTGTGCCAGGCAGGTGCCCCTTTAACTTAAATTTCTTATTGTTAGTTACTAGAATATAGAAAGTTAATTGATGTTTATATGTTTATCTTGTGCAGAAGTTAGAAGAAACAGTCCACACACAAGACTGCCCTCATTTATGACAGCAACAGCAAGTTCAACGGTCTCCAAGACCACCCTCAGTTTCAATAATTCACTAGTTGGACTCTCAGAACTCCCTGAAAGCTGTTAACACTCACGGTTACATTTTATTATGGCTAGAGGATAGGCATTAAAATCAGTCAAGGAAAGAAGTGAATGGAACAGAGTCCTGGAAGGTAAGCTTCCAGTTGGAAGGAAGAGCTTCCAGTTGTCCTCTCCCCATGGAATCAAGACACTATTCTCCTGGCATTGATATGTGACAATGGCATGGAGTACTGCCAGCCAGGGAAACTCACTCAAGCACTGGTGTCCAGAGGCTTCGATGGGCTCCATCATGTAGGCATGGTTGACTGCTTACATGGCTGATTTCAGTTTCCAACCCTCAAGAGGCCAAGCTTCATGAACCAAAGCCCCCACGCTTCATTATGTTGTTCATATGGCTCTGACCCTCACCCTAAACCTCAGAGGTACTATCTGGAAGGCATAAGACCCCCAGGTGAACAAAGACATTCCTATCAGGCATGACATTCCAAGGGCCTAGAGATTATTTTCCAGAAGCAAAGGCAAGACTTCTCTTTGAGTAAGGTTAAATTATTCACTATACAGGCCACCCCCTGACCTTTGGCCAATGTTCTTTCGCAGCAAAATATATTTACCTGGGCATCTCCTTGTAGTATAGCTTTTATATGACATCAGCAATAGTAAAAAACAAATCCATCCTATAAGGCCATTGTATACATTTTCATGTTTTTGTGCTTATTTGATCACTTTTCCCCTTTGATCTACCTCTATTTGTACCTTATTATGAATTTGTGATGAACTATTTAGCATAGAAATTAACTAATGGTTACTTAAGTCCAGTTCTTCAAACCATTTTCCATCAGTATTATATCCTGAAAAGCCTTTAGCTCAATTACTCAATATACTTGACCATCAATATAAATACAATATTAGCAACAATGGCAGTGTTACGCCATATCATAGTACGGCAGCAGATGTAACCTGCATACAGCACTCTACCTATAGTCAACAATAAGGTATTGTACATTTCAAATTTTGCGTATCTCCTGTTAAGTGTTCTTTCCAAGATAAAATAAAATACTCAAAAGATGCTGGCACATTACTAGAGTCCCACTCAGTCATCAACAATTGGGCCAGCTCATCTCCCAAAGCAACGCCACTCAGTTTGCAGGCTCCCATTCCACCTTGTCAGGTTCCAAAAGTAGTAGGAGTCTTGGCAACATATGGCTTCATTCTTTCAGGCATCTGATATAACAGACTTAAGAGACAATATTATCGGGGCGCCTGGCTGGCTCAGCCGTTAAGCATCTGCCTTCCGCTCACGTCATGATCCCAGGGTCCTGGAATCGAGCCCCGCATCAGGCTTCTCCACTTGGAGCCTGCTTCTCCGTCTCCCACTCCCCTTGCTTGTGTTCCCTCTCTTGCTGTCTCTCTCTGTCAAATAAATAAATAAAATCTTTTTTTAAAAAAAGAGACAATATTATCTCTTGCTCTGAGCCTTTCAGGGTACCAATTGAATGGATTTCCCTTGTTGCATAACCTATTTATTCATTCTTTTACTCTAAGCCACTATTCCTCCTCTCCATTTATCATTGCATTTAATCCAAAATTTTTCACCCTGAGAGGAAACAATAGGTTTGGCCACTGTCCTAGTCCAGATTGCCAAGAGCAATGCCAGTCTAGCAAATGCTTCCCCATCAGTCTACTCCCATTCCTATAGGGTATCATTGCATAGGTTCAGAACTATTGGGGTATCTCAACCACTAAGTAATACAGCTGCATTCATTGTCAGCCCCAATTTTGCCAGATGGGGTGAAGGCAGAATCTATCACATTAGGCCCTTAGGAATTCTGACATAAACACTTAAAAGTACAGTTAAAGTTGCTTGCTCAGGGATCATCACTCTTCTGGCACCTGAAGTTGTAGCCCTGGTCCTGGGACCACTGAATCCGGGAGGGGAAAAAAAGAAAGTTGAGGTGATGTCAGAGGAAACTATAATCATATCAACATTCTGTCCCAGCCCTTCTTCCCCAGATCCTTCTGAAAAGTGAAGGAATCTATCTATTGGAGGCCCTCCTTTGCCCCACCCCATACTGAGTGCGAGCACACTTGCAAAGGTATAAGTCAGCCTCTCATGCCTTTATCTCCCCTAGTTTCAGACAACAAATGTTTGAAATGCCTGTTTCATTTCTTTATCAAACCACTATTCTGATACAGATGTAATGAAAAGAAGGAGCACATGCACCCCAATGTTCATAGCAGCAATGTCCACAATAGCCAGATTGTGGAAGGAGCCGAGATGCCCTTCAATGGATGAATGGATAAGGAAGATGTGGTTAATATATACAATGGACTGGGGCACCTGGGTGGCACAGCGGTTGGGCGTCTGCCTTCGGCTCGGGGCGTGATCCTGGCGTTACGGGATCAAGCCCCACATCGGGCTCCTCTGCTAGAAGCCTGCTTCTTCCTCTCCCACTCCCCCTGCTTGTGTTCCCTCTCTCGCTGGCTGTCTCTCTCTCTCTGTCAAATAAATAAATAAAATCTTAAAAAAAAAAAATATATATATATATATATATATATATATATATATATATATATATACACACACACAATGGACTATTACTCAGCCATCGGAAAGGATGACTACCCACCATTTGCATGGACATGGATAGAACTGGAAGGGATTATGCTGAGTGAAATAAGTCAAGCAGAGAAAGACAATTATCATATGGTTTCACTCATATGTGGAACATAAGAAATAGCACAGAGGACCGTAGGGGAAGGGAGGGAGAACTGAATGGGAAGAAATCAGAAAGGGAGACAAACGACAAGAGACTCTGGACTCCAGGAAACAAACTGAGGGTTTCAGAGGAGAGGGGGGGTGGGGAGAGGGGGTAACCGGCAATGGGTATTAAGGAGGGCACATGTTGTGATGAGCACTGGGTGTTATACACAACAAATGAATCGTTGAACACTACATCAAAAACTAATGATGTACTATACATTGGCTAACTGAATGTAATAATAATTTAAAAAAGCAGGCAAACACACCTGCCACGGATGTGTGAGCCTGCGTTAAGATTCTCTCTCGGGGCACCTGGGTGGCTCAGTCATTAGGCGTCTGCCTTCAGCTCAGGGCGTGATCCCGGCGTTCTGGGATCGAGCCCCACATCAGGCTCCTCCACTGGAAGACTGCTTCTTCTTCTCCCACTCCCCCTGCTTGTGTTCCCTCTCTCGCTGGCTGTCTCTATCTCTGTCAAATAAATACATAAAATCTTTTAAAAAAAAAAAAGATTCTCTCTCTCTCTCTGGCCCTCCCCCACTCTGTCTCTCTCCCTCTCTAAAAAAAATAATAAAAAGTAAAAATAAATTTTTAAAAATTGAAGGAAGAGAGGTGCCTGGCTGGCTCAGTCAGTAGAACATGCGACTCTTGGTCTTTAGGTTGTTAAGTTCGAGCCCCATGTTGGGTGTAGAGAGGACTTAAAAATAAAAAAAATCTTTTAAAAAAATAAATAAAAAATAAAAATGAAGGAAGAATAAACACATTCTCAGATTAACACTCAGATTCTTGAATCTATAAATTTGCCTTTTACCTAATTTAGGAATTTCTCAGCAGTGATTTATTTGAGGAGTTCTTTAGTCATGCCCTAGTTCTCGTCTCCCCCAGGACTCTGATGACATGATTATTAAATACTGTGTTATAGTCTCAGTCCCTGAGGATCTGTTCATTTTTTATTTATTTATTTTTTTTAAAGATTTTATTTATTTATTTGACAGAGATAGAGACAGCCAGGGAGAGAGAGAACACAAGCAGGGGAGTGGGAGAGGAAGAAGCAGTCTCATAGCGGAGGAGCCTGATGTGGGGCTCGATCCCAGAACGCTGGGATCACGCCCTGAGCCGAAGGCAGACGCTTAACCGCTGTGCCACCCAGGCGCCCCTCTGTTCATTTTTTAAATTCTATTTCCTCTCTGTTGCTCAGATGGGGTAATTTCTGTTCTTCTATCTTCCAGCTCACTGATTCCTTCATTTGTTCCTCCACTGAGCTCATCTTTTGAGGTTTTTATCCTGGTTATTGTAGTTTTCAGTTCTCAATTTCCATGTGGTTTTTATACATACTTCTGTATCTTTGATGAGACTTTCTATTTTTTTGCTGAGAGTCTATTTTGTCATTTGTTTCAAGTGTTCTTAATTGCTCACTGATGCATTTTTTTTAGTTTTCTGGTTTTATTAACATAAATACGACATGCACGTAGGCTGTCTGCTTATTTATTTTCTTCACCGTGCAGCCTGGCATTGGGATTGGTGACGCCGATGGCCAGCTGGGCTGCTCTTTCCACCATGGCTCCGCGGTTCTTGGAGGAGACATGTGAGCAGTCTCTGCGCAGTAAGATTCGTTGCACATCAGCAGCACTTGACATAGACTAGGCACTTCCAGAAGCCACTGGGCAGCGTGTGCTCTGTATTCTTGTTGCTCCCATAACCCACGTTGGGCATCAAAATCTGGCCCTTGATTCTTCCGCACACCCTATTGTCAATGCCTCTGGGTTCACCTAGTTGTGCTTAATTTTGACATATCGGTCTGACTGGTGCGGGGTGAAATTCTTGGTCCTCTTTTTAACGATCTTGGGCTTCACCAGAGGTCTGAGGGCAGCCATGATACCAAGTCGGAGATGGCTGCCATTTCCGCAGGCAACGCCAAGGAAGATGAGGCATTTTTATTACAGCTGATTTAAAATCTTTGAAAGATAATGTCAGATAATTTGTCATCTTGATGTTCACATGTATTGACTGTCTTTTTCCGTTCAGTTTGATATATTCCTGGCTCTTGGTGTGACAAGTGATTTCTAATTGAAGGCTGAACATTTGACGTATGTTGTGAAACTCTGGTTCTTATTTAAGCCTTCTTTTTAAACTGGCTTTTTCTTTTTTTTTTTTTTTAATTTTATTTACTTATTCGACAGAGATAGAGACAGCCAGCGAGAGAGGGAACACAAGCAGGGGGAGTGGGAGAGGAACAAGCAGGCTCATAGCGGAGGAGCCTGATGTGGGGCTCCATCCCAGAACGCCGGGATCACGCCCTGAGCCAAAGGCAGACGCTTAACCGCTGTGCCACCCAGGCGCCCCATAAACTGGCTTTTTCTGATACCATTCCAGCTGGGAAAATGAGTGGAGGGTGCTAGTTTGCTAATGCCAGGTATAGGAAGAAGTCTGGTTTCCCCACTTGGCCTCTGTTGATAACAGAATGGAGGCTCCTTCTACTGTTGGGTAGGGCTTGGATTTCTGCTCACAAGTAGGGCTCCACTTATATTTCCCTGGATGGAAGGGGTAGCTGTGCCTCTTTTCTGCTTTCTACATGGCCTGCAATGATGCCACCCTGGGGGGAAAGGGAGGGGTGCCTTGATACTGACAGGTAAGAGAGCAACTCCAGGCTCCCCACATGGTCTCCACTGACACCACAAAGGGGAAGGCTTGTTACAACCTGGTCAAGACCCAAGTCCTAGCT